>NW_027530330.1:3489537-3826990 GCF_008692635.1 Crocuta crocuta | reverse complement strand
GTTTTTTTTTTTTTTTTTTTTTTGCCTTTTCCAGCTTTGAGATGCCACCTACATTCCTTGGCTTATGACCCCTTCCGTCTTCAACGTCAGCATGGTAACATCTTCAAATCTCTCTGAATCCATCTTTTCTGCATCCCTCTTTCACTTGTAAGGAGTGTTGTAATCACACATCTGGTGCATCCAGATAATCCAGGATAATCTCCCCCACCTAAATCCTTAATTTAGTCACACCAGCAAAGTCTCTTGTTCCACATAAGAGAATTAAAGATGTGGACATCTTTGAGAAATCATCATTCCGTCTAGCACTGTGGAAATGACAATTTCTGTGTGCTAGGGACAGAAAGAACCAATGTGATAGGAATGTAGCAGTGAGATAGAAAATGATGGAGTGAGGTCCAGTTCTACTTCCCAGTGGCAGAAATAGATACCATTACCACATTCATCATTTCACTGGATTTCCCAAAGATCTTATATGGCCACAAGACCAGGAAGGCATTCAGGCTTTGGTGCATCTGACCTTCCCTGATTAATAATAAACCAGGATTAAATTCCTTAGTCTAACATTCTAGTTGTAAGTGCCCCAACATTTTAGCATTTATTATTATATACTGTCTTGGATTCTGCTTCATAATATTGTGGAATTTCAGATCTCAAGAAAATTTAAACGATTTCTTCATTGTGTTCTTAACTTTTGCAGCACAAAAACAAAAACAAAAACATTGAAATCTAAAGAAGTTAAACGTCTTTCCTAAGAAGCTGGACCTGAGACTCGAAGGGGATGGTACCACGTGCCCATATCTTATCTTTGGTCTATGATTATATCTTAGGCGTGCATAATTTTTTTCTTTAAAAAATTTGTAATGTTTTATTTATTTCTGAGAGAGAAAAAGACACCATGAGCAGGGGAGGGTCAGAGAGAGAGGGAGACACAGAATCTGAAGCAGGCTCCAGGCTCTGAGCTAGCTGTCAGCACAGAGCCTGACGAGGACTCAAACCCACAAACTGTGAGATCATGACCTGAGCCGAAGTCAGAAGCTTAACCGACTGAGCCACCCAGGTGCCCCTCTTTAAATTTTTTTGATGTTTATTTCTGAGAGAGAGAGAGAGAGCAGGGGAGGGGCAGAGAGAGAGAGGAAGACAGAGGTCTGAAGCTGGCTCTGTGCCAACAGCAGAGAGCCTGATGTAGGACTCAAACCCACAAACCATGAGATCATGACCTGAGCCAAAGCCAGACGCTTAACCAACTGATCCACCCAGCAGCCCCTAGGCGTGTATTATTTCTTGTTTGTCGCAACTGCTTCTGTGGGCACAGGGTGTTAAGTTGGTCTGGACACTCCTCAGGTCAAGCGTGCATTGCTTTGCATGCATAGAACAGTAGGTGATGAATAATATTTGTTGAGCGAAGGGTTGATTCAGTCCATTGACCTTTCTTTTTACCTAGAACAGACATGGTGACACAGAAACCTCCTGATTTAGAGGATGCTTCTAGATATGTAGCATTTTTATTTTGCAAGACACTCGAGATGGACATCATGCCAACTGGACAAGACAAACCAATCATATATGGATGTACTTGACTTTCCTAATTACTTAACTCTCTTGGGTAAAGGTTATTTCACTTAGAGTGTTACACTCTTATCTCTGCAATAAATTTTTTACATACATTTCTTTATATTTTAGAGAGGTTTGAGATTTTCCAATCCTCCAAACCATCCCGCTCCCAATTGGACTTGTGGCAAAGGATATGTAGATAGAACAGTTAACACAGACTTGAGGAAATTCAAAATATTGTGAAAGGAAATAGTCCTGATGACTAATAGAAATTTGGTTATATAGATTAGAAAGTTGATTGGCACCAGAGGTAAATTTGGCACTTTAGGTTTTGACTCTGAGCTTCGTAGATAATGTAGTAACTGCCAGCAACTTCCAACTTGCTCCTAAAAATAACCTATTTAAGTAACTTCTGAAAAATGCAGGAAATGGTGAGACAAAGTGATTCACATAAAGAGGAACAAAAGAATTTCTTATAGTCTGTCCTGGGTAAGAAAGCTGTTGGGACAGATCCCAGAGGCAAAGAAGGGTGTGTTTCTTGGGTGTGGATCAAACTTGTAAAGTTCAGAGAGGAAGGTTTGCTAATCTCTGACCAGGTGAGCAAAGATTTATCTGCATTCTGGACTTTACATGTCACTGCCCTTTAAGTTTTTTTAAGATCCTCTGAGTAGAAATAAAAATAATTCTAGATCCTTCTTTAAACTCTGTAATGTAGTCATCACTTCAAACTGTTCACCTATATCTTACCAAGGTAATTTACAGTCTTTCATGTGCTGGGTAAATCAGTATATTGAACCAAAAGCAAACCACAGGTTATTTATATATAGGGTCAGCTCCCAGGACATTCTGTTGATTAATTTCATTTTGGTGAGAAGTTAAGAGGAAAACAGGAACAGGAAGCATTTTTTGTTTATGTTAATCATAGGGCTTTTTGCTTTGTTAAAGGGAATACTAAAGTGTGTTCCCAGCATACTTTAATCCCAGGTCTAGAAAGTTCTTAGAACATGTGACCCCATATATTAGATACATAAAAAAATGTTTTTTAATGTTTATTTATTTTGAGAGATAGAGAGAGAGTGAGCAGGGAAGGGGCAGAGAGAGAGGGAGAAAAAGAATCTGAAGCAGGCTACAGGCTCTGAGCTGTCAGCAAAAAGCCTGATGTGGGGCTTGAACCCACAAGCTGTGAGTCTATGACCTGAGCCAAAGTCAGACAGAGGCTTAACCGACTGAGCCGCCCAGGCACCCCTGCAATGTTATATATTTACGGTAACTTCGTTATATAATTTTAACTTCTTTAAAATTAAAAGCTTGTAGCATGCTGTCTGTGACTTAATACTGTGAAATGTGGTACTAGTCCTCAGAAGCTCAGTAAGTATAAACACAAACAGGTTAAAATTCAACAGGTATTTACTGCTCATTATTGAAAGCCCAGGCTTAACAGAGACCCCTAAGATTTGGCCTGTGCCTTCAAGGAACTAAGATTCCTGAAGATTTAAGGAATTTGAACTAGATCTATGAGTATATGGCCAAATATGAAATGTATGAAGAAAATAAATCTACGGATTTGAACCAGGAGTGAAATGTCCTCAAGGAGAACTTGCCTATTACACTCTTGACTGATGAGGACAATGTAGGAGATGATGGGGGTGGAGAAACGTTCAATACTAATCATAGTGATAACATAATAACAGATCGCTGGGTGGCTCCCGCATGCCAGCTAGAAGCCAAGTCCTCTATACACATTTCTATGCCTCAACATTATATTACCTGAAATCTGCGAGGAATCATTAGCCCCATTTTAAAGATGAATCACCTGAGGCTCAAAAATGTCACAGCTAGCTAATGACAGAATCGGGACCATTAGATCCCGCTGGCTCCAAAGATGACATTTTCTGCCATGCAAGAGCATAAGCACAGAAAAATGCAATGGCCTGGCTTGAGGGGAGGGTACATTAAGCATAACAATGGCCAGTAAAGTTGGAAGGGTCATTGGAGCTAACTTGTGGAGGGATTTGAGTGCCAGGAAAAAAAAGTTTAGATAGGGTTGGTTCTTGGCTACATCTCTAATTTTGGTAAATGCTCTATGTTCTGTTCAGATTTCTGGCTCAGCTTTCTGTCCCAGGTAGAAATATACACAGAAAGTCTGTAGCCTAGCGTAGTGTCTGCTATATATACTTGCCTAATAAATAGCAAATTTCCTTTCTTTCTGGGAAGTCTGGACTCCTTCCTTCCCTGTAGAGGTTCTGCAGAGTAAGTAGGTCAATGGTCCAGATTTTCTCTCTACTCTTTCTCTTGGACCAGAACAACCCAAAGCTAATATATATATATATTTTTTTGCTACTTTCTTTGCACCCTTATGGAATATAATAGGTGAAGCCTGAACCAAAGGGCCTTTGCTACTATAAGATGGATGGGCAGATCTCAGGAAAAGCAGTGTCTATCAGCAATGGACAGAGAACTGAAACCTACATCCGGAAAGATGAAAAACTATTTTGAGAATTATGCCAGTAAATAAGTGTTTCAAAGACTTAAGTGCAGAAAGGAAGCATGAAAGGAAATGGAGCTGTTATCCACCTTTATGTTGACCTCAGAAATAGAAGTGACTGAAAAGGGAACAGATAGCTTAAAAGTGAGGATGGGAGGGGCACCTGCATGGTTCAGTTGGTTAAGAGGCTGACTTCAGGTCAGAGCATGATCTTATGGTTGATGAGTTTGAGTCCCACCTCGGGCTCTGTGCTGACAGCTCAGAGCCTGGAGCCTGCTTCAGATTCTGTGTCTCCCTCTTTCTCTGCCCTTTCCCCACTCATACTCTCTCTAAAAAATAAATTAAATTTTAAAAAATACATTTAAAAAATACATTTAAAAATTTTTTTAAGTAAGGGTGGGAAAAGCAGCTTGAAACAGGTAAGGGATGAAGGTAGTTAGACATGAGAAGTTTGGATCTCTCAGATCAGATGATTTTGGAGTGCTAATTTTAGGGATAGGGTGACTAATGTAAAAGATGATAACTTTTACATTAGTCTAGTGGTAACTAGGCACTCATGCATGCACTGGTCTTGAGAACCAGCACCTAGATGACCTTTTAGAAGATATGTTATTCTTTTTTTTTTTTTTTCGCCCAGAGCAATTCTCTTTGGATAAGCAAAGGCAGTTAACCTTAATTTATGCCGAAGATAAATGTGAAATTAGCACAAAAAAGAAATTATGGGTGGAAACTACGGGGCTGTGGAGTTGATTGATGATGTGAAGCACTAGTCTGTTGTACTCTAAATAGTTTAATACTAGAGAAATTTACCACTATCCTCCATTCCTGTGTTTTCTTTTTTTGTTACGGTATCAATGTATTCTCTCTATACAAGGAATCTGAACATGATGAAAGGAAAAGGGATTTGTCTGGAAATGACAGTAGAGATTGGCGTGAAGTCTCGGAGAAAAACCAATAGCATCCCTCCTGGAGGATGGATGAGTCTCTCCCTCTCTTTATGACCTTCCTGCTTTCAGTGTGGCTATGTGTTGGTCCTTTTAGTTTCCTTTTCTTCACTTTTTTCCTTTAACTTTTCAGTCGGGGAACCAGTGACTATATCCTCCAAGGCATCATTTTGCAGATAAAAATAATTATCTCTCCAAGTGAATGTGCCCATCATTCAGGCAGTGGGTAGAGATCCTAGTCCAGACACGTGTCCTCTTTGGCTGATCTTGTCCAGCGGTCCTAACCCACAGCAAGATTACTGTCTGCTCTCCCCAGCTCCTCCCTCCTGTGCGCATGTGTGTGTCCCTGCATGGGAGACGAGCTGAAGGGTACGGACAGGAGGAGTCGTTGTTACAGAGGACCTCCACGAAATACCGAACTCATACTAGTTTGTAAATTCTTTTTTTTTTAATGTTTTATTTATTTCTGAGAGACAGCATGAGCAGGGGAGGGTCAAAGAGAGAGGAAGATATAGAGTCTGAAACAGGCTTCAGGCTCTGAGCTAGCTGTCAGCACAGAGCCTGACACAGGACTCGAACCCACGAACCGTGAGCTCATGACCCGAGCTGAAGTTGGACGCTTAACCGACTGAGCCACCCAGGCGCCCCTCGTTTGTAAATTCTTAATCATTGGTCAGGAGCTAGGGGCCGAATGGGATAATCGTCTTTGCTTCACTATTCATTTTTACTCAAAAAGAAAAAGGGAAAGGGAAATTCAATAAGCTTCATGTCTCCCATCTTTAAGCTCGGGCTGTTAGAGAGGCTATAAAGTCAGACTAATTTTGTCTTGTATTTTATAGCTGTCAGCCATGTAAACTGCAATAACCTCTGCTTGTACTTTGTTAAACCTTCCAGCCTGTGCAGGTGGCAAGATTCTGGGATTGAGAGGCAGGTAGGGGAATGGACAGAGGATATAAATCAAGGTTCAATTGCTGTGTTCTATTTGGGATAATTGGTGGTTTGTCTATGATAATTGGACTGAATTTGGAGGCCAACCCTGACTGTCCTAAGCAGGCTGCCAAAGCATCTGACTGCATTGCTCTCAGAGCAAAGGTAATTAGGTGTTCTTGAGGAGTCCTACTATTTTTCAGATTGAGTAAATCCCAAACAGGTGCAGTCCTAATCCAGGGCCTTGGGAGGGGCCCTTGAAGAGCCAGCTGTGGGTGCTGGAGCGCGCTCCAAGAGCAAAGTAGTGAGCAGAGAGAGTGCGGCAGGAAGGAGTGAGCCCCTGGGGCCCAGAGGGCAGCATTTCAGTACCAAAACCTTGTCGAGGTGGGAACAGGGAGACTCCTGCCATCCTGCTGTGCCACGGATGGTACATGGAAAGCCAAGTCCAGAAAATGAGCTATGTAGGGTCCCTGTCCAGGGATGACACCGAATGTAAAAGCTGGAGGCTCAGTGTTTCCGAAGGAGTTCTCTTTGTTTTTAATTTCCCTTCTTTTCTTATAAATAATCCAAATCCAGAGACCAGGATAAATGACTGGGTCACAGCCCTGTGGTACAGCAGGCTTGCAAAAATATAGCAGGGGTGAGGGAGGGTAATGCGCGTAGAAAAGACAGATTGGCTCCTGGACATTTTCACTTGTGTTCCAGTGATGAGTACGTAATTGAGCAAGCTAAGGAAAAAAAAGAGTGAAGGGAAGAAAAGAGAAGGAGAGAGAGAGAGAGAAAGAGGTAAAAACTAGGAGAAAACTAGGGAACAGTAAGGCAGGGATGTGTAAACGTAGAGCCTGGCTTTCAAAACCATTTTGGCCCTGCAGTTTAGGCAGCAAGGGACTTGGTGGCCAGGACTGAAGCAGGTGGCCAAGTCGGGTGGAGCCACCCTGGAGGGGTTGTGTGTATGGTTGGGGGAGTGAGGGAGGGCAGAGGCGATGGGCAGGTTTTGATGCTTGGTGCCCAGACAGGGCTGACTCCAGGGCTGGCCCTTCTGTGAATGAGAGCTAGACACACAGGCATTTTTAAACATAAAAAGAAAAACGAGAAGAGAATGAATTGTTGTCTGAACCAAGCTCAACTACTCCCAAAATAGACAAAGCAGCCAAGTGGTGAAAGGTTAATTTCTGCACGCTGCCCCCCCACCCCCAAGCAAAGCCTCCAAGGGGGGGGGGGGCTCCTTGGTCCTTGTTAGTTACTAAATGAATAGCCTGTGGTCATTGCTGCCTGAGTCCCAGAAACCAAAGCTTATTTATTGATCAGTATTGAACAAAATGTGGCAATTGAGACAGTCTACATATTCTCCGGTTTGTGGGCATGGTAGTCTGAGCATTTTCAGTAGAATTGGTATTTATTTTATGGAGAGTAATTAATGCTTGACTCCCTAAAACACCTCACTTTCCCTTTTCTGGAGTCCAGGGCGTCTCTTTAAAGAGCTAAGCCTTCAAGCTTACTGAGTATCAGTCACTGATGCTGTGTAGTTAAGTACAAATGTGTTTACTGGAAACGGAGGGTACTTGAATGTGCACCTCAACTGCCTTGACTTCCAGCTGCAACAAAACAGGTCTTGACTACCCTGGCGGGGGAAATGATGTATGTGACAGGGGTCACCATTATTTCACTTTAGTGCCACTGAGCAGCTGAACGTGCAACAAGGAATAAGAAGGGGGGTGGGGGGCGGGAAATGGGAAGGGAAAAAAGAAGGGACAAAAAGAGCAAAGAGGAAAAAGAGGTGCTATGGGAGGAAGAGGTGAAGTGACACCAGGCACTGCCTGGTGTGACACTGAACCGCACCGGGACTATGGTTACCTTCTCCCAATAGAAGCCCGATTGCAGCGTGTGGCCCTCGGAGCAGTAATTACAAAGCGGCACCTCGACCACGAGGGCGGATTCTGAACAGAGGAAAAGGCTTCCCTGTGGAAAGATCAGCCCCTGCGCAGGGCGGAGAGTGCAAACAGGCCCAGATGCCCATCCCCGTGGCAGGAATCAAGGGGAGAGGGATCGGATTTTAAAGCCCCATTAACAAAGAACTTTACTCAGGGAGGAGCTGTTAATAAGTAATGAAACAAAGTGCCTGTTATGGAGATTAAATGCCCCTGTGTCTAGGTACAAAGTTCAGGCTGCAAAACGCAGCTGTCACCCCGTCTATAACCCCACCGCAGCCTTAGAACCCCTGGTTCAAAGTGTGTCCTGCTGCCTTCCTGTTACCAGGCTGCCCAGTGCAAGGTCCGGCCAGGGTTCAGAGTTCAGCGTCTGAGGCTCTGCTGACTGCTTTCTTTGTTTAGCTGGGGCGAGCTTTGGATAAGCCTCGCACTGCTTATTTAAGACGATTATTACATACAACTGACAGATTATTTTCCCAGATTCTTACACTTACACTTTATATGCAAGCTTAAATGGTACCAAACTCATTTCTTGAGAATCTGTGTGTAGACAGAAGCAGCCTTATAAGACCATATGAAAGACTAGGGTAAGAAAAAAAATATTTCGAAGGAATAACTAGGTCCAAGCAGACATGCAAAAACCGAGCCCCTTTGAAGCAGACACTTGTGAGGGATATTCAAGACAGGTGGAAGAATTTCCTCTGGAACTATCGAAGATCAAATAAATACTGGGTTTAGCCTTGAGAACCCAGCAAACCCCTCTCCTGGTATGACACTACATCAGTATTCATNGAGAGAGAGAGAGAGAGAGAGAGAGAATCCTAAGCAGGCTCCACACTGTCCAGGGAGACTCCAATGTGGGGCTGGAACTCACAAACTGGGAGCACAAACTGGGAGATCATGACCTGAGCCAAAATTAAGTCAGTTGCTTACCTGACTCAGTCTCCCAAGCGCCCCAGAGCATGCCTCTTTTAATTGTTCTTTTTGTTTACCTACTGAAAATTCAGCAAGAAACACTTTTTCAAATAGTTCCCCTTGCTTGACCTGATCTAGTGAGAATCTTGGGAAGGTGGCCAAACCTTAATCAGCATCCCCATCTTTTAAAGTTTATTTACTCCTCATTTTATAGATGAGGAAACTGAGATTCAGAGATGTTAGCAGCTTGCTCCAGGGTCACGGAGTTTACATATTGCAGAACCAAGACCACAGTCCATTTCGTTTGCATTTCCTCTTAGCGCTTTCTCTGCTAGTCCACTGCTGCCTCTTCCATCCTGACACCAATTTTCTTTAAATGGGCAGAGTTCTTTTTCCTTCTTTGCCTTTATGGAAGTGAACAGGATCAAAATAAAACACGAGAGGGCAGGCAGTTTGGGAAATGTGATTTGGAGGAGCACCTCAGGTGGGGGCTAAGGGAGTCAGAGCCTGACTCCACGTGGGCCCCAGTGCTCGGCTCTTGTGATTCGTGCTCCTCCCATGAGTGCCAAGGAGGCAGGATTTTAGACGAGTTACCCAGTCAGTCGGTTAGGGTGCTGCTCCTTCCAGTGATAGCATGGGTTAATATTTTACCTCAGAAAGGAGCACGGCCCTTGGTGAGATACTAGCGCCCCAAAGGCTCAAAATTTAAACTATTACTTGTGATTCATACAATCAGGATCTGATTTCCTTTTCCCGGTACTTTCTTTACATTAGAATAGAGTTTATTTTTCTTCCCTTCTTATTCTTTTTTGGGGTGGGGGGAGCAGAGACAGGAGAACAGAGGATCTGAAGTGGGCTCTATACTGATAACAGATGGGGGACTGAGTAGCCAACGTGAGGCTAGAACTCACAAATTGTGAGATCATGACCTGAACCAAAGTCGTATGCTCAACTGACTAAGCCACCCAGGTGTCCCTGTGTTTTCTTTTAAAGTTTATCTATTTGTGTGTGTGTGTGTGTGTGTGTGTGTGTGAGAGAGAGAGGGAGAGAGAGAGAAAGAGAGAGAGATCAAGAATGCCAAGCAGGCACTGCACTGTCAGTGCAGAGCCCGACACAGGGCTGGAACTCACAAAACCATGAAATCATGACCTGAGCCAAAAGCAAGAATTGGATGCTTAACCAACTTTTAAAATAGAGTTAAAAAAATCATAATCGTTTTTCATTCCGTTTGATATTACCTGTCAAGGCCTACCATGCTCCAGATATTTATTGAGATATTTATTTGTAGGTGTTCACATATACAGATATTTTCAATTATTTACTGTGCCCACACTTTGTTCTAGAAAAAAAGGCATAAATATAAATTCAGATACATTCATTTTTTGTCCTCAAAGAGCCTGAACTATAGTAGGAAGAAAACAGTAAGAGTGTACCTAGCCAGTGACAACAGAGAGATGCAAACAAAATGGTAAGGGATCAGGAAGAGTGGTGAGAATTAGGAGTGAGTCTTTATTTACTGAGTGCATGCTCAGGACCAGGCACAGGAATGGCGCGTTTGATGTTAAAGCTTTTAATCCACACAGCCACACCAGGAAGTAGAGATTATCTCCACTTTGCAGATAACTGTATTGAAACTCAGTGAAGTTAAGATACTTGTCCCAAACCACACAGCCTGTAAAGAGCAAAACACAGGTTTGAACACAGTTCTCCACCCAAAGAGAGGTTGTAAAAAAATAAAACTGAGCAAAGAGAGAAAATAAATTATAGGAAAGGAAAGAAGACAGGGAATCCGTTGGCAAGATGGAGGTGGGGCTCTGGGTGACAGTAGATGTTCGAAAGCACAGAGGCATGAAGGTCAGAAACCTAAGGTAATGCAATAGATGGATGATAAAGTAAGAAGCAAATGTGAGAGCTCCAAGTTTGCACTCCTAATCCCTTTAACACATGGTAATGGAGAGAAAAGGTTGAACAGGGTGCATCTTTAATGTCATCTTTTACTGGCTTCCTTTTCTCTGTACCCACCTATATGAAGGGCTATGTACTTTTCTCCTTGTTTTACATGTGCTGTTATACCCTGCTATGATTGCAGCTATCACCTACATTTTGAAGACACACTCTGACCTAGATCTCTGGCCTAGATCGTTCTTTTCAAATACTGATTTGTATTTCCAGCTGCTCACTTAATGTATCCAACTGGGGAACTCAGAGATCTCTATCTACTCCTACAAAACTACTTTTCACCTATATTTCCTCCTTGGACCATGCTATTTTATTGCTTTAGTCTCCCAGAAATTTTGGCATTATCTTTGTTGTCTTCCTCACCTTCGCTAGGTAAACACAACATGTTACCAATCCTCATAGTTTTATTTCTAAAATGTCTCCAATCCATCACCTTCTCTGAATCCCCTTACTCATACCTTGGCTCAAGTCTTTATTATCCCTTGTAGTGATAGAACAATCATTCTCCAGTTATGTTCCGGCCATCTCTTGCACTCCTACCACTAATAGAAATAACGTATAAATCATGAAACAAACTGAGCCAGATCTGGTAATGCTTCTTACTTGTTCTAAAAACTTTAATGATGACCATCTATTTGCAAAAGCATTTGCAAACCAATGACCATAGACTACCATTGACCCACAGACATTTTACTTGGCCCATGCAAGTATGAAACCATTGTGTTTTAAATCTGAATTAGTTATCAATTTTTTTTAAATTTTTTAATGTTTATTCAATCTTGTGTGTGTGAGAGAGACAGAGCACAAGCAAGGGAGGGGCAGAGAGAGAGAAGGAGACATAGAATCTGAAGCAGGCTCCAGGCTCCAAGCCATCAGCACAGAGCCCGACGCTGGTCTCCAACTCACGAACTGTGAGATCATGACCTGAGCCGACGTCGGACACCCAACCGACTGAGCCACTCAGGCGCCCCTAGTTATCAATCTTTAAAAGTTGGATATTTCACATAAACATTGAGATTTTTGGCCTCTGTTGAAAGATCAAGATCAGGCAACACTGGGCAGAATCCCAAAGAGTAGCCATCAGATGGAGCTCCGTAGCAGCTCTGTTATAGAAGGGCACTTACTCCCCAGTTTGATACAATCTTCTCAACCATAAGTCATGTGGATGGTAGGTACCCTTGATATGATACAATAAGATGACAATGGCACTTTATCTGTGTGGTTTTCCTCCCCACAAACCTATAACTCCAGTTGAATTAGAAGCAAGACAATGGATGAACACCAATTCTACAAAATACTGGCTAGTACACCTCAAAATTGTCAAGGTCATCAAAAAACAAGAAAAGTATGAGAAATATCACAGTCAAGAGGCGTCTAAGAAGACAGTGTGAATAAATGCAATACGGTATGCTGGATGGGATCATAGAACAGAAAAAGGACACTAGGTAACAATACTAGGTAAGAAAATCCAAAAATTAGTGTGGAATTTTTTTTAGCTTTATTGAGGTAAGATTGACAACATGGTAAGATATTTATACATTGTGGTTTGATATGCATGTACATTGTTAAAGGATTCTCCTATTTAGTTAATGAACACATCTGTCACCTCACATATTTATCTTCATTTTTTTAAGTTTATTTATTTGAAAGAGAGAAAGTGTGTGTGTGTGTGTGTGTGTGTGTGTGTGTCTGAACATGCATGCACAGGAAGGATAGAGAGAGGGAGAGAGAGAATCCCAAGCACCGCTGGTTCAAAATCTGATGTGGGGCTTAAACTCACGAACTGTGAGATCATGACCTGAGCTGAAATCAAGAGTTGAGTGTTCAACCTGAGCCACCCAGGCACCTCTTTATTTTTTTTTTCTATGAGGTCATTTAAGTTCTACTCTCAGTAAATTTCAGTGATATAATATGCTATCAACTATGTTACATGTTAGATCCTCAGACCTCACTCATCTTACAGCTGAAAGTTCATACCTTTTTACCAATTTCTCCTTATTTTGCTGCCCCCAGCCTACTGGCAACTACTTTTCTATTGTCTTTATATGAGCTTGACTTAAAAAAATATATTTATTTTTAAAGAGAGAGAGAGTGCAAGCATGTAAATGGGGAAGTGGTAGAGAGAGAGGGAGAGAGAATCCCAAGCAGGCTCTGCTCAGTGTGGAGTCCAATGTGGGGCTCAATTGCAAGACCATGAGATCATGACGAGAGCTGAAACCAAGAGATGGACACTAAACCAAGTGAGCCACCCAGGAACACTTTTTTTCTTTCTTAAGATTCCACATATAAGTAGCATCACAGAGTATTTGTTTTTCTCTATCTGTCTTATTGCACTTAGCATCATGCCCTCAAGGTCCATCCATGTTGTCACAAATGGCAGGATTTCCTTCTTTCTTATGGCTGAATAATATTCATGTGTGTGTGTATGTGTGTGTGTGTGTGTGTGTGTATACCACATCTTCTTTATTCACTTATCCATTGACAAACACTTATGTTGTTTCCACATCTTGGCTACTGTGAATAATGCTGCAATAAACATGGGAGTGCAGAAATGTTTTTGGAATTCTGTTTTCATTTCCTTCAGATATATACCCAGGAGTAGAATAGATGGATAAAAATGACGTTTCTGTATATAATTTTTTGAGGAACCACCATATTTTTTTTCCATAATCACTGAACAAATTTGCATTTCCTTCAACAGTGTATCTGCTTTTTCTCTACATCCTTGCCAACACTCATTATCTCCTATCTTCTTGATGAAAGCCATTCTAATAGGTGTGGGGTGCTGTCTTGTTGTGCTTTTGATTTGTATTTCCTTGATGGCTAGAGATGTTGGGCACCTTTTCATGTACCCGTTGACCATTTATATGTCTTCTCTGGAAACATGTATTCAGTTGCTCTGCCTATTTTTTAATCAGATTGGTTTTTTGCTATTGAATTGTGCCAGTTCTTTATATATTTTAAATATTAATCCCTTATCAGATGCATAATTTGCAAATATTCTCTCCCATTCAGTAAGTTGCCTTTTCATTTTGTTAATGGCTTCCTGTGCTGTGCAGATACTTTTTAGCTTGATGTGGTCCCACTTGTTTAGTTTTGCTTTTGTTGCCTTTTTTGGTGTAAAATACAAACATCTTCATTGCCAAGTCTGATGTCAGGAGTTTACCTGCTACATCTTCTTCTAGGAATATCAGATCTATTTAATTTTTTTAATCTCTTTAATTAAATTTAAAGATTCAAATTTAAGTCTTTAATCCATTTTTAATTGATTTTAGTATATGGTGTTTTGGTTCCTTCAATCCATGAGCACAGAATATTTCTCCATTTACTTGTATCTTCAATTTCTTTCATCAATGTCGTATAGTTTTCAGCGTACAGAGTTTTCACCTCCTTGGTTAAATTTATTTGTGGGCATTTTATTCTTTTTGATGTAATTGTTAATGGAATTGTCTTATTAACTACTCTTTTTGACAGTTTATAGTTAGTCTAAGAAACACACTACATTTTGTATATTGATTTTGTATCCTGCAGCTTTACTGAATTCATTTATTCTGTTCGGGTGGAGTCTGTAGAGTTTTCCACGAACAGTATTATGTCATCTGCAGAGAGAAACAATTGTACTTTTCCTTTCTGATTTTGATGTGTTGTATTTCTGTTTCTGGTCTTGCTGCTCTGGGTAGGATTTCAAGTACCGTATAAATGAAAATGGTGAGCAGGTTTCCTTGTCTTGTTCCTCACCGTTTAGCTTTTCAGTATGAAGTGTGATGTTGGCACTGGGCTTAGTTAATAATAACGCATCATTATTGATTTATTAATTGTAAAAAATATGCCATATTGTTGTACAATGTTAGGGGAAACTGTGTATGCAGGAACTCTCTGTATTACATTCACAATTTTCCCAGAAATCTTAGTCCACTTAAATTTTAAAAATTATTTTTAAAACAGTGAATCCATGGCAAAACTATAATGTAAGCAAGCTCTTTATTGACCTCTTACTTCCTTTTTAATTCCCCAACTTCTCTAGCCTTGGTGTGTCTTAGTTACTCAACAATAATGCATAAAGCATTATCTTTCATATATATGTTTGTGTATGTACTTATACATATGTAAGAAAGATAATAGATATATGAAAGTTTATATATGTTATATATGATATATATGTATGTGATATATATGATATATATGAGATATATGTACCTAAATAAAGTAATATATATATATTAAGTATATATATGTGTGTGTATTTATACACACACACACATATATATATATATAAAATGTATTATCATTGAGTTTGGGGTTTACTAAAGAACCAAAGCCTTTAAGGCCTAAAGGAACTAAATTTCTAAGGTGAGGGTTTAGATTATTTTCACATCTGAATCAGGAAGATACTTTGTGCCAGGAGTAGAAACGTTATCAGCACGCTCCGATCATTAAATTAGTCCTGACTATAATTAAGGTAGAAATGAAAACAGTTGATTTTGTAGAAGGTGCTATTATGACTTTCCTTATGGGCACTATGGCCACAAATCATCAAAGAAATGAACTCCTTAACAATTTAAAAATCTCTCGTGCTCCACGTGTTCCAAAACAAGAGAGACTGCAGTTAATCTGCAAGTGAACAGATTCCTGTGATCGTCACAGATACTTATTTGTAAATCACTTTCACTTTATTTATTTCATTTTTTAAATGTTTATTTTTGAGAAAGAGAGAACGAGAGAGCATGAGCAGGGGAGGAGCAGAGCCTGAAACAGGCTTCAGGCTCTGAGCTGTCAGAAAGGAGCCCGACACTGGGCTTGAACCTATGAACTGTGAGATCATGACGAGAGCTGAAGTTGGACGCTTACCTGACTGAGCCACCCAGGTGCCCCTAATTTCATTTTGTATATTATTCCCCATGGTCACCTCAGCAGGTGCATTGTTCTTTTTTTCATTTTTTCAAGGTGAGGAAATTTTGACTGAAGGAGGCTTACTGACTTTCCAGAGGTTATCTAGGGATTCATTAAAATAACATAAAAATTAGCCTCCAAATAATGTCATGAAACCATTACTATCCTCTGCATCTTCCTGCTTCCCTCAATCCAAAGAGGCTCTAAATAAGGAGATAACATAATGAAGTACTTTAAGGAAAATGCAAATGAATAAAATCTGGGGGGAAGATGAAGATAAGTAAATCAGAAAAAATGAGATAGCTAAGGAATGCATGATGTTTGGGAGACAATAAATCAGATTGCCATTTGTCAGTAATAAGATAAGGCAATAAGTAAAGCCTGGATATTCTGGTCTCTTCTCAAAGAGGGATAGGAAAACCTGATGAGGAAGGGAGGGTGCAGACAGCGTGATATGCTGAGATCATGCTTATTCTGGGGGACTCATGTTGGGGTCTCTAAGCACCAAACCTGCAGACGTTTTGGAAGAACTCCAAAGAGCAACACAAGCAGATAAAATGAGAAAAGTACTCAGGCTGCTCCTCTCACTGTTCACTGCCTTCGAAAGGCAGATTAAGTCAGATGGAATTGACTTAGCAAGCTGAATAACTCGTGCCCGAGGCCTGAGGTGACATGATGTATTCAATTTTTGTTGCTTTCAATGTTTAATGCAGTTGCCTCTGTTTGGATGGAGGCAACCCTACATGTATGTGAAATAAGTGACTTACAGCCTGCGTGTGCAGTGTGGCCTGTGAGATTCTGCAGGCCTGCCTGCCCCCAGATCTCTCTCGCATAACTCTAGCGTGTTGCTGCCTTTCTCCTGCTGTGGCCAGCTCTTAGCATGACAGAAGAAAAGCCCTGGAAATGGAAAATTCCCTACAGAAGGTGTGATGCCCCAAAAGGCAGAGGTAAAATGTTTGCGTAGTGTCTCGGCAGAAAAAAATTCCTTTAGTTCTCTTCTTTAGAGCTTCTTCACAAGTTTGTTTATGAAAAGCGACCACTTTGACTTTCACAGAAGAGTGCCTGTTCTAAGAGGGTAGCATTTGCATTATGCCTCAGTGATCAAAGATTGTCATCCCCTTCCAAACAATATTTTTTCTAGCCGATATGTCAGGTAATGCCTGCCACCTCTTGTGGTGAGGTAATACCGCCTCTTAACGCAGACAGAGCTGAGGGGGGTAAGCAGGAAGACTAATCATGACCTGTTGGTGGTAGGTGAAAGAAACTTCCCCAGACTCATGTAATACCCAGTAAAATGAGTGCTATAGACTGGAAGTTTGTGTACCCCCCCCCACCCCCGCCGAAAGCTATAAGTTGAAACCTCATCCCCAAAAGGAATGGTTATTAGAAGTTGGAGCCTTTGGCAGTGATTAGATCTTGAGGGTGAAGCCCTCATAAATAGAATTAGCGCTCGTATAAAAGAGACCCCAGAGTCCCCTCATTCCTTCTGCCATGTGAGGATACAGTGCCGTGCGAGGTTAGGAACTAGGAAGGGGGAATCCTAGTGGGAACTGGGATTTCTCACCAGACAGCAAATCTGCAGGTGCCTTGATCTTAGATTCAGCCTCCAGAATGGTGATAAACAATTTCTCCTTTCCATAAGCCATCTAGTCTATCATATTCTGTTATAGCAGCCCGAGTGGGCTACAAGAATGAGTCAATTCTGTATTTGTAGACAATGGCTGCTAAGTGGAGACAGGGGAAGTTTCTATTGGGTAGAAAAGGAGAATTTAGAGGAAATTAACTTTACCAATTTCACTCTGCTTTAACTCTGATGACCAAAGCAGGTCAGAGATGCACTGATCTCATCTTCTTATCTTTTGCACTCCACTGTGAATGTCATTTCCCCTAAAGGTCAATATCCACGGAAAAGAATGAATCAGTCCCTACTCTGGCATAACAACATGAAGAATTTGTCAGTAGAATTAATATTCTAAATGGATGGCTCTGTGTTTTCTTCTGCCCATAGCACTGTTGGACTAACATTTACCATCTGGAAAAAATAATTTAATCAGACAGAGGAATGGTTTAGAAAACCAGCTACAGAAATTGCCACAACTTGATCTAGTTCCAGTTCCACTAGGAGAGAGACCAAGGACATAGTGGGAAATGTTTGGGAGGAATTGAATGCAGAAAGCTTGGCAAGTATGTATGCAGCCCAGAAAAGCTATGGGAAGAAGATCTTAAAGAAAACATGGAAATTAGAAAGTCTTTGGGCTCCTGAGATTAAAGGGATAAAGAGTTTGTCAAAGCAGAAGGCCACATGAGTTTCTTTAGGAAGAATCTACACTTTCTCTCTGGACCTGGAACAGTATAGAAACCCATTCCTCAGAGAATGCGAATCTAATTCTTTCATGTTTTATTACATTTTTTCTAGCCCTTATTGGACTAACCATTTGAATGCTTCTAAAAATCCACCCCTTTCACTATATGGTGATCTTGCATTGCATAATTCAGGGTTTTAGACCAAAGATGTCTGGAAGCCAAGAACTCCTATCCTTCACTCATGTAGGACATGGAAGCATCAGGTGAACAAATATTACATCTGTCATGTGGAGAAAAGTCTCTAACATTTATGTTAATTATTTTATTTCTATCAATTCCTAAGTTTTAAATTTTAACTGTCATGGATATGATTTGACACAACCACCAAAAAGGGCATTTGCTTAATATTGTGCTCATGATCGTAGTGGCTATAACAGCATGTTACCCAACATTTAATTGAGAGCTGAAGATACTCTCTGCAGGCTCAGAACAGCAGTTCATTAGAGCTTTCTAAGAGGAATATTACCAGACACAAATGTCAGGTCAAGGAATGAAGAAGCGAACCCAACTTTGCCACTAAGAATTTGACTAGCCTCACCTCCTGAACCTGCGATTTCCTTCAGCATAGGTGTGGCACAATGCACAAGGGGTTCTTAACAATACAGATTAGCCAAAAGTCAGAAAAGACAGGGAGCCCACTTCTCTCATTGTTGCTTAGATTTCCATACGTAACTCACACTGATGCTGTTGACAACTACATGAATCGATCCTACAGTTCAAGATAGAAACCAGACAGGATAGCTAAGGACACAGGACTCAGAATTCAAAGGCAGTCAAGAATAAGACCAGCTATATTACTTAAACATGTTGGAATCCATCTGCAATAGCTATCATTAGCTTTACTCAACCAGTGCATATAGTTCATCTATTAAATAGCAACTAAAATATGGCAAAAATGCGCAATGGATATATTTCCAAAACAAATTTGGGAGCATTTGCCATAGTTCGTTTTCTCAAAATGTGTAGTGAGTTATAAGGGTCCAAGACAGGATGATATTTGTGAAAAAGTGAATAAGCATTCAAAGAAAAGGGAGGATATCTAGAACTAGACTGTACAGTATAGGAGCCACCAGCCACATGTAGCAATGGAAATTTAAATTAATTAAAATTAAATGACATTTCAAGTTCAGTCCTTCAGTCACACTAGCACATTTAAATGCTCTAACTACACATGGCTAGTAGCTACTATATTGAATGTAGACAGAGAATACATTCATCAACACTGAAAGTTCTATGGCACTGTGCTGATGCAGACTTTCCAACATCTGTCCCCACCCCAAACTACAGCTTGTGTAATGTTCATATCCTGGCTAGTGTGATTTCATGATTCAAAATGGTCCCTGGAGAAACCAGAAAGAACCCCACCAAGGACAAACTTGTTGCCACCATCACTAGCTGAACAGTAAGGAGCTGATAACCATAGGGATGGCTGTAACTTTGTGACCTGAGTATTTCTGTGCGCATAAGGAACTCTGAATCGACCCTATAGCTATCCACCTAAAGTCATCTTTTCCCTTCAGGCTGTGGTCATGTGTTCAAGAGGTCTGTCTGTGACCCACTCAGCTTGTGAATACTTCTCTAACTATGTACCAGTGAGCACAAGTGAGATGAACGTGTAGGAGAAACATTCCTTTGTGGTCCCAGCCCATACATTGCCCAAGTCTGTTCCTGTCACCATTCCTTCATTCATGTGAATGTGATAGGTTTAAGCGAGAGTTCAGAGTATAGAGGCAGAACATGATGTATGGTAAAAGATCTTAGGATCACTGGGACAATAACCTAAAAGTGAGTATGTACAAATGGTATTACATGATTAGCCAAGACAAGGGAGAATTCGTCTCACGAAATAAACTTAGTTGTTAAAATCATGTTTTGTCCACAGTCTGGGTTGTTGGGGTTTTTTGCAATCATTTGCATGGATATTTCAAATCATTTTTATGTGATTAAAAAAGAAAACTAAGTTAGAAATTAAAAATTAAAAAAGAAAAATAGACAATCAAACACTCCCTCTCTTACCCCCTTCTATAACTAATCCAGCTTTTGATATAGAACTTGAGACAGAGCCACAGAAGGGGCTACACTTTCTGTTTACAAAAACATCTGTAGAGCGGGCAGAGTATTGTGTTTTTCTCTCTAACTAAAACCAATTATTTCTAAAAAGAAAAGACTAAAGATTTTGTTTTAACAAACTTAGAAATGATCCCCGAAAGTATAGTCTTTAAAGAATTTCTTAAAATAATCACTAGTGATGATGGCAATGATGATGAGTATGACGATGATGATGATTTGCTTGTTCTTCAATTTAGAGCGCTCAATAAGGAGATGTGGCTGATAATATGGAGAAACCAGGAGCACTCTACTGAGTCAGATGGACCTGCTCTCCAGGAATAATTATTTTCTAGCAGGTTGCTCTTGAAAAGGTTAATGTAATTAGGTGCTGTATTTCTTCTTAACCTCTGTTTCTGATGATCGGGCAAAGATGACATAGTAAGAAAATTAGGAACTCTATCGACAATACTGCATGAAGACAATTCTTCTTCTTAGTCTTGTTCACATTGTTCATCACAATGAAAACAAGTGGACACACTAACATTTGCGGTATGTACCGGGAACAGGTGGAGGAAAGTTTTGCTCTCTTCAGACAGAGGCGCTGCGCTCATTTGAGTTAATCCTAAAGTTCTCTGTGGTTTGGCAAGGGAAGTTTTGAGTTTCGATTCAGTGACTGCTGTTTAAACTGCAGAGTTGATGCACAAATGATCCATAACACATTTTGGCATATTAAATTATCTTCACAGTTCTAATATGCCATGAAACCCAATTGACATATAACGAAGGCATAGAAGATGAAAAGCTGAGAATAGACTCCTGTTCCAAAAGCCATCAGGCACACTACTTTATTTTCTTGAAGCACCACTAACTTCTAAAAATCCATTGCTGGAAAAGGTTATTAAGCTGCCAGACCCTTCTTCTTTCTTCTCAATCCTTAATTCCCTTCCTCTCCTCACATGCCATATGGAACTCTTCTCTCTCTCCCTCCCTTTTTTTTTTTTTCTCTTTAATCTCATAGCTCTTTCCCCTTGAGCTGAATCCGTCAGAATCTTTGGGCCACAACAAACAAAATTTTCTTTCCTTTTATATTTGTAATGCATTTGGAATTTCTCTGGAGTTGGGGGACATGGCAGATATGAGATAGTAATGGAACATAGTAATAGAAGATGCACTAGTTTTTCAGATACCGAACCTGACCTCTTAAAGACAGCACCTAGATAATAGCACTAGGCCAGGGTGCAACCAGTGGGTATGATGTGCCATTATATAATAATTCTGGTATCGATTGTCAGAATAGATAATACACTCCCAAGCTACCATCTAATCATGAGCGATGTGGTGTACAGCCAAAGACATCACAGTGTGGACAGAGTACAAAAATTGGCTTTCTCCACACCTTAAAATATATATAATTTCTTTGAATTAAGTCAGTAAGTATTCAAGCATTACTTGATCGTGTCTCTTGGGGAAATAACGAGAATATTTTATGTTACATTATAATGAATATCAGTGTCCTCAAGGATCATTGTCAGTTTCTTGGCACAGGATAAAAATGACACTGTGCCTGCCAAAGTTTTGCTTTCCCTCCAGGGTCGCTACACCAGAGTTTCTCAACCTTGGCACTATTCACATTCTAGGCCAGATAATTCTTTGTTGTGGAGGGCCGTCTTGTGCATTGCAGGATGGTTAGCAACTTCCCTGGCCTCTACCCACCAGATGCCAGTAATATCCCCCTTAGTTGTGACCACCATTGTCAAGTACATCCTGAGGAAAAATTGCTCCCAGTTGGAAACCATAGCCCTAGATTCACAAGGCATTGATCTTTCATCCCATATTTCATTAATCTCCTTTTCTTGCATGCTCAGACATAGTAATGTACACTTACCCTTACCCAACAGCAAACATTCTCTGTGCCTACTCTTACCTCTAAAATGGATCCTGTATTAGTTACCTGAAAATATATTGGCAATGCGCATGTAAACAATAACAGATTCCCTTGCACCTCAAAAATGACGTATAATGATTCAATAGTAAATCACAAAGCAATGTAGAAAAAATGAAATAGCTAGAAAGCATAGAGAATACAAATGTAGCTTTCTAGGCCTCAGTAATGGGAAATCATGTCTACATAACTTGCTCATGGTTTCAAGTTGACCTCTTGGGACGAGTTGTAAGGGATATTATGGGGTTAGCTTAAAACATCCTCAAAGAATGATGAACAGGAGTTTATATCACACAAAACTTTTCTTCCTGTAGAAATTTATACCTTTTACTGATTTCCCATGAAAAAATTATTCACTATGAATTTTCTATAAATTTTTAAGATTTTCTAAACCTCTAAGTCTCTCCCTCCTTGGCCTCTTATTTTCAGCAAGTACCTCACCTCTGGTGTTAAACTGTGGATATTTACCAAAAAGGCCCAAGTCATTTGATATGAGCCTTCTCTCTTAATCTTTCCCCTTTCTTCACTTAAATATATCTTTCCCCCACATCCTCAACTATACTGAATTATTTCTCAATTTATCCTCTCTGTTTCTTTTTATTATTGCTTCCGATTTCAGTGGTTGAGGTAGTCTTCTGTTTCAAAACTAACCCCTTGACCTGTATCTGTGACCTTGAACCTAATTATCTACTTTCCCTGCATCTTCAATTTTATTTTATTCAATTCTTTTATTCTTCTTTTTTTTCTTTTTCTTTTATTCAATTCTTATTTTCTATTGGTATCTTCCAATAGAAAGATTCTCTGTAAATATCACTCACTGTCCACTCCACATTTTGCCCTGCCACTAGCTCATACTTTTCTCTCATATTTTCTCATTCTGTATCCTATTTTCCCCTTTCCCCCTCCCCTCAACAGACTTCTCAAAAAAATAACTCACACTCTTCATTTTTACTCTACACTCCTATTCTCCTCATCCCTTGAAGGCTTCTTTTTATCTTCACAAATGTGCTTAAACACTTTTAATGTCTAACTATGCCAATTCAATCATTGAACCACTGGGTTTTTAGATCTTGGCCTTTGAGAATTTGACAGAATGATCACTCCTTGGATTTTTACTTTCTTAGCTCCCATGCTACTGCAGTCTTTTGATTTTCTGTCTGTTATTTTTCTGATTCTTTTTCCTGCTCTCACCTCAAAATACTTTAGGAAAATAAACTCAATTATCTTACTTTCTGTCTAATATATCCAGTCCTAATAACATTTCCATTCAAAAATTCCAATGCTGCTATAAGAATAGATTCAGAGACTCCCTTTAACTTGATGGTAGCAACCATTCTTCTCTGGGGAATTCCTCTCTATTTATGGTAGGATAGCAGCTTCAGTCATCTTGAGTGGAACCTTTTGAACTTAGAGAATTGTTTGACTTGGAAAACAGAGCTGTCACTTCATGATCCTCTATTATAAATATGAATGCCAATAATTAAGGAAACAGAAGTTTGTGGGGGGAGGATATAAGAATAGTTATTTTTGCCCTTAGGAATCTATTATGTAAACGTAAGTATGCATTGGGGGAGGTTGAGAAATTGGTAAATTATTTCAGATTAATGTCTAAAACTAAAAAGTAAAAATAATATTAAATGTTATTAGAATTTTACAAATACATAAAAAATAAACTAAAGAATTAAAATTAGCTCTGGGGAAAGAAAAATGAAAGACTCTTATAATAAGTGTTTAGAATAGGTTAACCCTTTATAACTCTGCATGTGTAAATAAAACACAAGTACATACATAAAAACAATATCATCAACATAGTTAACCATGAAGAATAGAGAAAGATGCAAGATATAACATAAGGGTAGCTTCCTATTATGTGGAAGACCATAACACCCTTTCTGGGCTAGATGGAGAAATCTGGAAACAGAGGGAGGAAAGACCAAATAAGTGATATGCCGGTTTGGTGCTGATTCTTTTGGTTACTCCATAAGTTTGAAGTCCATAGGGGCAGGTAGAGACCGTTAAATGACTTGAGAATCTTAGCGCTAAAGAAGGATATGTCCCATTATTCACTGACAACTGTGAGTGCCTCTTTTTAACCTTGGTGGCCACAGAAGAATAGAAATGATGTGTGAGGCAGAGAGCAAGATCTTGAGATATTCCCCACTTCCTCAATTGTCATGATCCCCTGTAGCAGGAGGAGACCAATAGTTCTTAAAGCCCTACTACAGTGCTCATGCTTTAAAGGGGGTACACATTGTCTTTTCTCTGACCAGATCCTATTTTACAAGGCTAGAAGTCCTTCGGACCAGAGACTTACCTACCCAGAGTTCACTCCACTCCTACTATTCTGGACCATACTCTGGATCCTTGAGATACTAGAAATTCTGCCAAGATTATCATCAGGCTTTGTACATCTTTTCCTGGCTCTAGTCTCTGGAGGGCAAGTCATACTACCAGTGTGTACACCCCTAGGGCTGGGGGGTGGCCAAGGCAGGATTATTTGTGAGTTTGGGGAGGGGTGGCATGGTGTATAAATGAGAGCTTAAATATGTGGGCTGGGATTTCCACATAGGTGTGTTCAAAGTCACGAGGAAAGGAGTCAATGTGGGAAGAGAATGGGAAGTGGCCCAGAAACCAGGTCTTGCTTTTCCTTTGTCAACACATTTCAGTGTGGAACTGTAAGAAATCTAATGCTTCTAAATTCAAATGACCTAAATCATTATAAAAGTATATTTGTCCAGGTCAAAGTATAGACTATGTTATATTTAATAAGTTTTCTGCTCAGTAATATTTAGAATTAATATATGCGAGCCTTCATTTATACTTTTGCCCTGAACCCTGTGTCATATGGCAGGCCTGGAGAAAGGGTTTTGGAAGCTGTTCCAAAAGTATGTGGGGGTGCTAAAATGCTGAGAGGGCCAGGAGACTGCAAGATGTTGGGCTGGAGATAAGGACGGAACAGTGGTCAGTCCTTGTGAGTAGAGGTGAAGGCAGAGACCAGTTGGTAAGGGTGAAAGTGAAGAAAAACAATTATAGCAGCAGCAGCCAATGTAGCAAGAGCAGGGTCTGACAACCAATAACCGTAGGCCATGCAGCAGGAGACATTTCAGCCATCTAAATGGGGATTTGGATGAACAAATGAAGATTGGAGCCCTCCGTCCACATACACCCCCACACAGATGACACTATGATATTAGATGGGCTCCTCTCGTACCCTGCAGGAGGGGAAAAGGACAAAGAAATCTTTGGAGAGATTAGAACAACCATGCTAAAGAGATGAAACCCTGAATTGAATAAATTTAAATCCTGAATAGGAATAAGTTTTTACTGCAAAGAGAGTATTTTATTTTATTTTTTTCTCTTTATTATTTATTTATTTTTTTACTTAAGATGTGTTTATTACTCTTTGTAGTGATAATATTATAAAAATATTATGCAGCATCATTTTTTTTTCACTTCTTAATGGCCATCACCTATTTATTTTTATTATTTTTTTATAAATAGTTTATTGTCAAGTTGGTTTCCATAGAACACCCAGTGCTCATCCCCACAAGTGCCCTCCTCCATGCCCATTTCCCCCCTCCTCCCCCACACCCACCAGTCCTCAGTTTGTTCTCAGCATTCAAGAGTCTCTCATGGTTTGCCTCCCACCCTCTCCCCGACTATTTCCCCCCTTCTCCCCCATGGTCCTCCGTTAAGTTCCTCCTAATCCTCCTATACGTGCAAACATATGATATTTGTCCTAAAGAGAATATTTTAAACAAGATGAGAATAGATAGACTACCTTAAAGTTACATATATTTTATTTTATGATTATGATTGTTATAATTATTTTGCTAGTGATCAAAGAGAGATTCAGAGGTAAACTGAGGTCAGCTTTAGAAAAGTATCGTGTTGCATTTCTGCACATCTGATTAATTAATGCAAATGGACTGGTAATGCTCTGAAATAAATCCTCATGGATACCTTCTGGAGAAACTTGGGAAAATTGGTCCTTGCCAGCATTAGGCATAAGAGCAGTACCATGATTATAAGTCTCGGTAGCAAATAGCTCATTAAATCCCAGCTGTATGTAAAGTCTAACATCAAAGGATTCAGAAACTCTACCTGATGGACACAGGGACATTTTGAGACTCACAAAGTTTGGAATGCTCTGCCTTAGAGAGTAAGGTTGAAAGTGAAGCATGACTCCTGAGGGTATTTTGCTAGTGACTATTAACTCTATAAGGTTCTGGACATTTGCTACTCCCAGACTCACTGAGAGCCAAAGTCTTTTGGCAAAGAGAAAATGCCTTCTAAGGGAAGATCTATTACATTATATGAACTGGATCTGATCAACAGGGAATGATTCTAGGCACTTTATTGTATGGTACCAGGGCTTTAGAAGCATTTGAAATTGTTGTCAAAATTGGACCTATCTATCCTATAGATATAATTTTTTTACTTGATGTAGATTATAAAGAGAAAGTAACATACAGTTATGCTTACTTGGTTTTTTTTCCATCTTGAGATAGCTGAGAATGTCAAGAAATGGTGTGTGATTTGCTCCTACAGCATTTCATTGAAGACCTGAATATTCAAATAACTTTAGAATGTATACACAGTTATTAGCCCTATGCAGTGGGAATAAAAAAAAAAAAACAGCAATAAAAGAAACACAGTTTCCTCACATAGGGTTTACTAGGAGTGGGAATGGCATCTAATAAGTGCTTAATAAGATTTGTTTAAATCATTGCATTTATTATATTTTATTATACCCATATTATTACATATTTTATATATATTAAATATACATATTTGGAAAAATGGATAAACTCAGGATTATTTTATCAGGGATTTGACAACTTCCATAACTGCTCAGACTATATAGAAAACACCTTTCTTCTGTGTGTTTCTTACATGTAATTATTTTGTTCAGAAAACTCTACTGCAGGAAGGGTTGTAGTTAGCCAGTATATAAGAACCCAGGAGATCAATTTCTAGCATTCCCATCATCATATGACAACCTTTTCCTGAAAATGATGGAGACATTATAACCATTTCATTTTCATTTTGGATGGAAAGAATGGCATTATTAAAGGCACAAACATCAGGCCTGGGGGAAAGTTGAGAACGCATGAAATAGGTTTTATGAAACATGGCATCGGTTGCTGGTAAGATCCCATTGAATGATTGTCAAGCAGCATTGAGAGTCCAGTATGGAGAGAGTCCACAAATCCAAGGTGGCACCACTTCACATGGTGGTGCGCTTTTCTCTATCAGCCCTCAACAAACTGATTTTTAGGGCATTGGAGATGGATTGTTGATTTGAGCTAGTGTTGGGGTTTCACTGGGTAGATGTATCACATCAGAAGTTCTAGAGGCTAACAGGAGGTACTGACTGACTGAAAGACAATGGAATGGTCAAGGTGGTATAAGCCAGTATTAGGTCAGTTGGCAGAATGGGGGTAAGGGATGGAGCAAGCAGCAATGTCAAGAGGTTTTGGTCCATGAATAGGATGCACATTTTAGACATGGAGTATTTTGGGGTGATTTCAAGGGCCACTATATGGCTCTACGTGAAAGGTATTTCAAAGACAGGGGAAAGGGAAGATCTGGAGTTAAAGATGTAACTGTGAGGAAACTGTGTTGGAAATATCACCTAAATGGCTATTTAACTTAACCAGGGTAATAGCAGAAGTTAAGAAGTTGACAAGTTAAAAGGAAATATGTGCTCTGGGTGCCAGAACTGGATATTAGTAAAAAGCACTAACAAGGAGAATAACTAGTTGAAATGATTCCCAAAGGGCAGATTTTAACATGTAAAGGAATAATGGTTTAGTGTAAAAGTTTCGATGGAGGAGGGAGGAGATAACCATCATTCCTCTTCCTTGTAAAGGTCTGCATGGGAAATGCTAGCCTTGGGGACTATTAGATTTTAGTTAAGTCAAGAAGGTACAAGATAGTACAGTGGAGGGTTTTGTTGTCACGGAACGGAGAATGCGGAGGCTATGACAGTAAAAGGCAAGAGAGAAATGCACAGGCAGAAGTGAAGTTAGGGAGTGGGAGTAGGGGAGAGGGTAGATGGTCAAAGGGACTTGAATGTCAGGCAGGGACTGAGAAAAACAAGGGTGTGAGGTCTGGTAGGATTAGCTGCTCTCCAGGTTCCAAGTAGAGCAGAGGTACAGAGTGGTTTCCTGCCCTTGTTGGCTCAGACCCCTGGGGGTGTTGCCAGAGGCTTCATGATTAGCAAATTGTGATTTTTTTTCAGCTTTCCAAACAGAGCCTTGGTGGGAAGTTCCTGTGATGTCTTTGAAGAGATTCTAGTTCAGGCATATGCAGATAAGGAAGAGTGTCCTTGACTCTCACATCCTTTCTCTGCATGTCCTCAATGTTCCTAAGGGATGGGATGGGTTTTGAACTCTCTCAAAAGCTACCTGTAGCTTGTAGCTTGACTCAGTAACCCTTTGGAAGAAATTCTAGCTAGGGATAGAGGGATATAGCTTGTTTTCCAGTCCATTTTTTTAAAATGTTTATTTTTGAGAGATAGAGAAAACGTGAGTGGGGGAGGGGCAGAAGAGAAAAGGAGACACAGAATCTGAAGTGAGCTGTCAGCACAGAGCCCGATATGGGACTCAAACTCATGAACTCCGAGATCATGATCTGAGCTCAAGTTGGATGTTTACCTGACTGAACCACCCAGGCACCCCCCAGCCCACTTTTTAAATGTAACTGCTCAAGAGACCAAGGCCCTTCTAAGGAGCTGTTTAACCACCAATGTTCACCCTTTTCGTTTTTGAAGTCTGAGCTAAAGTGTGAGCTCCTTGGTTGAACTACTACCAACTGAATCACTTTAATTAAATTCAAAGGATATAGTTGCAGAAAAAAACAACAGAATTGTAAGAAATACTAACACAGACTAACTACTTTGACTCAGACTTTGTCAGTTTTCTTCCACACAAGATTTTTTTCCAAGTAGTCCTGTGGAGGGAGACTTGGAACTTTAGGATTCAGGATTTTGAGTGGTTGGTGAGAGAGAAAAATGAGAGAGAGGGAAAGAAGAGGAGGAGGAAGAGAGAAAGAGAGAAAGCGCACTTGTCTTAAGTGAAGCTATGTCATTAGTGTGGAGCTAAGGCCTGAAAAAGATATTTTCAGCCCTTTCACCATCCTGGAAGCCAAGAGTATTCTGGATTAAATAAATAAATAAATAACCACTAAAAAAAAAAACCCACCCCACAACTCCTTTGTTATGCAGGATAACTCGATTTGAAATAATTATACAAGGATTTAAAATAACACATTGATTTAAATTCTCTAGGTGGAACCACTTTGATGGAAATTTCTCTAAAAAAGCAACAAATAATTTGCCTCTGCATCTAATCAGCCAATCAGACACCCCCATGCTGATTACTTAATAAACTAGAATTTTAATGCAAAAATTTATGATTATCAACAATTCTTCTGGCCCCCAGCTCCCCACACCCCAACCACTTTATGCTTTTAATTCTTAACAAATTAATCTTTTCTTCAAGAATATAACAGACTGTGTTAATCAAAACATAATTCCTGGCCAAATATCTCAGAGCAGCTTATAAAGCATGCAGTCATGCAGCAAAGCATGCACCAAGTTGATGACTAACCAAGTGGTTCTCTTTTCACTATCAAGAAGAAAATAATACAGGTACTTGTATGAAAAGGAAATAAAAGCCCAATGCCTACTGGTCTCATGGCAAAGACTAAAGAAAGAAAGCAAGCCCGCAGAGTGGTCTTGCACAAACCCCGTGGTTTATTTCACTAAAGTTGTAAGGGAAACTCTTCACCGTGGGAACACTGGTCCAATTTTGAGTGGGAAAGTGAGACAAGATGGGTGGCCCTGGGATGAACTTAGTGAGTTGTCATTGCTCAGCCTGCCTTAGTAGAGTTGCCATATTTTAGCGGTTTTTTTCAGAGCTCTTTGCTCTTTCATCTCCTCAGTGGAATTCAAGTGCGGAATAAAGCTGAGAAGTGTGGGTCTTAACAGAAGGCAAAATAGTCTGTGGAGCCTAAGTTACATGTGTATAAGATTACTTGTGGAAGGGGCCTATGTTTGCTAAAGAGTTAATTTGTTTTCTAGTGAAAGGATATGTTGAATACATAATTAATTATTTACAAAATGGCATAGCAAGTTTCATGAAGTGAGTGAATCCTGTCTGTGTTTCATTTTAAAAGTAATAAGCACGATTTTTTATAATCCATGTATATTAGTTAGAATGATTCTACCCTGCAGAATAATAGCACCTATTTCATGGAGTTGATGTGAGAAATCATCGAGCTGATAGATACAAAGGGTGTGAAATCATGTCTAGTTCCCAGAAGTATACAACAAACATGAGTTATTATCATTATCGCTTACTAAATGGTAAATAACCCCCTTCTTACAAAAGAGGAGCTTGAATTTCAGGGCATTTTAGTGACTTGCAAAAGATACAAATTAAATCACTGGATTGAGAGTGCTGCCAGGTCATATTGAAATTATCTGAACTGTTGGCCTACTCCTAAATCTATTTCCAAACTCATAAATACAAAGTCATAATTGAAACAGACTCATATGTGGGTGGTCACAAGAGACGCTGAACAGAATGTTGTCAAATCACATTTTACACTAAATGCTGCTACAGCAGGAAAGAAATTTGAGACTTAGTCTGCTCATCCTCATAATTCAGACCTTTTGCTGATGTCTGGAAACTTTGTAAGAAGGATCCTTCAACGGTCTGTTTGCATGAGCAACTGGAGACCAGCAAGTAGAAGAATTCATTGTGAGGAAACAGAGATTCAAGATGCACACAACTGGTTCCGTAATTGACTATTGTCAGAAGCAGGGGGGTGGGCGGGGGGCGGAGGAACAGGTCAGACCTCCCCACCCCAGTAACTCTGTGTTGAAGAGAAGAGAAGAGAGCAGCAATAAAATCCCAGGATCAGAAACACCTCTATGAGCTATTTAAAGTAAAGACTGGCCATGGAAACTCAGTCATAGAATACAGCAGTTCCCCCTTATCCATAGGGGATATGTTCCAAGACCCCTGGGGGATGCCTTAAACTGAAGATAGTACTGAGCCATTTACATATAGACATATATAATAAAGTTTACCTTGCAGATTAGACACAGTAAGGGATTAACAATAACAAAAAATAAAATAGAACAATTATAACAATATACTTTAATAAAAGTTACATGAATGTGGTGTCTCTCTCTCTCAAAATATCTTATTGTATTGTACTTGCCCTTCTTGTGATGATGAGATGATAAAATGCCTCTGTCATGTGATGAAGTGAGGTGAACGACATAGGCATTCGACTCAAGTGTTAAGCTACCATTGACTTAACTTAGTGTTAAGTACCTTCTGATCATCTACTTCTAACATGGTTGACCATGGGTAACCAAAACTGTGGAAAGTAAAACCACGGATAAGGGGATATGGCTGTAGTATTTATGGTGTATAGTCTAAGGAGAGAGGAGGATGTTTTTCACATTGGAAGAGGTAGCTGTAGAACAGGTTGGCATTCGGAAAAACAGAAGAGAGGCCTAAACACATAACAGGAGCATCAGGAGAGGTCCTGAAAGCCCTGGACAGAAAGCCACAAATGTTTTCACTATCAGGATAGCAAAGTGGGAGCTTGGGTCCCAGTGAGTCTCCATATCAAGATGGAGGGGGAAATACTAGATGCCTCATGGTAGGCAGGAGAGCTGCATTCAGGAGCACACATAAAATGGGAGCTTCCTTAACAAAGTAGAGGTGTTTGAAAGGGATTGGAGTTTCTACTGTTCCATAGATGAGAGATGCACCGAATTCTATTTAAACATTATTATGATTTTTCCAAAGGTTGTGGGCATGCAAATTAATTTTTATGTTAATTTGTTGAGCAGAGCTATGCTAGTCACTGTGGAGAGGTCTGGAAATAAAAGAATTACAGTTTTTGTTCTCTAAGGGTTACAGCCTTGTGGTGGAATATTAGCTCCATGAAAGCAGGTACTTTATCCATTTTGATGATTTTTGTGTTTTAGAATTAAAAAGTAGTACCTGAGATGGAAGAAGATATTATCAAATAATTTGTTGAAATAATTTTTAAATGACTTCAGTTAGTTTAGTAAGAATTGTAAAGAGTGATATCTATTATACTGCTAGATGTGTATCCAAGCGAACTGAAAACATATGTCCACAAAACATTTGTATACAAATGTTCATAGTAGCATTATTCATAGTAGCCAAAAATGTAAGAACAATCCAAATGTCCAACAGTTGATGAATAGATAAATAAAACATAATATGTCTATAGAATGGAATATTCTTCAGCCATAAAAAGGAATGAAGTACTGATTTATGCTACAACACAGATGAACCTTTTTTTAAAATGTATATTTATTTTTTGAGAGGGAGACCGAGCATAAGCAGAGGAGGGGTAGACACACACACACACACACACACACACACACAGAATCTGAAGCAGAATCCAGGCCCTGAACTGGTAGCACAGAGCCCAACATGGGGCTTGAACCCACAAACTGAGAGATCATGACCTGAGCCCTAGTCAGATGCTTAATGGACTGAGTCACCCAGGCGACCCCATGGATGAACCTTGAACATATTAGACTAAGTGAAAGAAGCCAGTCACAAAACCACATATTGTATGATTCCATTTATATGAAATGTCCTGAGTGTGCAAATCCATAGAGAGAAAATTTAGATCCGTGATTGCCAGGGGGTTAGAGGAGAGGGGTGGGAATGGTGACTGACTACTAATGGATACAGATTTTCTTTTTGGGGTTATGAAATGTTTCCAAAGTATATAGTGGTCATAGTCCCACAATTCTGTGATTATACTAAAAATCATTAAATTGTAGATTGATTTTGAGTGAATTTTGATTCATTTTGAATGTATGAATTGCATAGTATGTGAATTATGAATTATATGTAATTTAAGAGAGAGACAGAAAGAGGGTACTACCTGTAGGTTACTGTGGGAACGTATGAATGTGCCTCCATAGACCAATGTAAAAGTAAATTATTCCTAACTTGAACTTTAAGTTAGAGAATGTTTGAACTGATGCTCTTATAGAGACTTGCCGCAGATGCAAAATGAGAGGAAAATCTCATTCAAAAGTGGTGACTTCTCAAATCTCCCTTCCTCACACCTGATGTATGTGGTCTCTATCTGCAGATTTAGTCCTGCCCCAGGACTTAAAATCATTTTGATCTTGATTAGGGGACATTTGTTGACTCAAGTTCAACATTCCAAGGACTTAGCATGATTTCTACCTTTCTGCTAGTCTGGTTCTGATCTAGCATTTGCATGTAAGCCTTATTCTTGAGTTGAGTCTAAATCCCCAAGTCACCTTCACATTTCTGGGCTCATGTCTTTTTCTGCTTAAACTTAATCCTTTAGCCTAAGGTTGAGTATATTTGTACTGAGGCCTTGCCTGGCTTTTCAGGTTTTTTTCCAGGCATAAATATTTGGTCCTTGACTATGACTGGGTCTTGGACAGACTTTCCAGATACCAAGCCCTATTCAGTACTTCTTCTTGCCATGCTTTGTCATATTATTGGACTTTGTGATGTCATATGCTTACCCAGATGCCCTCTGCTCATCTGTGTCTTTCGTGACACAGCATTCCAGGGGTCTGTCTGGGTTCACTTCTACCACTGTTGAACCTGCCTCTTTCTCTCTGCTTCTTCAGTTCAGTTCCACACCACAAGTTCCAGTTTATCCCAGTGACACCAAATCTGGGTATAACTAATTTTTTTTATGCCTAGATGTGTCATCAGAATAATTTGATTTTGACAAAAATTTATACTTTTTCATCCAGTTTATCTTTTTTTAAAGATTTAACAGATATGCATATATTTATTTATTCAACATTGAGGGCTTTTTATGAAAGGTATTGTCATAGGTGCTAAATATACAAAGCTAAAAAAAAGTAAAGCTCCTGCTTGAAATAATGAGGATGATGATAATAACAACTAGTATAAGTGAGCATTTACTAAGTGTAGTTATTAGACCAAGTAGTGAGCTTCATTATCTAATACATGTTTTACAACAACCCTTTACTGTAGGTTCTCATATTATTTGCATTTTGAAGATGAGAAATCTGAGACCTAGGGAGTTACATGCCCAGGATTCAACTCTTAGACTATCTAATTCTTAATGCTAAGCTCTTAATCAACAATGATAAACTAGATTCTAAGGAAATTCCAAAACACTGTGTTTCAGATAACACAAAGCAATCTTATACTAAGGTAGCATTTGGTCTTGAAATGTCTATAGAAAAAACTATGAACAGACTTCCCACTCTCATTCCTAAGGTAATCTATTCAGGGTTAAAAACTAAGGTTTCACATCAGATAAGGACTGATACTAGAGGTCAAGTTCAATAGTGTTATCAAATCAGGAGGAGTAAGTGAGTCCCAGATATACAAACAACACACAGGTACGTAGCTCAGGTTCAAAAATAAGAGAAATTCAAAGGCTAAATCACAGACTTGTTTGAACCATAGTGTTTCTGCATCTAGATGGGGCTCTTAAAAGCAGACTTTGGGGAACCCAGGTGAGCCAGGAGTTCTGCAATTGATGAAACTTTCAGGATTCCTTCCCAGACCTACTCCAATCACTGTGAGACAAGCCATGGGTAAAGACAAGCAGGCCGCCTGATTGGAATGGGGAAGTGAAGAGAGCAAGTATTTCTAAGAAATCATGTATCTGCTACAATTTGATAATACAGCCTTGGATTATGAGAGAGACTAACCTATATCTGAAACCAGAAAATTGGATTCCACTAAGTTATTCTTTTTGACTTAGCCAAAAAAGGAAGAAAAATAAACATCAAAAGAACTAGAAAGACCATTAAAGTGAGTTAAAACAACATTAGCAGTATCATAGAATATTCAACAGCAGAAAAAATAAATAGTATTGAAATTCATGCTGAGCAGTGTTTCACCACTTTTAGTACATTGTATTTTCCAAAGATGTCTACAACAATATCTTTCATCCCCTAAGTTCTTCTAGAGCCCGCTACTCCTTCATCAAGAGGTGGAGTCTAAATCCCCTCCTTTGAAGTTAAGTGAGCTTGTTGCTTCTCTGTAACAAGAGATTGTGGCAGAAGTAATGTTATATGATTTGTTAGGTCACAGAAGGCAATGTAGCTTTTGTCTTGTTAGCAGGAACACTCGTATTTTACATCCCTGAGATGCCATATAGGAATACAACTGTCCTGAGAACACCATGCTGGCAAACTACATGTGGATATTTGGGCAAAACACTGCAGCTGAGCTCCAGACAACAGTCTGCTTCAACTGTCAGCCCTATGAATGCACCGTCTAGGCCATGCAGTCCAGTCGAGCCTTCGGATGATGACAGTAATAACCAACAACTGACTGTAATTTCATGAGAAACCCCAAGCAAGGACTGCCCAGTGAAGAGTTTACAAATCCCTGACTCATAAAATGGTGAGCAAAAAACACTAGTCATTTTAAACTGCCAAATTTCAGGGTTAATTTTTGTGCAGCAATAGTAACTTGAACACCACAGATGAGAGCTCACTGTGTTTCCAACACTCATGTTCCTCTTTTCCAATTGCAATTGTAAGAATGACTGCTGAAACATGGCAGAAGAGACCCCGGTGTGGGCAGGAAGAGGTTGAGTCCCACAGGAAGTTAGTTTAGGGCCACCAGTCAAATAATCTATCCATGAATCCATTCACTATTCATGGCATACTTAAGCAGTGTGAGATCTCAAAATAGTTGATTAAAAATTTTTTTTCAAGCTCAATAATTCATTTAAACAAGTGTTCACTTCCTGACTTCAATTTCAGGAGATAAGAAAAGCTCCAAATAGTAGCATGGATTTTGCCATATTGATATGACTAGTGAGTCAGATGGGATATATGTTTTTGTGCATTTATTCTCAACTTCGTAGTAGCATGTTAGTGGAAACTATAGGAATGGATGGTAAAAAGAAACCCTCTATTTCTTCTGCTTTGGTTATAAATCTACTAATTACAAAAAGATATATTTAGAATAATTGTTTTTAAACTATAAGTGGTTATTCAGCAAGCTATAAATCAGGATTCTTAATTCTATTATTCCTTCCCTTTCACCTATTCTCATGATGAGAGTTTTGCAAATAATGCACATTCTCCCTGCCTCAACTTCTCTTCCAACTAAAGACTCCCACAAAAAATGCCATCTACACAATTCTCAGGAGGAAAGAAAAAGAACTATTTCAGGCATAACCTCCTAACCTATTCAGCACGCCCTCAGCCAGCAACCTCATTCTCCTTTTGGCATTCAGAGGGCTCTGGTGTATCCCTTGCTCTCAAAAATGCTATCAACATAATGAAAGTTGAGGCAAAAATTAATCATTTAGTGAGGACTCTCCTGCATCTGTTTTAAAACCTTCTGGGGGTGGAGGAAATCTGTAGAACCTTGAAAGTCTATACTGGGATTCACATTGGCTGTACTGTTCTGGGAAACTTGAGAAAATAAATGAGAACTGGTTATTAGGGAGAAACGAGGTAATATTGTTCCTCAGCACTTGAGATCAAGAACCTCAACTTGGAATAGGTATTTTGCCTCTAATTTCCTAGAGCTCTCTACCTGTACCATGATCTTCCCACTTACCATGTCATATTTATATTTTCTAGCTAGGTCCTTTCCCTAACTAGATTATAAGTTTCTCACATGTCCTGATATCCTTAGTTCCCCAGACCAGATCAGGATATAATATGAACTCAATAGGCTTTTCATAAATTAACACAGTTTTAATTTTAAGAAGAAAAAAAGAGATCATGAATTTAATGATGCTTGGGAAGTATACACCTGGGCATCCATAAATAGGCCCAGGTATCCTTACACTGAAGTTTGGAATCTCAGCCCTTTAGAATGCAATCAGATTGGAAAGGTCTTCAAATATTCTCACAAATAAAAGTAATGATAATAATAATATAATAATAACAACGATAATGGTACCAGATATTTTTATAGTATTTTTGTGTTTATTATATTGATTTTTCTGACAGTCTTTTTAGAAACTATTTGGCAAAACTGATCATTGTCACTGTATTGTCATTTTCTTAATAAGAAAGTCAAGGAAGTAAATTAATTTGTCTAGTTATGCAGAAGTAAGGTGACAAGAGCAGGACAAGATTCTAGGGTCCAGGACCCCTGTCCCAGCTCAGTGCTCTTTCCACTATAGCCCACTGTAAAATTCCGGAAAGAGTGGAAATCATGGTTTACACTAAAAAAAAAAATCATTTTGGATCCTGATCAAAATTTGATGTTGTGGGTTTCTGCGATCCACCTTAGCTGAGAGGTAGTCATTTTTCATTTTGGGGCCAGCATTTCAGTAGCTGAGAGCAGTCTGTGCATTCATTTGAAATGAAGGATGGGAAGCTCCCTGAAAAGGTTTGAAGTCTTAATTCAATTGATATTGGCACAATAAACTCTAGGATGCATTCAAATCCATTACTAAGACTTCTCATGCCAGCAGATTTGCAAAACTAAGTGTGGAACTGCATCAAGCTCCTTCTGTTATGTGTTTTAAGGTAAAATGATACAAATCTTCTTTATTCACTTGGGAACTGGAAGGTGTTTCACTTGATGATAGTCTCCTTGTATGAGTGACACCATATAAGGAAAGGCAAAAATGAAATATCTAACTCTTGCTTATCCCTATAGTACACACAGCAAGGCTTCCTGATTTTCCATGATGGATTGGGATGTTCCTGTGGGTCTGGTAGTGGCAATGGGGACTGGAAGATTCCATCATTCCATATACCAATGATCATTCCACATTCTCATGGTCTTTGGTCAGAAGTTATAAACGTCAGGAAAAAATGGGACTTTTATTACCACTTTCTAAAGCCAATTTTTTTGAATTGTGAGGACCTTTTAGATTAATATTTTGGTCATATTTCTTTTGCTACACTTATGCAAATATAACCTAATTCTTACTCCCTCATTACTTTTCTTCATAGCTTTCTATAAGACCTACGATCCCAAAGGAGGACTGGGTATACTGTTTAAAATCTTATTTTTAGACATTCCAGAAAAATATAAATATAGGATAACTTTTTATCAGGATGATTATAGCTTCAAGCCACATAGAATGTTGATTCAACTTGCTTCAACAATAAGGATACTAATTACCTCTTATAGCAAGAAGTCCAGAGATTGGGCAGCCCTGAGACAAGGTATAGTCAGGACCCAGCTTTGAACTCTTCAGTGCCTTGGATTCTTTAATTTCCAGTTCCTGGAAGGGTGCAAGATAGTTAAAACAGGTCTGAATGACATATCCAGATAGAACAGTGGCCAGGGTAGAAAAACGGGGCCACCTTTTCCATGTACAGTTTTCAGGAAGAAAAACAAAATCCCAGCAGATATCTATCTCATTAGTTTAAACCAGTCAGTCATTGACAAAAGCATTGGGACCATAATGTTTGCCTTAGATCAGTTAGGATCTCCCCCTGAGACTGGGATTGGATTGAGTTCCCTTCAAGTACATGGCTGCAAAGAAAGGTAGGTATGTGAAAAAAGGAAGAAGTCAGTGTAGTTGGAATTGGAGAAATGAATCAATGTTGGACAGGTAATCAGCAGCATCTGGGACAAAGTTTCTTCAGCATACTTGATATTTTCAAGCGTCAGTTTTGTCACTTTCTTTGTCACTCTTATTATTAAGAGTCTAGTATTAACTGTACTAGGACTTAAGGGTATTAAGATTTTAAAAGACTCAATAGGCTTTTGATAAATTAACAGTTTTAATTTTAAAAAAATTAAAAGAGTTCATGAATTTAATGTTGCTTGGGAAGTATACACTATCTGCTAGAGAAAAAACATAGTCCTTTCATACAATTAAGAAAAAGTGGTTAATAAATAAATAAGGATACGAAACTGTGAGAACGTCAGTCTCCCAAAGTGAAGAAAAGGCTGGAGGACTTGCTGTTCCACTATTTAGTAAAGGTAAATTGCAACATATCTATGCAAAATAGTAAGGGAACAAGAGACTAAAGTTTTGCCTATATTCATAAGCACATTATTTAGTATAAATGGAGACTGATGGTGGGGGGAGAGGAGGAAGTTAGCAATAAGATTCCACCAGCTCCATGTGAGGTCTTACAGTATAATAAAATGAAAGAGAACTACATCTTTTTCATTGAGAACAAGATAAATAATGATCTTCAATTCTTATTCTAAGAAGGTAGAAATGAAGAGTGGGTTCCCACTTCTGGGTCAATACTCTCAGCTCACAACCTGGTAGATCTCTCAAGTTTGATGTTCACACAACAAATAGAACAATATGTCCCCAAATCTGTAGAGGAGACAAGAAGATGATTGGGGATCTTACTTCTGTAATTGTTGCCTTCAGAGAATGAGAACTACAGGTAATTTCATTAAGAGAGTTCAACTATTGGAATTTATAGCACCCTAGAGTATCTTTACAAAAGAGGAAAAGACTTTATTAGTGGCTTAATACTATACTCTTTGCAATTCTTATATATCAAAGTTTGAAGATGAAAAATGTTGGAAAATAACTCCCTGTTCAGGCAATGATTTAATCTGGAAGAAATACATGATTTAAAATAGAAAATCTCCAATATATCCAAATATGGAAATACCTACTTAGAATATAGAGCAACCTAAAAGAGCAAGACAAAAGACAAATGAAATAAATTGAAGTTTAAATGCATTTCTCAAAGTCAGAAAGATAAGGATGTGTTTTCTGGACGATTAGTTAGGATTTTGTATTTTTTATTGTAGGTGAAGAGCAATATTTAAAGAAAAGAACTCAACTTTTCTACATGGCAGAATAATGTTTGCATTCATGGATCATGATGATTACACTAACTAAATGTAGTAGCATAAAGTGTTGAAAATAACATGATTCCTCACCATACCCATACAACGAGATATCAAAGACTCCTTTGGAGAGAAGATCATAAGCAAATGATAGATCTGATTTTAAGAACCAGAGAAGATATGTAATTATAACAGTTAAACTCTGAATCTCCCAGGACATTGGGGCAAGAAAGACTCTAAATGTCATCTAATTTAACTCTCAAATCCTTACACAGAAAAGACAGTGAGAGATTTCACGATGGCATGTCATTGAGTTTATAGATGACTTTGCTACCCTTTTGTAATAGTTCCTGTGAAGGTCATTATGAGATCCCAAGTGAAAGAAGAAGGAAGAAATCAAATAAAAAATTTCTTTCGAGAAACACAATTGTTAAATTTTCTATGGTTTGGATTAGGAATGCTTAACACAGAGTTAGCAAGGAGGGCTGAACACTTGTAACCACATGCACAGAAATTTTAAACCTTCCCCTGGATCATAGAATATATAGATAGTTATGTCTTTTTTTTTTAATTGCTTTAGCATCAGAATAGGAAGCTTGTGGAGTCTTAGTAAAAGCACCAATTCTATTTCCATTTTTATTCCTTTTCCAATTTTATATAAAAGGTACATTTTCATTAGAGGAATTAGGTAGCTAATTCTCTTGGAAAGATTCAGCTGTCACTGAGTAACACAATCTTTTCCTGCCCTCCTCACTCACTCTGGCAGCAACTGGGCTTAAGGGTGGTTCTCGTTTGCTGGTATGCTTCAGGCTTCAGTGACAGCTGACAGGAGAGTAGTAACAGCTAAGGTGTCAAGCCGTCCCTTCCCCAATTCCATTTGCTTTGGGGACGTGCTAACGTGAAAGTCCATAAAGGTCATTTAAGAACAAGTATTAGTAGATAGTATAGGTCTTTGTTCCTCTATATAGTCTGCTTACAGGGGAAAATAATGTTTGTTTTTTATTTAAAATCACTGTGTTTAAGAGATTTTATACTCCCTGATGCAATATACCTTGGAAAAAAAATATCTCAGTGCATGTATGTGTTTGATGTCCAAACAATCAAAAGAATTAACTCAATTTATAAATGTTTTCAACTCTGTACCTAAGGAATAAAGGATAAAATATTCTTTCTTCAGTATAAAGTATTACAAAATCCTAGCTTGATATAAGATACAACAAAAAATAGATTTATTTTCCAGTGTATGTAGAACTATGTTTTCTATGGACCAAAAGAAAAAAAAAAAAAAACAAGTTCACTAATATTATCTTTTGATTTTAGATGTAATAATGTTCATAGGAAGAGTTTTAGTAAAATTCAGAAATCAACAACATGTGAAGCACCCCTGAAATGAGTTAAACAGTATATAGAATCAAACTGTGTATAACACGGTTACAACTTTAAAGGATCTTCCTAACTTACTAGAATGACAATTATATGTGTCCTGTCATGAAACGTTAGCCTAATAGATAACAAGTATTACCTAAGTTAAATGATAATTATGCCATTTTGGAGAAACAATATGGTTTCCTAGAATGGGCATTTGCCCTGGAGTCAAATGCCTTGGTCAATGTCCAAACACTGACACTTGATAGCTATGTAACTTCTCTGTACTTACTTTCCTCTGCTATAAGAATGTTGAACTAGATTATTTCCCAGTTCAAACATTTGACAATTTATGACGACTTGAGAATATGTGCTAAGTTTGTATAGGGGTTTACAATGTAACTAACAGGTAAAATTAATCAATTATTAAAAATATTACCCAGCATTTAAGTGAATGTAGGTTAACAAAAGAAGTTCTATTTTTAAAAACTGTTTTAACAATGATTTGGAAAAAATTAACTGTCATATGCTTTCCCACTAATGAAATTAGAACATTTTTAAATGAGTATATTTTTATCATGTTCAAATACGACAAACTGGGGCTGTCTGGGTGGCTCAGTCAGTTAAGCGTCTGACTCAGGTCTTGATCATAGGGTTGTGGGTTTAAGCCCTGCATTAGGCTCTGCACATGGTATGAAGCCTACTTAAAAAAATTATATGCATACACACACATGTATGTATACACATATATACATATGTATATGTGTATGTATGTATGTATGACAAACTGAACTTTTATATGATGCCACTATTTACACATCTGCTCTTTGCTTTTTTGGTGCATCCTTCTGACTTCTGCCAATCACTCAAGTGGTTTTAACTGAGGCAAAGTTATCCTGCCATCCTTGATTTGGGGCAATCAGCCATCACAAAACAATTCCAGATAATAAACATTAGAAGGAGAGACCTGCAAACAGCTCTCGAATAATAAATAAAGATACAGTTTTTCCAAATAGGAAACAGGAGGAGGTTAATTTAAAATAAACCACTATGAGGTTTCTTACAGAGTTAGCATCACCTACTTTTCAAAATAAGAATAATCATTACATGTGAGGGCAATTGTTCATCAGAACATCTTGTTTATTTGGCTGATTGTTCTCCCCAGGTATAATACTTTTCAACAGATCAATCAGCAGTTTTAATCGGCTTTTCAAGACTATTTAACAGGATAATTTGGTCAAATGGCACATGTTATATAAATCGCCCTCCCTTAGATTTTCCCATTACAGACAAAGAATCGCATTCAAGAGTTTCATGGAGACCTGTTGTCACATTCTGGCTCTTCCCCTTCCCTGGGAAGCTGGGCAAACTACTTCAAACGTCTGAATCTCATTTCCCTCATCTACAGAACGAACGTAATAATATCTACTCACTGACTTGAGGTGATGACAAAGTGTATCAATGTGAGTAACAAACCTAGTGGTGTGACCAAAACATAAGCACCAAACAAATGGCGGGTACTGTTAGCTTCACCTATATGAGGACTCAATACCCTAGGTGTCTTAAAAAGACAGTGATGAACTGGGTTTTGCAACTCTATGTTCTTTTTAAAGAATAAATATCTGTAAGTCTCTATATAGAGAATGCATGGATCTTGAGAAGTGAGAGGCAAACAATCTTTTCTCTGGATAAAAATATATTGTATTACTTAGTGTCTGAGCTCCAGCTACCGTAACAAAACTGTCATAGTTTGGGTGGCTTATAAATAACAGAAATTTCTTTCTTTCTCTTTTTTTTCCTTCCTTCCTTCCTTCCTTCCTTCCTTCCTTCCTTCCTTCCTTCCTTTATTTCTTTCTTACAGTTCTGGAGCCTGGAAAGTTCAAGATCAAGTCACCAGCAGATTCTGTGTGTGGTGAGGGCCTGCTTCCTGGGAGCTCTCTGGTGTTTCTTTTATAATCTCATTCTTAAGGGCACTACTCTTGTGACTTAATCATCTCCCAGAGGACCCACCTCCCAATATTATATAAGGGGTTAGGATTTCAACAAAATGAATTTGTGTGTGGGGGGGCATAAACATTGAGTCGATAGCACTAAGTTACATCATAAACGAGGAGAGTGTTCTCCTGGGTCAGAGAAGAGAAACAGTTTGAACCTTCTATCACTACCTCTCTGGCAGAAAAATTCCATCTTGATTGCTCACAGCTGAGGCATTTAGGGGAGTTATTTGTCAACCTCACTTGAGAGGATGAAGAAAAAGCCTGGGATGGTAGAAGCAGGGATCAGCTATGGTTTTGTTGAAGCGGGTTGCTGTAGCAGACAAGGAAGAGGAGAGAACAGGTGTAAGGAACTGGAATCCTTTAAAGGCCAGAGATCAAAACCCATGTGGTCAACATAGTCAAGACGTGAACTCTGGAATATGGCTGTTCAGGAGACAGACAACAATGAAGAGCAAGAGGCTTCTACAAGTTACCTGACAGACACAGAGTTGACATGCTTCAGGCAGGATGCCCAATTTCCAATTTTTCAGATGGTAGAATCTTTCAGAAGGTGGGTCTGTAGTCATGAACCTGGGACAGTCCAGGCACCTAGTTCAGGCTCACTGATAGTCAAGTTCAAAGGAATTAGTGGTTCTGGCACTTTATGATAAAGCAGACATAAAATTCACAGTTGCTGGACTATGAATTACAGAATATAAAACTAGGATTTATTTCCAGGACACTAAGGTTAGGTACTGTATAAATTTTTGAATATCCTTTATACTTTGTATGAAATTTTTTTAATATTTTTTTTTTTGAGAAACATAGGGAGACAGAGCACAAGCAGGGGAGGGGCTGAAAGAGAGGCAGACACAGAATCTGAAGCAGGCTCCAGGCTCTCTGTCAGGATAGAGCCCAACATGGGGCTTGAACCCAGAAACTGCGAGATCATGACCTGAGCCTAAGTCAGACGCTTAACCAACTGAGCTACCCAGGCACCCCTAAAAAAATCTTTTAAAAATATATTCTAGCTATAGCATGCATCATCTGATTTTATTTTTTATTGTTTTAAAAAATTAACTTTATTTATTTATTTTGAGAGAGAGAGAGACAGAGAGAGAGGTTTGAGGAGCGGCAGAGAGTCCCAACCAGGCTACCCACTGTCAGCATGGAGACCGATGTGGGGCTGGAACCCACAAACTGAGATTATGATCTGAGCCGAAACCAAGAGTCAGACACTCAACCAACGGAGCCACCCAGGTGCCCCAAACATTTTTAGCTTTTTTTAAAAATGTGACAAATACAAATTTCAGATTTGTTTTTAATGAACAAAACAGTGACTCTGATTTCCAGAGAAGGAACTATACGTCACATGTCTATATGTGATCAAGATATTCAACATTAGCTACAGATATTTTTACACTTTTCAAAAACGAATATTTATTCAAGAATATATATGCTATCAAGTCTCTGTTGCACAAAACAGTGAGGCAGCTAATTAGTAATGTGTTTTTGTAGCACAGTAAGTTTTTATGTCAAGTTTTTAGTTGTAGGTTTATCTATTAATCTGCATCCTTTTTTTGTGGGGGAAAAAGGGCATCAAATATACATGTGTTCCAAGATCTAGAAGGATACACAGATGCTAAAGAAATAAATCCTTAGACCAGAAATTATTAAGATGAGGGAAATCTGGCATTATCCAACTGCCCGACTGTTGCACCCACATCAGTCTACAGTGGGTCCTGACTGGTCCCAGGAAGATGCAGATGGAGCCAGATAATAAATATTCAGCCTTTAGCACAGTGTCTACACAGAGAGAACTCAATAAATATTAGTGGCAGTGATAATTTAAGAACTCCTCTCCATTAACCAGCCCAGGGACCCTCGATACTCTTCACTTATCCTCCTAATCATTATTAATTCCATTACCTTTTAGTAATTGGATCAGATCGGTAAATAGAAGGGACCAGAAAGCAAAACTAAAAATCCATGACTTTTATTCATTGTTAGCAATCCCTGAAGTAGGTAGAGAGGGATTAGGGTAACCCTCATTGTCAAAATCATAACTAATTGTTTGTTTTTTTTTTCTATGAACCTCCCAATGCCAGTTTTTACTCTGTTAGCACTTTTTAATCAAGAACTCACTGCAGTGGCCTTTTTGGATGTTAAGAAATGTTGAGAAAAGTAAAAAGGCATGTGTGGCTTTCTGCTTCACTTGGTTGTCAAGAGAATTGCAATAAAAGAACCATTTAAAATCGAGTAACGGAGCAGTAGGCCCCACTCTGAAAAGCACAGTACTTTAAATGGTTCACTAATGTTATGAGTCACAGGGACAGCTACCCAAGGGGCTCCTATCTTGAAGACTAAAAAATTGTGGGCAAAAGGAAATAGAAAAATAGAAGGGCTGGGACCATCTATCCTATGATGGCTAGACTTTAGACTCCTTTAAACAGCCTTGCTCCTAGTGTTCTGAATCAGTGCTTCTCAAACTTTATACATATAAATTGCCTGGAGATCATCAAAAGGGGACATGCTGATTTTGTTCAACTTGGGTTATAGCCTGAGATTCTGCATTTTTAACAAGCTCCCAAGTCCTGCTGCCCGCCCAATGACTATGCTGAGTAGTGGGTTTTAGTATTTCATCTTAGTGTCCCTTATGCTTGTGGTTGTCCATTCTGTTCTTTTCAGGACAGCCTCAATTTTATCAAAATTTCATTATTTTCAGCAAGTCAATTAGTTAACTAAATCAATTCAATTTTTATACTTTTGGGAGGCTTGTCAGAAATTACCGTGTCAAACTAGACCATCTTGCCTTGGGCTTTACAAAATAGACCTATCATAAGTGACCTACCAAATGTGTCTTCTCTCTTTTCTTGAGCCTTCCCATCTTATGCTAGTACTCCTTTTTATATCTGCATAACAACTCAGCTAGAACAAAGAAACCGTTATTTTCTACCAGTCAAGGTAAAATGAATCATCCATGAAGGAAGGACCACAGGGATGGACTGGAGCCCTGGACTAGGTATTAGAGCTGGACAAGGGGGAATTTGACACAGGAAACTTTCCTGATGGCCATTCCTGGCTTCCTTCTCCATCAAAAAAATAAATTGAAGAAAATCTCTTTTCTGGTCTCCAGGCTCCAAGCTCTAAATCTTAGTCTAATGCACTGCTGAAAGTTTACTGTGCTCAGGAGAATACAGTTGTTTTCTTGTTCTGTCATCTACCAGTTATTTGACATTGGTCAAACAACTTCACCTTTTTGAACTTCTGGATGTTTTGTTTTATTTTTCTTTTTCTTCTCTTCCTTCGGCTCTTCCTTCCTTCCTTCCTTCCTTGTCCTTTTTCTTTTTCTTTTTAATGAGGGAATGAGGTTAAGGAAACTCCAACTTTAAATTTTTTAAATTCTTATTTATTTTTGAGAAAGAGACAGAGCAGAAGAGGGGTAGAGGCAGAGAAAGGGAGACACAGAATCCAAAGTAGGCTTCAGGCTCTGATACGGAACTTGAACTCATGAACCACAAGGTCATGACTTGAGATGAAGTTGGCCACTAAACGAACTGAGCCACCCAGGTGCCCCAGAAAATTCCAACTTTGAAAAGAAGTATGTCCCCCAAGGATTATCAATAACTAGGATTCTCTAGGCCATATTTGGATTCCTAATAATATCTTAAAAGTTGCTGTGTCCCTATTTAGAATTAACTCTGATGCTGAATGCTGCTGTGGAACTCACTTGGCACTTATGAGCTCAAAGTTCATTTCAGTAAAGAGAAGGAACATTTTTTTAGTATGAAGACTAAAGTCTCCTTTTCCAACTATAGATTTCTGAGATAGGAATGTGAAACTAAAATAATATTTTGCACTTCATTAAAAGAGGAGAACTTAAATTACATGGGCATATATGTTAGTCTGGATTCCCCAAGACCTGAGTAACTGTTCAATAAATGGATGGATGGATGGATGGACTGATAAATAAAATCATGGACAAGTTCTGGAGGGCTTGCAACAAAAGATGAATAAAGTTCTTAATGTTTGAATTGAAGCAGAGGTATCAAAATCTTTCTTCAGTATTTGAATTCCTTTCATTTTTTTTTTTAAAGTAACAGTACATCAAAGTTTTAGAATATTCAAATTTTGGAAAGAAGCACAACACACTACTATGCAAAAGGTGAAAATTAAACATTTACAGAGCATTTTTTGGTGAAAGTTTATTTAAAGGTTATGTCGAAGAGAAAACATATCTATATGAAACACCCCAGGAAGCCACAAAAAGACTTGAGTCCCTTAACTCCATAATCATTTCAAATAACATTACGCAGAAGAGAAACCACAATCTTGCATAAATGCAATGTTTCCCCTCCCCACTCCCCAGCAAATTCATGGATTCAGACTGATGATTTCAGGTCACAATCATTTAAAAATAAGTATATGAGGACGTATCATTACGGGTCTCCCAAAGCAACATGCAACATGGATCTCTGTGTGCTTGATTACAGGTCCAGGATCCCTTCCAGGAAGCAATTAAAAGCTGTTTTAGCTCCAAAGTTTTTAAAATGCAAAAGAAAATTCAAGAAATGAAACTCACTCAATGATTCCATTGCCTTTTGCTGACTTATTTCTAGACGAGATTGGCCAAAATGTGTTGTTTTCAGAAGTCCTAATTAGAGGGCCATCTCTAATAGCTACATCTATTAGACAGCAAGTTGTATCTGATGAAGGAGTTGAGCAGAATACATGAGCTTTGAAACCAGTGACTTAATGGGGGAAAAAAAAAGCTTTCAATCAAGTAACCCTACCTTCTACATTTGAAAAGGAGTTTTCCAACCTAAACCACGTGGATCGTAGCTCAGTAAACAACAGATAATTTGTCACCCTGTCTTGTATCAATTATGCTTTTTGATCCAACAGCTTGATTTCTAGTAAGAAAGAAAATACTATATGTTAAAAAAATATGGAGACATTTGTCTCTGGTAGAATCTCTTTTTGTAGGCGACTCAAAGGAGATAAAGATGGTTTCTACCTACCCTAACTTTTGTGTTAAATTTTTAAAAATAATTTAGTCTTCTAAAACCGTCCTGGACAGCAATATTTTTACAAAGTCACGCACTTAATCTTAGTTATAAAACAATACTACTGGATAGAAGAAATACATAAAGAGAATTTAATTATTCTTTTATGGTCCATGAATTAATAAAGAAGCATTATTTTTCTTGTTGCATTTCTAGTGAGTGAAGACTGACATTTCTTGAACACAAATTCCAGTAACTCAGAATTATGGAGAGATTGAAAAATTTTAAATATTTCCTACACCTAGAACAACTCTTTCAAAAAGACTGCCATTTTTGAAGAAATTCAAGATGGTCATGACTGCTTATATGTAGTCTTTAAGACACAAAGGAATATAATAAATCATCTGAATTTGTTTTTGTTTTGCCATGCCATTATAACTCTCCTCTTTTTACAGGAAACTTTCTGCTACTCAGGATGTTATTGATAAAAACTCTTCACTCACCAAAAATTATCTATTTCCCCCCCCAACTTCCCCTGTATTCACATGTCCTAACACAATATTTAATAACAGCCTGAAGATGAAAATGAAAAGCTTTGAAGATTCTGAATTACTCTCTAAAACATTAAAACATTAATTAATTCAAATATTATCTGCCTTACTTTGGTTAACTCTTAGTTGGCTAAGATTTTTGAAGGGGAAAAAAAAAGAATACCCAAAGTGTAATCATTCTAATAAGATGTATCTGATATGTAGCTGATGCCTTAAGAAAATGTGAGGAAGATTCATGCAATTATAGAAAAGCTACCTAAAATCAAGTGGAAAGATAACAGTATAAATGTTAGTAGGTCTGTTAAGCCTGTGCATAGTACTTATTAATTTAGATAATTGTAAATGGTTTCATGAGAAATCAATGAGAATGAGGAAGCTTAAGAGCTAAAACCTAGAGGCAGAAGGGATTTGGAGAAAGAGAATGTAAACACCCCTCATTTTACAGATGAGAAAAACCAAAGCCCAGAGTAAGAGATTAGGCTGGGACAAATATCCAAGTCTGATATCCCATTCGATGTGTTTGCCAATAAACACACACATACATACATACATACATACATACGTACATACACACAAAATGTAGGCTAAGAGTTGGAGCGGGGGGAAATACATATAAGGCTGGGTAGAGATAGAAGCTGCTAGTATTTAAAGGGTCTCTAACTAAGTGTCAAGCATTATTCTCAACATTTTATGTGTTTATTGCATTTGATCTCATAGCACCCCTGTGAGGAAGCCACTGTTCTCGGTTTAGAGATAAAGAAACTGATGATCAGAGAAGTCATCTTGACCCCAACGTCTATGCATTTCTACCATATTTACCCCAGACATGAACTGATTCTATTTCTCTGGCCATTCATTGGCTTCTCAACAGCATATTAGCTCACACACTTGTTCAACAAATATATACCAAGCCTTCCTTTATGCCAATCCCCTCTGGGGAGCTGGGTGTCCAGTAAAGAACCAAAAGGCTTGATCCTCATCCTCAAGGAGCCAGTCATCACAGGGTCCAGCCCCACTATTTCCTAACCCAACTGTGTCTCCTTTACTGAGGACCAGAACTGGGAATCCCTACTTTGAACCACTTTTTGGAAGCTCTGATAATGATCACATTCTCAATAAAATCACTTGATAGCTTAATAACAGCCTTTCATATTCTACTTCTTTTTTCAAAGGTAATTAATGCAAATGGTTTCAATAACAATTGGCAAACACATTTTACAGAGTGGTTTTCCACAGTATGGAAACACCAAATTTTAGAATTGCTTCAAGATTCAGTATGTTCATAAAATTTTACAGTTTCATGGGATCTGTTAATTCAAATACACTGGAATTTAAATATTGTGCATTTATTTTTTTTAAGTTGGGCTTATTTTTTGAACTTTATTCAATAGAGATCTATTAGGGAAAATGTGACTGTCTAGTCCAAATGAACCATGTTAAATCAAAGTGACAGTATAGTGCTTGAAATACCAATTCTGGAAACATAAACTGTTTTTATACTGTATGTATTATGTACTAGGCAAATAAAATAAGAGCACTCAAAAGAATGAATAAGTTTGGTATATGATTTTGTCTCAGGTATTTCATAACACTCACTGTCCAACTCAAGCATAACATGGTTTTGTGTTTGAAAACAGTGCTAATCATTCTATCACCAATCAGGCATGTATATGTGGAGCTCAGATAAGAATGATGCATGTCAGAGAGGCCTGTCTACACTGCCTAGATGAAATTGGCCCTTGATTTGCAGCCACAGCTGCTAATGGCCAGGCATACAGCTATTTTCAACCACTCCACTTAGATTCACATTCTTCCCTGCTCTGGTGCTTTAAAAAGCACCAGGATGCTTGCCTGCCTCCACTGTGTCCTTGCAGGCTATCATTCTGCAGACTGATTTTAATTTGAGCTTAGGCATGTCATCACAAGTTTGTGAGAGTGTCCTCTAAAATCTTTAGAAACATGAGGGCTGTGGTCTTGAAGCACACATGCAAGATGTCATACAAAAGATTATAGATCACTTTGAAGAGTTAACACTATGTCCCAGAGTGATGATAAATCCCAAGAAGATGTGCACCTCCACATAAGCAGAGATTCTCCACGGTATTGCAGAGATGAAAAGTGTCTCTCATCAACACTCTGTCCCATGATGCACTGACAAGAAAGCAAGTGATACCTCAGTTCACAAATCCTCTGGGAAGGGAAAAAAAAAAAACATGCTTTGGGGAAAGTTGGCCTGGGTCAAGGAAAATTCCTGACTTTTCAGTGCTTTCATGGGAGCTGAGCCAGCTCAAGCATTTCTTCTGTTAAAACTTTCTTGATCTACAAAAAAGAGTTGATCTTGCCCTTCTTGTAGCTGTCCTAGCCCTTAGACATACTTCTATTATTGCACAAATTTGTATTCTCCATTACTAGACTCTTAGTTCTCTGAAGGCAAGATTTGTTTCTTGAATGAAACCCTAGCACATTGTGTAGTCCCTGGAATACAATTTTCGTGGATCGAACATGGATAGATGAGTGGATGAATGGATGGGTGGATGGATGGGGAAGAGGAAACAGGACTCAAACTCAAGTTGAATCTTGGCTGGGTCTGGTCTGGCTGAATTAGAGCCAACTTACTGCTCCTATAGCTGGGTCAATTTGGTAAGTAAAAAGGAGGGAAGAATGGCTCAGTAATAGTCATATGACGTCTATGTCACTTGATGGGAGGATCTACCCAGAGAAGTAGAAGCATCCTCCATTTTTGCCAAGTTTCTTGGGGATCGGCTCCCCTCCTACTATAAGGAGAAGAGAAACTATTGCTCTGTCAAGATCCAGTGAGGTTGGTAAACAGGAATGGTCTACAAAATAACAGAAGGTCTGAAATTTGGTGCATTTGAGGACCAACCAGAATTTAGCCAATTATTTAGATGATTTTGGACAAGTTTTTTGATCTCATGGAATCCCTGGTTCTTCATCTATAAATTGAAAATCCTAACATTAACCTTGGAAGGTGGCTTTAAGAATATAAAATACCATATGTAGAATGCTTAGCACAGAGAGGCACTCAATAAGTATTTTTACTTATAATAATTATGCTTACATTATTTTTAGTTGTATAATGAAGTCTTTGATGTTAGCATCGCTGGAAAGAATACTCTTGGTTAATTGAGATTTATCTGTAAGAAAAATAATTTTTAAATGAGAAAATTATTTAGCAGTTACCATCAGGCACAATACTGCATGAAGAAAGACTGTATATTCTCTGGAAGTTGTCAGATACAGTGAGATGGCCACAATATGGTCCATACCTAGAAGACGGAGCCACACTGCTTCCAAATAAGATGGCTATATTTCATACATAAGGACTGGGCATTTAATAGATACATACACATATCCATATCCATACATACATAAGAGTGATCTCATCGTCACTCTGGGTTCACAGAATAATATTTAGGTATTCTGCTGATATTAATCTTCTATAATGACAGAAAGCCAAATATGGGCTCAGAAAGTCTGAGGTGATTACCTACTGATGAGCCCTAGCAATAGGTCCTTGAGATGTTAATGTTTTCTTTCTTCAGAACAAGTAAAATTGGCCTCAAGAATAAACAAATGACCTAAGAGAAGTGTGCCTGATGAGTCACTCTGAATGCTGCTGAACAAGTCACAGACTGTTACAGCTACCAGGTCTCCATGTTCCGAACTGGACTATTTGACTTTGATAAACTCCCTTCTTCCTGCCTTGCCTTCAAATGACCCCATGCTAGAAGGTGACAGATGCAGCAGAGAGAGTCCTGACTGCCCAAGTCATAAGACATTCCTCCCAAACCCACTCACTCTCACCCCATCAACTTGCCTGACCTCTATAATCACCTTATAATCTCCCCGTCCCAACCTGTTTTCGTAATTCTTCCAGAACCTTAATCACAGATGTCAGCAGATATTAGATATTTGCAAATTTGATGATTAGAATGATTTAAAATAAGGTCTGGATAACAGGATATATTTATACAATTTAAGCAGTCTATTTAATTTACACAAATACTTGGTCACATAAATAAAACTTAAGCCCTTGAATCTGGGAGTCTTCCAACTCACCCCTTTTCCTAGTCCATAAGAAGAACAAGGACAAGCAGTTTGCTTCCTTCTCTATTGAAGACCTACATTAAGATGAGTTTTTTTGTTTTAAAAGTAAACTTGTTGAATGTCAGGGAGAAACAATATTAAAGAATAAAATCTAACAAAGATAAGGTTTTAGCAATTTAGGAAATTATCTTTGAAAAAGGATTATATAACACTCAATTCTTAATTAATTGATTTGTCATTCTTAAATGAGAACCATTAAACTAAATTATGAAATTAATTGCCTCAAATCATGTTTTGATCAGTGTGTAAATAATATATAAATTGATACAGTGTGCAGCATGCAGTTTGAAAAGCACTCATTAGGAGAAATTTACAGCCCCTCTCCCAAATGGTTTTATACCAAATTCTGAGAATAACAGAGATTGACTTAGAAGGAATTTTTGAAAGAAAGGTGGAAGTTTGAAAGAAAAGTTGTCCCTACAACTATGATTCCAAAGAAGTTTGGTTTAAGTGATTTCTAGTAATTCTTGGAAGAAAACAGAACAGAGAATGCAATATTTAAACCTAATGCGATGGGACATAGGCTTGAAGTAAAGGGGAAGAAGAGTATACCTTTCAATAGAGAAAAATTCAAAACTTCACAGGCTGTGGGGAAAGCACCTTTGAGAATGTTTCAAATAAAACAACAGAACACGAATTTTGCATACAAATTCTGTGGGAGCATATTATGGATTAAAGATACAGAGGTTATCTCAAACACCATTTCAGAGATTGAATAAAGGAGGGAGAGAAGATGTGAGCTACTCACATTATTGCTGAAAGTCTTACCATCTAAGAACACAGCAACAAGAAAGTTCTTGGTTCTATAATTTTCAAGCTAAGGCTGTCTATAAGGAATATGTTGCTACTTCCTTCATTCATCCATTTATTCAGTGGATACCTATGCGTTCCCACTTTGCTTCAGGAACTGGTAATATAAAATAATATATTTATTATTAATAATTTAATATTATTAATAATTTAATAATTAATAATAATTTAATATTATTAATAATAATATAAAAATAAATAAGAAAAAGACTCTGAAATCTAAATTAACACAACAAAATATTGTGGCAAGTGGACAGAGAGAGGTATGCAACAAATGGCATAGGGGAGCTCTGCAAAGTGGAGTCTGAAGGAGGCCATCCCAGAAGGGACAGCTAAATTGGGGCTTAGAAGATGGTTCAGCCAGTGACAGAGGTGTGAAGGAAGTGGGTCCTACCAAGAGGAAGAGCACATTTAGGAAGTTCGGTATGTTTAGAACATTTTAAAGATGGGGTCTGTTGAAAGATATGGCTGAAGAGATCAGCATGTTACATTTGGGAAATGAGAAGCTAGCCAAGTATGTTAAGGAAAATGTAATATAATTGGATTTGAATTTTAAGAGGTTCACACTGACTCCTGTGTAGAAAGTATATCGGAGGAGAGCAGAATTGGGGGTGGTTTGTCATACTGACTTCATTTTCTTTTTGGCAAGATTGCAAAATTGCTAGATCAGGGAAATCCAGTAGCTAACATGTTTTTAGATTTCATCATGGCACTTGATGAACTCTCTTGTCAACAGTTCTAGAAATATGTACTGATGATAGTACAATTGGGTAGATCAGTCACTACATTCAACCTACATTTCCAGTGTTTTCTTTGAGTGATCCCTTATATTTCCCAATGTTCCAGTCTTTAGATTCCTTGTTGATTCCTGTACACATTCTATTGTTCCAACCTCATTGCCTTTGTTCATGATGTTCTCTCTATCCATTCATCTCTTAACTATTGAAACCCTATCTACTGTTCAGTAGGCCACCACCCTTATGTGTACTGGTCTTGTGATCCTTGCTTCATCTTATCTTGCACTGTAGTCATTTCAGTAAGTATCTAATAGCCTGCACTACATTTTAATGTACTTGAGGGTAAAACTTTTTCATATTCCTCAGCAGAATAATAATACTGCTTATAATAATAATACCACCAATGATGTCTTCAGCATTTCTCTACCAGACAGGATAGAAAGTCATTTGCACACCTTCTTGTCTTATTTACTTTCAAGTGGCACTTTGATGCACTTGTTAAAAGCAAAAATGTATCAGTCACCCTGATCCAGGTTAACTCTTATCTGTAATACTTATTGTCTGGGTGACTTGGGCAAGTTGTTTAACTTCTCTGAACTTAAGTTTTCTCATCTGTAAACTCTTAAATTTGTTTTGAGGACTGAAGAAAACTATTGTTTAAAAGGTATTTGGCATGGTGCTTAACATATAGCAACTACTCAGAATACAAATAACTCTATGAAATCACTGTTAAACCCGTTGCACAGACACTAGGGAGGCACAAAAATGCATGTGTACCCCTCTCACAGAGCTTACAATTTAGTGGAGACCTAAACCTGTCAATGCTGTTTAATTTTGTATTATAATTTTTTTAAGTTTGTTTATTTATTTTGAGGGAGGGGAGGGGCAGAGAGAGAGGGAGACAGAATCCCAAACAAGCCCCACACTGTCAACACAGAGCCTGATATGGAGCTTGAACCCACACACAATAAGATCATGACCTGAACTGAAATCAAGAGTTGGACACTCAACCAACTGAGCCACTCAGGCACCCCAAATGCTGTTTAATTCTGATAAATATACTACATTTAGAAAAATGTGAAAATGGTAAATAAACACTATGAACATTTCACATTTATACTGATGTTTCAAGAAATACAACATAAAGGTTAAAATAACTGTTCCAAAATGACACGCTTAATTACTCCATGTAGCACATTCATACTTTACATACAACACTTTAATTCCTAAGCTTTTTTTTTTTTTTTTAATGTGGAAAGACCACCCTGGGAATATATCAAAGAAGATATGAAAGAAAGATGTTGAGAATTTTTTAAAACCTTTTTGGTGTAATTTTCAACTATTGGGTTTTTAAAAAAAATTTTTTAATGTTTATTTATTTTTGAGAGAGAGAGAGAGACAGATCATGAGTCGGGGAGGGGCAGAGAGAGGTTAGACAGAGAATCTGAAGTAGGCTCCAGGCTCTGAGCTGTCAGCATAGAGCCTGATGTGGGGCTCCAACTCATGAACCACTGAGATAGTGACCTGAGCTGAAGTCGGATGCTTAATCGACCAAGCCACCCGGGCACCCCCCAACTATTCTTTTTAGCCATTGTGACTTCCTCTTCAAATATAACATATCCACAGAATTTTGGTTCTTGGAATGATCCCCAGCCACCATCTAGCTCAGAGAGGGAAGAAAAGGCCCAGGACCCCAAGATTTCACCTGTGGCCAGATCTGATGTGCTAGGTTATTTTCTTTTCCTGGATGCTCCATCCCAACCTTCACCACATGCCTCTCCATCATAGGAGGCTGACCTGTATGAATTGTGACCACCAGCTCTCCTGGCCTCAGGCTTCCAATTGGGCTCTGCCAAAGGGAGAGGCCATCAAAAGACACCATTTGGGGGAAAAGTGAGGTTGAGGTATTTATCCTCCCACTGGGAATAATGATGATAATGGTGATGACGATGACATCTGTAGCTTCCAGCAGAGCCATGCACCTTCTTCTACATCTACATATATAGTTCTATCACTTTCTTTTGCCATTTCAGCCCTAGAGGTGGCATCACTAGCCCCTCAGTGTTTCACTGTCTATTGTTGGTTTCATTGTACCCTTCTACACTTCTGTAAATTGCTTCATCTTTAAACTCTCCTCAGTCACTCTGCTTGAATACGCCATTTGGCACATTGCTTGTATCCTGCCTGACCCTTCGTTTCTAGTTCAGTACCACAGCCCCCCAACCCCTGCCAAACACTGTGCTGGATTGAAGCATGGAGATAAAAGGATTGTTTTCATGGGAATAGGTTTTACTCTTTTAATCAAAAATATATTTTCTTGGAAATATTTTGATAGTTAAGAATTAGCTGTAATTTTGGGGCGCCTGGGTCGCTCAGTCAGTTAAGCATCCAACTTCGGCTCAGGTCATGATCTCACCGTTCATGGGTTCGAGTCCCACGTCAGGCTCTGTGCTGATGGCTAGCTCAGAGCCTGGAGCCTGCTTCAGATTCTGTGTCTCCCTCTCTCTCTGCCCCTCTCCTGCTCATGCTGTCTCTCTCTCTCTCTCAAACTCTCTCTCTCTCTCTCAGAAATAAATAAAGCATTAAGAAAAAAAATTTTAAAAAAAGAATTAACTGTAATTTTATTCTCTTTTATGATGACATTGCAATTTCTTTACATAACAGGTCAGAAAAAAGATAGGAATTTTTCCTAGGTGAAATGCTGATAGAATCACATCCCTTTCCTAGCTCTTGCCCATCCTCGAAATAAAATGAAAAGAGGTTATTCTATGTGATATTAGAGCCACAAAACAATAAGGTAAACTCACAAATAAAAATCCATCTTAAGAATAAACCAGAAGTTCATGAGTGTAATATTTAAACTATAACATTGTATGAAAAGAGGACAGCCTGAAAGAAAAATGTCAATGGGGATTAGTTTTCTTTACATACTCTGTAATAGTTTTGCTTTTATGAAAGTAACAAAAGAATGAGGTGGGGAAAAAATAGGTGGGAAGATAAGACACGCATGCCTGGTGCTGAAGAAAAACTATTTGTACCTGGGACATTGTAGTTCTAGGACAAGAACAATTCAGCCATGTAAAAATATGACCCTGTAATACTGCCAAGGTCAATCAAACCCATAGTTGTTGACTTACAAAGAACCTTACAGAATACCATTGCTCAAAGCCTTCTAGAGTTTATACTCCAATTATTAGTATTTGGAAGATATTTTTGAACCCTGAGAACTTAATTATACTGAAACTATGATATAAAACTCATACTTTTTTTTTTTCTGGTGGATGAGACTTTGAAGAGATACCATAAAGATATAAAGGAGCTATTCAGTAACTCTATGATAGCAATGTACTTTCATTATTTGAATAGTGGTTATTGCTATCTGATATTTTTCCTGTTTACATATTTATTTGCTTTGGCTTTACTTCCCTAATAGAATTCAAGCCCCATATGCTGCTTTTTATTCTCTATTTGTTTTATAAATTAATTAAATATTGACTCAATTATAAAGAATAATCTGTAGAGAGTTACCCATTAGTCTTCGAATCTATATACCTGAAAAGTGAACAGTTATGATGCCCATACTAGAACAAGAGTAAGGAATATATTTAAGCATACGTTTATTGCTATCCCACTCATGCGAAAGAACAAAACAGTTCCAACACCCCCTCCAAAACCTTATATGTGTGCATTACATATTGAAAAATACATGTATATAAAGAAAATATTTGCTGGCAAGAAAAAATTAATTACCAAGTTGTAATCAATTTTTCCTTACAGAGCATTAGACTTGGGAGGCTCGACATTTTTTTAACTTCTGTATTATGTGATTTTGTTATAAGGAACGGGCATTGCTTTCACAATTTGTAAAAGAAAAATAAAATTATGAGATAAAATCTTGTAAAATAGTGACTTTGGAAACAACTATTGGACCAAGTTTGAATCTGAATTTATAGTAAGTAATGATTTTGGTTTCTGTCTCACTCTTTGTGTGTTTCTGTTACCAGAGTAACAAAATCTCTCCCAGATTTCAACTCTTATCCCCAGTCCACCCCCTTAATATGTTTTGCAACCACCTTTGTACCCATGACCATCCACCCTATTAAAATTTTTGTGCCCAACACTGTTTCTTGGCTGAGCCAACTATCAGGTTGGAGTAGACAGTCAAGGGGAAAAGGAACAATCCTGAGGAACAGGATGAAAAAGATAAAAATGATTAGGGGCTTAGGCCGGGGGTAAGGGGGAAGCGGTCTAAAAAGATATCTTCTGCTTCCTCTCTTCCCCCAAAGGCAAAGCGCTTCAGTGTCTCTTTTTACACAGATTCAGGCAAGATGCATTAAAGCTAGAAATACTGGAGTATCAAGTATCCTGCAGTCTGAACTGGCATTTTGCCTGCTAGTCCATGAACCCTCTCATTGGGTACATCCTGAAGCCTTCTTGGAGATTGCAGGTCATAAATGTGCATGATTAATTGCTTATGTTGAAACCCAAAATAATGTTGTTTCCAGAACATTCAGACTAGAGGGTGAAGCAAGATCCCAGTGGGTGACATGAGAAATCCCTGTTGGGGAGTCTGACAGTCATGGCTGAAGAAAGATTGAGCTCACTGGGACAGCCTGATAAACATGTCTGGTAGATAGAATAACAAAGGGATAAAACTAGACAATAGGAATTTGTTACAGATTGTGAATAGTACCTAAAAAATTAAAAAGGACACAGGCTACAGAACATAGGAAAAAGAGAAGAGGAATATGTAAAGCAACAATCAAGAGATGTTCACAACTTGGTTTCTAAATAAAATTTACCCATTGAGATGGGAATATAGCAGCAGTATTGTGTCTTCCCTATGTATAGATACAGTAGATATACTGCCTATGGGTAAAAACAAATAATTTGTTATTTCCCTCTTCTGGTTTATAAACCATAATTGCCTCCCTTGGGATTGTAACTGTGTGTGTACAAAACCTTACACTAAATATATTGCAGAAGGGGTACCCAGAACCTAGTAAAGAGAGGCCAGTGTTGGCCTCAATTGAGCCCGTATACTCTTAAACACCTCACAGTAGGCAGATCAAATATCAGAGAATATGGTTTAAAATTTGAATCCCAAAATCTTTCTTTAGCACATGGGCTTATATGTTATAACTATCTATCTCTCTATCTATCTGTCTATCTATCTATCTATCTATCTATCTATCATCCACCTATCATAGATACATCTTTTAAACAATTTTTTAAGTTTAGTTATTTACTTAGAGAGAGAGAAAAGGTGTGCAAGTTGGGGAGGAGCAGAGAGGGAGGAAGACAGAGAGAGAGAGAGAGAGAGAATCCCAAAGACGTTCATGCTTTCAGCACCAAGGCCCAAGGTGGGACACCATCTCAAAACCTTGAGATCTCAAAACCTGAGCCTAAATCAAGTTGGATGCTTAACCGATTAAGCCACTCAGGCACACCTGAGATATATCTTTTTATAGAGGTGTGGCTAGGGATGTCTCTAAGCAGTACAAACCACTTCACAAATTTAGATACAAAGGCAGTCACTTAGCCACTCTTCCTCATTTCCAATTAATTACTGTAGAACTCACATGCCTTCTTAACTGGAGGTCTACTACTTTTCTTTTGAGGCTTCTCTGCTTTCTTCTATCTACCAACTCACTACCCAGTCCAAAGAGAGGCAACTCCAGCTAATGTTAATTAGAGAAAGAAATGGAAGGGATCAGTGCTTTGGTGCTGTTGCTGCTGCTACTTCTCGTGGTTGAAGACCGCCCTACACATTTAGAACAGTGGTTGCTAGACCAGAATGCTGCAGCCAGTCTACCTCTTCACTTCTAAGGTTGGCCAAAGGTGGTTTAGAGCCCCACCAATTCCAGTTTTTAAAATCTTTTTTTTTCAATGTTTATTTATTTATTTTGAAAGACATACAGACAGAGCATGGGCAGGGAATGGGGCAGAGAGAGAGGGAGACAGAATCTGAAGCAAGCTCCAGGCTCTGGGATGTCAGCACAGAGCCCAACGCGAGGCTTGAACTCATGAACCATGAACACTGAGATCATGGCCTGAGCATAAGTCAGATGCTTAACAGACTAAGCCACCCAGGTGCCCCATCAGCAATTCCAGTTTTTAAAGGCAAGCTAGTTCCGAGAGAATGGGGCAGATCAGTCTTATGTGAACTAACTCCTGAACCTTGCCTTCTCCTCACCCCAATCCCTATTTCTCTTCAGACTTACCCAAGGAGGAGTAACTGTTTTTGACTAGGCACCTTTTAGATTTATTTTATGCCCCAATTTCCAGGAGGAGCAATCTTCAGTGATTTAGCCAAGGTGATATATCCTTCTAATGGAGGCTACTAAGTAATTTCAAGGTGTCATGCCTAAATCAGGCTGACCTCTGTGACTCCAAGGTGATTTTTCATCCTGGCTTAAATTTTGAAGGCTTTGGTACTCCTCTCTCTAAAGAAAAGGAAAAACACAAATTTTTTTTTTCCTGATTGGTTACTGCTGGGTAGAGCAACCCTGTACTTATGTAGCTTCTGCTTTCAAAATTATAAATAGTTGTAGTAAGGTACAAACCACTATCTTTAGATGCCTTGAAACCTTGGGGCTTCACAATTCTCTGTAAAGCAGAACTGTGTACTCATAAGGACCCTTTGGGAGGCAAATGACAGAAATCTAACATCTAGAGAAGAGAAAAAGTGAGTTTGTTAATATTGCTAAATTAAAATTCCAAATCAGCCTAAGTGGAGTTATTAAGGTTCTTTTTCTTTACCTTAGATCTGTATGAATTGCTTTTTCTTCAAGTATTGACCTAAAGCTTCTCACCATGTGGCAGGAAAGGCTATTACACCCCTACCCCTACAGGATATGATCCAAAAGAAAGAGAATAGTCTTACTCCCAATTCCCATATATTGAGTTGGCTCTGCTTGGGTCACACATGCACCCTGTAAATCATTGGGAATAGGAGAATGGCATTCCATGATTGGTCAAGTCTGATTATGATTTTCCTTTGGCTGGAGACAAGTCCTGATTGGCAGTGTGGGACCACCACAGAAAACATGGAAAGAGAAGAAATATTTCCCCAATGACAAAAGAAAAGCTCAGTTTAAGAAACAGATTGGGAGTGGATGTTGCTTGGGTTTCCTTAAGCAAACTTTTTATTGGTGGCTGAGTTTGCAAGGTTGTACTGTGAGCCATAGTCCTGTATGGAGCTTTACTAGGCATGCAGGCGAACGGGGTCAATCCACAGGTTTGAACTGGGTCTTTGGAGCTTACCTGCAGACTCATTTGATAAAATGTGCTGTCACAGATGCAGACTGGAATATCAGGAAGAGCTTTATTGACTTTTGTGGTGGAGCAAAGGATCTGAAGAGTCGTTTGTTCTGCAATCTTTTCAAAGGACAGACTCCAGGTAATATGATCTTCTTCCTCTGTGGTATTACTGGAAAGTGGCATGGACTTCTGTTCTAGTTCCATTTTCTGCTAATTTGTAATTGTAGCTGAGGGCAATTTATTTCATCTCTTTGGAACTTGGTTTTCTAATGTGTTAAGTGAGGTGGTTAGGTGGTTTGATCTCCAACCAACATTGTTGATCTTCCAGCTCTGAATTTCTAAGGTATTAACTTTTTTTTTCCATTAGTTTCCATCTTAGACATGGCTGGGGAAGATGAGACCATGGTAAGAGGCTAGCAAAAGTCAACGTACTAGATGATTTGGAAAAGATGTCTAAAAAATAATTATAGGACAGATGGCCATCTTTTGTTTTAATTTCTCTAAAAAAGGTATCAACTCCAAATTCATTCTTTGCTTTTGAATTGAAAAAAAAAATCACTCATTTATCCTAAGGAATATTTAAGAAGTGCTTTTTAGAAGTCCAATGAAGCAATTTCAAAAGTAAATTAGACAGGCACCTGGATGGCTCAGTTGGTTTAGCATCTGACTCTTGATTTCAGCTCAGGTCATGATCTCACGGTTGAGTTCAAGCCCCACCTCAGGCTCCATGCTGGTTGTGGAGCCTGCTTAAGATTTTCTCTCTCCCTCTTTCTTTGCCCCTTCCCCATGCTCATGCAAGGTCTTTCTCTCTCTCTGTCTCTGTCTCTTTCTCTCGAAAAAAAAAATTAAATTAGAAGAAGAGACAAGAGTTATGACAAGCCAATGCAATGATCAGAACTTGTTTGGACCTGGCTTGGAAAAAACAGCTGTAAAATATTTGTCTTGCACAACTGCAGGAAATTTTAATTCAGCTTCACTATTAGATGATATTAAGGAGTTATAATTACTCTAATTTCCTTAAATGTGATAATATCAAGATTATTGCAAATTTTGTGAGAAATTGGGAAATTGTTCTTATATTTTCAGTGATGTATACTGAAATATTTAGGGTTATATACAAATCAAACATGACAAAATATTAACCGTTTTGATGAAGGTTCTATGGCTATTTCATATGCCAATCTCTCAGCTTTTCTGTAAGCTTGAAAATTAAATGGAAAACAAAAAACAAAAAAACCTAATCGGAGAAAATTGATTATCCTTTAAAGTTTCAAGCTGTGTTCATCTTACATTTTGAGTTCAAATATTTCAAGTTTTTACTTTTCCCAATTGAAACAGCACTTAAACCTTTTTAAGTTAACTAAAATACAGCACCTGAGTTTACATCTTTAGCACTATGAGTGATAAGGCAGCAGTGTGGCAGCTTGTTTTCTATGAGTTAGGCTTTAAATAGAATCCTTAATATTTAACACACTTCTACATACACATAAACACTTGAATCCTTATAACTTTTGCCAGTTGTATTGATGGGGCTAATTATATAGTGGTTTTATGCATTCAGACTCTGAAGCCAGTTGCCTGGATTGGAATGCTGCTTGCCTTGCCACTAATCACCTGAATGACCTTGGGTGAATTACTTCACACCCTGTGCATCAGTTTCCCCAGGTGTAAAAATGGGCCAAATGTTATCATTCATATAACGGGATCCTTTTGAGGATTAGATATATAACACACTTAACACAGTTTCTGTGACTTAATAAAGTGTTAATGATGATTTATGTACTTTGCTATAGGAAAGACAGAAAAGGTCAATGTCAAATTTAAGGAGAAAAATACTTTTGCATTTCAAATGATAAACTTTGTTCGAGAGATGTGTCCTGCCCTATCCCAGTGAATAACACTGAGATAGATTTTTAAAAACAGAAAGGGCAGCTTGGCACTGTGGTATATCTTCCATTTTTGTAGTTTCCCAAACCAAAGGGTTTAGTTAAGATTTTCCCCAAATGCTAGAAAACTAGTATCTGTGAAAATAAATTTCTCAAGGGTGTCTAAAAATAACTACATTTTCCCAACAATTTCAGACTAGAAATATATTTGATAAATGCTTCATAGTACTTGGCAGACATATTAAAATGATGGCGTGGTTGTTATTACAAAAGATCCTGCAATCATTTATAACCAAGTAAGACTCCTTCAATAGCTTATGTACCTATTATAAGTGCTTATCAAAAATTCAAGGACTTGATCTCTTTTTAATATGTGTTTCCCATTATCTACGACCTTGTTAAATAAAATATTGCCCAAGAATATGAACAAAGAGGGGCACCTGGGTGACTCAGTTGGTTAACCATCTGACTTCAGCTCTGGTCATGATCTCATAGTTCATGAGTTCAAGCCCCCTATCAGGTTCTCTGCTGACAGCACAGCACTGCCTCGTATCCTTTGTCCCCCTCTCTTTCTGCCCCCCTTTGCACATTCTTTCTCTCAAAATAAGTAAATAAACATTTTTAAAAATTTTAAAAAGGCATATGAACAAAGCAATTACTTTCAATGGAGATACGTAAATATCCTTTTTCTTACTAGACCTTATTCTGAAAATTTAATACTATTCAAAATTTATTTAATGAAGCTTTAGAGAAACTGCCAGTGACTTGGGTTTCATGTCTGTGGTAAATCATTATGACACGTGTGTTTTACCTAAAGTAATTCTTTCCTTCTTTGGACGGTTAGGTAGTGGGTAACTTCTTTATGGAGACTACCTAGAGGCCTTAGAGTCCTCTGCCATGTCAAAACAACCCTTTGTCCATCACAAAAAACCATTTAAAATAATCTGTATGTTTAAAATTGTATTGCTGGAATCCACGTAAAGAAATTCTTCATTGCCTTGGAGCCACTACAAGAAGTTAACATCTAAACTTGTTAATTCAACTTAAACCAGGGAAATCTTTTGCTCTCAAGGAGCTGTTGGTATTCCTTTGGAAACAAGGTCATTTCCATTCAGGTCCTGTTACTCCCTTTGCAAACAGCCCTACTGCAGGGAGACACAAAATAGAAACTGTTCAGGAAGGCCCAGTCAGATTCTAGGCTTCTTTGGCCCCAGGGACTCTATACCTGGTTGGGGTGGAGGTGATCACTTTTTAACATGGTGTCATTCAGCCTTGCTAAGGGTGAGATAGAGGCCTTGATTCCTTCCTCAAAACTGTCAACTTGAACATCAACATGCATACCATTTCCTTGTAAGGGAAACTCACTTTGATAATATGATTAATAAGTCTTCACCATTTCCAACTGGCAGTATCACTTTCTTCTACTCATTTTTACGTCTTTAATGTTCGGCCCAAGTGTTAGCACTTAGAAGAGTACCCAGACCTTGAAAGACTTCGGCATGCAGAGCAGTAGGGGGTCACAGGGTGCCTCTAAATTATTGGGTATCTTGCCTTTGCTTTTTCCAGCTCCTTATGGTATCAACAGTTTAAACTATCACTATACATATCTGCATATTTACTAAAAAAAATCCGCATCTGACGGCATCTGAGGGGTTTAGTTGGTGAAGCGTCCAACTTTGGTTCAGGTCATGATCTCACGGTTCGTGGGTTCCAGTCCCGCATCAGGCTCTGTGTGACAACTCAGAGCCTGGAGCCTGCTTGGGATTGTGTTTCTGTCTCTCTGCCCCTCCCCCACTCGATTTTGTTTCTCTCTCTCTCAAAAATAAATAAACATTAGAAAAAAATTTTAAATCCACATCTGTAGACTTTATATGTTTATAAATAATAATAATAATCTAGCTTAATTATTAGCTTAATTATTATTATCATTATCAGATTATAAAATTGTGGCACATCTTTAATTTCTTTATGCTCATTTGTTCTTTATAAATGTGTTTCTTTTTTTAAAATTTTTTATAGTTTTCATTTTTATTTTTGAGACAGAGAGAGACAAAGCATGAGCAAGGGAGGGGCAGAGAGAGAGGGAGACACAGAATCCGAAACAGGGTCCCGGCTCTGAGCGGCCAGCCAGAACCCAATGCGGGGCTCTAACCCACGAACTGTGAGATCATGACCTGAGCCGAAGTCGGACACTTAACCGACTCAGCCACCCAGGAGCCGCTATAAATGTGTTTCTAATTCCCTTTGACAATATCCCTCAATTCTGGCCCCACCTGGCCATCAAATGAATTTGCAAACTTAGTGAAAATGTGAAGCCGCCAGGGTTCCAGGTCAGCCCTCACATGTGGTTCTCTGTCCCTGTGCTTTCAGGTTTTCCCAAGCCTTTGGCTAGTGGTCTAGGAGCCCAGAAAGGAGTGTGACGTCTCACTACACTCTCCAGTGGTGAGGCAGGCATATGTGGACATAGCAGCTGTCTGCTCGTGAAGATAACTGGAAGTGACCATGGCTGATAAGATCAGCTATCAGAGGCAGGGCAGCACTGTTGTGTGTAAACAGGATGCTATCTCGGAGACTCTGAGACAGTGACAAGAGCAGCTCTGGCTCAACGTGCCCCAAAATAGCAGTGAAGACACTTCACATCCAGTCTTGCCCAAGTAGAATGAGAATCACAGACTTTTAGGACTGCAGAGCCCCTTGGAGATGATGTCACAACACTCTTGTTTGTTTCACAGATGAAACAACAACAACAAAAACCTAAGATCAGGAAATATATGGAGATCAGTGATATTTATAATTGTCACGTATACATGGATGGATATATAACTAAGTGCTTTAGGGAATGTATTATTCTTTTGTGCATAAGCTAGCACGTTTGTGGCCTTCCAAAGAGTTAACTCTGCACATCAACAAAGTTCCTAGGATTTAGCTTCAGACATAAGAGTAAATATTTGGATCCACCCTCCATCCAAATATAGCCCTACCATGAATGACATCACCACGTCTGTGGTTATTCCATGCTAACCTTTGTCTGGGATCAGGCACTAAAACCACAAAGCTGAAGGCCCAATGATCTAAAGATGTTCACAGTCCAGTGTCAGAAATAGATAAAGAAGTAGATTATTAAAAGACATTCAACAAGTGTCATACAGGAGATTTATATAAAGTGTGATTTTAGCATATGAAAAAAGAGCTGAACCATACAGCAGGTGAGTAGAAAATCAATGAAGGCAGTGCAGAAAAAGTCATATTTAAATCTCTATAGTAACACTTGAGAAGGGCGTAAGAAAAATGAAATAAGGGTACAGAAGAGATGGTGCAGAGAGAAAATTTCAGACAGGAAGTAAGAGTGTTGCATTTAATGTGAGTCAGAGTCATCTTAGCAAAAATGATACAGAATGTGTTAGAATTCTCTCTCTGATTCTTCTATTATGTCACTAAAATTTGTACAAGCAAGCTGTATTATAAGGGTTTTTTTGGAACAATACGCATGAACTTCATGACTGCATTTTCCTTCATTTGAAAGACCTTTATATTTTATTTCTTGGTGTGCATTTGTGTCCTGTTTGATTGGGGTTGTCAGAAATATGATGCTGGAATGGACAAGAAGCATTGTGGGTTAGAAGTGACCAAAGAATGGCTGATGTTAATTCTTGAAGTAGAGAAGATATTGGGAAATTGAAGAATCAGGAAAATAATCCAGAGAGAAAGAGTTGCTGTGACTTCAGATTAAAAGTAAACAAATACGACACTGACAAAAAGATAAAATAGGAAGAACTAAAGCACAGATTTTCAAAGTTCAAGTTTTTAGAAGTCAGAAACAGCCAAATTAAGACACTAAGATATCATTGTTTGCCTACAAATTGACTGAGCTTTAAGAAACAAGAGGATAAAGGCAAATAGGTACATGGTTTTATTTCTGAGGGAATAAAAATTGGTAAAATTTGTATGAGTGTCCTGGAAGATAATCTTTCTTTCTTCCTTCCTTCCTCCCTCCCTACATCTTTCTTTCTTTCTTTCTTTCTTTCTTTCTTTCTTTCTTTCTTTCTTTCTTTCTTTCTTTCTTTCTTCCTTCCTTCCTTCCTTCCTCCCTCCCTACATCTTTCTTTCTTTCTTCTTTCTTTCTTTCTTTCTTTCTTTCTTTCTTTCTTTCTTTCTTTCTTTCTTTCTTTCTTTCTTCCTTCTTTCCTTCCTTCCTTCCTTCCTTCCTTCCTTCCTTTCTTTCTTTCTTTCTTTCTTTCTTTCTTTCTTTCTTTCTTTCTTTCTTTCTTCCTTCTTTCCTTCCTTCCTTCCTTCCTTCCCTCCTTTCTTTCTTTCTTTCTTTCTTTCTTTCTTTCTTTCTTTCTCTCTCCATACACACATATACACACATATATTTACATATATTTAAAAACAAAATATGTATTATATAAATATACACATTTTGCTAAATTACTTTTAAATGTATGAGCTCATAGACCTCATCCAAGGAAGGTAATATGTATGCATCTAGACTATGATATAAAGATGTTTATGGTAGAGATACTTATTTAAGCCAAAATATGGAATAATCTATATATTTAATAATAAGATATACTTCAAATATCTTGATATGACCATACAATGAAATAGTCAATAAAAATGTCAATAAAAATGATGTTCTTCTAGAAACCATAAGGATTAAAATAGTAGACATAAAGTACTTAGAACAGTGCCTGGTACTTAATATATTCATTCAATGTTAAGTTTTCATCATCATCATCATCATCATCATCATTTTTGGTATATCTTAAGATATACGGAGATGTTCCTACACATAAAGTGAAAAAATAATAATAAAACAGTATGAAATTATTATATCAATTCAAAAATATTTATATATATGTATATACAGGTATATACATATGTGTGTGTGTGTGTGTGTGTGTTTGTGTGTGTGTGTGTATAATGAAGAATGTATTAGTTTTCTAGAGCTGCCAATAACAAAGCACCACAGACCAGGTGGCTTCAATGACATAAGTTTGTTGTCTAACAGTTCTGGGAACTATAGGTCCAAAATCAATGTGTCAGCAAGATTGGTTCCTTTTGAGGGCTGGGAGGGAAAGATCTGTTCCAGACCTCTCTCATGGCTTGTAGACAGTGTCTTTTTTCTACCTCTATTCACATTGCCTTCCTCCTATGTATAGAAGGTCTCTGAGTTCAGATTTCCCCTTTTTATAAGGACACCAGTTATGTTGGATTAGGGTGCAGCCTAATATCCTCACTTTCACTTGATTGTGTCTGTAAGGACGATCTCAAAGAAGGGAACATTCTCAGGTACTGGGAGTTAGGACCTCAACATTTGAGTTCGGGAACGACACAACTCCACTTATAACAGAGTGTATGTATATTAGCAATTTTAGAAATATGGATGACATTTATTTTACTCTTTTTGCTTATCTGTTATTAGGTCTATATTGGACTATTACCATTAATAAAATTTTAAACGTTAGAAACCCACACACCCTGTTTAAACTTTGAATGAAAATACTTTTAATTTCTCCCATAATTATCCATTTAAATATCACCTCTATTTCTACCATTTAGGACTAAGCCCAGGACTTCTAAAAGAATATTTAATGTTCTCTCTGCAAAGGAGAAGTTTGAAGATTAAAACTCTGGATAGTCAGATTGTATGTGCTATGTATACTGTCTGTACTATAGAGTTCAAGATTACTATTTTCCCTTGGAGTTCTTGCTTCATTGTGATTTCCTGAATTGCACTGACTTAGGATAAATAGAATTATTATGTAGCTTTTGAGTACTCTCTTTGGAGGAATGCTTATTCCTTTTCCAATTTCAGAGCTTATCAAATCTAAAGCTGGTATCGTACATTTTTCTTGAATGGTGCATTACTATTAAGTAGGAATTCTGAGTATTGAAAAAGTAAAAGCAGAAGTAAAACATGTTTTATACAATAAATAGGCTTCTGAGCAATCATTGTTACAAAGATCAGATTAGACTTAAAAGTAATAGAGTAAGTTGTACATTTGTAAAATAATTAATCTGTAAAAGAACAAAGTGATAATTAATTCATTTATATATATTTAAACTTTATTGCTAAATGGACTTTTTTGAATCTGAGGATGTGCTTTGCTTGCAGTCATAAAATGGGTGGAATTAAGACATGCTTCACAAAGATGAAAAGTTTATATAGGAAGAGCTTACACAAAATTGTTTTGAAACCTATCATTTGAAAGCGGTAATCATTTACTTTAAGCTTCATAGGTCATTTATGAGTGGGGTATTCTGCAAAATTAATTTATTGCCCATAGGTAATATATATCCTCAACACACTGTTTGGTGGCTTATATGCCTAATTCTTTACTTGCCGTAATTATTGATCCAATTTCATGACAGAAGTCAGATACAAGAAAAAAAATCTGGTTCTTTATGAAGATCCCTGGCTAGGCTATAGAATTTCAAATAAAAAAATTACTGAAGCAGGTTTGGTGGCTAATACGTTGCAGGGTGAGAAAATTACTCATTATGTTAAGTAATGTCTTCTATCAGCATGTAAATAACTTGAGTGATTGCTTGGAAAGAGAACTACTCCAAAGAGAAAATTAATGTATCTGATTTGTTTATTTATTCATCTAATTTAGGGCCAAAAGAGTTTTGGACTGATACTAGATATGAAAATGTGTCACTAAAATTTATTAGAGCTCAGAACTAGAGACCTTCCCTATAAATATAGATTTAAATAGTGGAATGCTTGGTTATCTCTGATAAGTTAAGTCAGATAAGATATTTAATATATAATTCTCCCTTGTATGTTAGAAGATAGTCTTACCCATCTCTCTGTTTCTGTTAGTTGTTGCTTGGATGGGAAATTAAAAGTTAATTTTGTCTTTGTCCTTCTGTCTTTTTCTTATCAGCAATGCCTGGGAGGCATGGTAAAGTATGCTGAAAGTGACCTTCAGTTTCCTCATATCATCTTGACACAAATGAGCCAGGCACTTGTAATTTTCATTATTAGCCACAAGAAGAGGAGCTTCTCTCAGTAGGAAATATACAACATCCAAAAATATATAGGTATTTTATACATCTCATGAGTGATTGCCTAAAGAAGCTTGAAGTGGATGGAGAATCAATAGAGAAGGCGACGAGTGAAGGAGAGAAAATTATAGCCAAACTGCCACCACGCAGAGGGTGACGTGATTTACCCAAGGTTAGTAGCAGAACTTCTCTTTAGGGACACAGTCAAAACTTGAACCCAGCAATCCTGGCTTCTAGTGCAAAATACCTTCCCCTAATTCCATTCTGCCTAAGTGGACGGAAAGCAAATGCACTTCCCTTGTCAAATGAGGCAAGGTAACTGTTTTCGGCGCTGCATCTCCACACGTCAGCATGTTGTTTCTTTACCTCTGCCCTATTCATATTTTTGTTTCTCTTGACTGAAGTCAGAAGGCACTGCTTGTAAGGACACAAAGTAGCCCCATGTCAACTTTCCCCCTGCAAATTATTTTTATGAGCATACCAACCAAGGGCATATCTAAAACACATGATTGCTTTTGGCATCTAACCCATCCTTCTTTCCCCCCCATCCTCCTACCACCATTTTATGGATTAAAAAAAGACTTTTTCTGGTCATTCTTCTCAAACAGGATCCTTGAAACTATTGTAATGTATAATGTTAATATATCAACTAGCACAGAAAAAAAAAGTAACCTGATGAAAGTAGGCATCTGGGAGTTCAGGCTTCTGAAATCTACTCCCATTTCTTACGGACATGGAACACGTGACTTCAGGCTATTCCTGCATCACTCCTCAGTAAAAACGCGATTTTAGAAGGATGTCCTGTTTAAAAGTTGCCGCACTAACCATGTTAGAACTACAAGTTTCTTTCATCTACAGCTAAATAGATAGGTGGGGCCGCTACTGAATTTGTTGCATGTTTGATGAAAAGTGCTGTGTAAAGATCTTAACCTGGATCTTCTGAGTGACCACCATGTGTTCAGTAAACACAGTGTAGGGCATCTGAATTCAGCAAAGGACACAGAGTTGTAGTCTGTGCCCTTGGGAGCCTTCTTTATAAACATGCCAGAGCAGAGACAGTGACCTCATGCTTCCCAGGGAACATCTTCCCTGGGCTGAAGTCACCTCAAACTCCACACATCCAAAATAGAACACAGTCCTTCTCACACATTCATGGTCACATCATGGGGTCACGTCATTCCTGCGTTTGCTAGGACCAGGAGACCCACTTTGATGCCAATGACCAGTTGTTCCTGGGTCTGCCCTGTTCCTTATATCTCTACCTTCCATTTCTCTCCCAATATCACCAGCTTGGTGAAGGCTGGAATCACCCCTTGCTTTGACTTTTGTAATGACTTCACAGATGGTCCCTGAAAACGCAGATTCTCCCTCACCAGCCCACCTTCTGTGTTGCTAAATGGATAGCCTCTTAAAACACTCAAAATTTAACCACCTTCCCCTAAACCTTCACGGGCTCTTTGGTGCCTATGGAATAAATTCCAACATTCTCAGTCTTGCAAACAAAGCCCTTTTGTAATTGGGGCCCACCCATCCTTTTACAGGCTTGTCTGAGACTAGATCACTAATGAAATAAATGAATTTCCTCCAAACATGTGCTGTGTTCTTCAGCCTCTAAGTCTCTTCTCATACTATTTCCCTAAACCAATTTTCTTCCCATTTGATCTACCTTTTAAGATTCTACCAAACTTTTATATCTTTCTTAGGGAGACTGGGTGTTAACATTTGGACTATCTTTGGCCAACGCAAGATGGAATCCTAGCAGGTGCCCCTTATACAAATATATAATAAAACCATAAAACATGTAATGATGAGAGAATACGATATGGGAACGGTTGGCTGGCTATCAACAGGCAAGATTACATTACAAGGTGACATGTTCTAAAGACAAAACCCACACTGATAAACATGACCCATGCATCAGTTGTGCTACAGAGAAAACTACAAAACTATATATTACTGTAACCAGGGATGAAAGTTAAGAAAGGTGGGAAAGCAGATGTAAATGATGAATGGAAGGTCTTCAGTGGTGATCTTTGTTTTACAATTAACCCAAGGGGGTCATTTTTAAAAATTGTTTTATTTCAATACTCACAAGCCAAGCCATTGTATAGGAAGATGAGATTTGGGGAGTAAACTAAATTTTCTTACACTTCATTTGTTTCTTTCAAATATTTTTACCAAAGCACATGTTAAGGGAAGGGTGGGAAATGTCAGTTACACAAGAAAATCTATCCTCTGCCCGACTGAAGAAATTGTTCAAACAAAGTGCATTCTTTCCTAAGCACTGCTTCCTAATGTAGCCAGGGTCAGTAAGGGCTTGGGTTATTAGTTATGTAATCCCTAGTTCCTCAAACTGCAGTTTTGATTTGAACACATGGTTTCAATTAGTTACTTCAGTTTTTGCCTCTAGATGTATTTCATTTTTAGAATCAGGGAGGCCCAGACAATCATGGCATTTTAGAGCCACTCCTAATTTCACAAATACACACCTGACCCCCAAGAGGTAACTTTACCACAGACGCAGCTCTCAGCCCACTGCTCTTTCCATAACATCACTTGTAGGTTGAATATGTTCCCCAAAAAGATTGGTTGAAGTCCTCACCCCTGGCATCTGTGAATGTGATCTTATTTGGAAACAGCCTTTGTAGACATGATGAAAGTGCAAGTTAAAGTGAGGTCATATGAAGCAGGTGGACACTTAACCCAAAATGACTGCGGTCCTTACAAGAAGAAAAGAGAGTGCCTGGGTGGATTTGTTGGTTAAGCATCTGACTTTGGCTCAGGTCATGATCTCACAGTTCCTGAGTCTGAGCCCTGCATTGGACTCTGTGCTGTCAGCATGAAGAACAGTTCAGATCTTCTATCCTTTCTCTCTGTCTCTGTACTTTCCCTGCTCATGCTCTCCCTCTTTCAAAAATAAATAATATTAAAAAGAAGGAGGAGGAGGAGGAGGAGGAGAAGAAGAAGAAGAAGAAGAAGAAGAAGAAGAAGAAGAAGAAGAAGAAGAAGAAGAAGAAAAGAGACATGGAGACAGACACACAGAAGAATACCATGTGATAATAGAGGCAATCTATGGTGTCCCAGGAGTTGATGGCTCCCACGAGAAGCTAGGAAGAGGCAAGGATTCTACCCAGGGTTTCTGAGGAAGCAAGGTCCTCTTGGCAACTCAATATGGGACATTTAGCCTTCAGAACTGTGAGAGAATAAATTTCTATTATTTTAATGTTTATTTTTGAGAGAGACAGAGTGTGAGCTGGGGGGCGGGGGGGGAGGGGGCGGGCAGAGAGAGAGGGAGACACAGAGCCCAAACCAGGATCCAGGCTCTGAGCTGTCAGCACAGAGCCCCACACAGGACTCAAACTCACAAACTGTGAGATCATGGCCTGAGCCGAAGCCAGACACTTCACTGACTGAGCCTCCCAGGTTCTCCCCAGTTTCTACTGTTTTAAATCACTTGATTTGTGGTACTTTGTACAGCAGAACTTGGAAAGTAATACACCACTTGCTGTCTTTTGATTGCTCATTTTTGTTTTTATCATGTTCTTTGGGGAATTTCAAAACAACTTGGGTAGTGTTTGGGTGCCAGACACTGCCTTTCCACCAGTGAAATCATCACCCTCATCACCCTCCGTCTGCTGCTCCTGAAGTACATCTCTTTTGACCTTTGGGGCCATTATCATCCATAATGTCACATGAAATCTTACATCTTCCAGAATGAGCACTTTAAATTCTGATCCCCGGATGCCTCTATGAGCTGCCTAAAGGTATTGGAATACATGTCGGCCCTACCTCTCCATGTTGCTGTGAATCTAGTGGTATAAAAATAATTTCACAAGTATACTATTACTGGGTTAGCATTTATTTAATACTTCTATGTGCCTAGGACTATGTAGATGCTTTACGTATGCTGTCTTATTCAATTCTCACAAAAAAAAAAAATCTTGAAGGTAAATGTTACCGTCATCTATGTCCATTTTACAGATCATAAAAATCGAAGCACAGAGAGGTTGAATACCTTGCCCAGGGCCATATGGCAAGAGAGCACTGGAGCTTGGATTTCAAGCTACATCTGACAGCTTCCAAAGTTCATGGATTCCCCTCTAGGCTGTCATGTAGGCAATGACCTTAAACTATTTACCTTAGAACCTCACCTTGGAAAATTTCCTTATTTACTATAAGAATTTAGCCACAACCTTTTTTTCTCGCCTCATTCTTGTCATCACCCCCACCACACGCACACACACGTATACATGTACACACACTCACTAGCTATAGAAATATTTTCACCTTTACTGGAATATATAGCCTCTTTTATCTCTGTTTATTTTCCACATATCTTTTGACCCCAGATACCATCCCCATGCCCTTGCATATTTCAAGGAAACATCAACTTCACAGAGTCCCAAATTCTCCACAGGTAGCTACTCCCTTCCTACATCACTTACTCAAGTTTGTACTCTGACACTGGCCTTGGACTAGGATAAGGCTATGAACCACCAGCCCAGCAGTTGAGGAGACACTCATGCTTGAGGCTCAGGGGCAGAATAATCTCTAAGATCCTACTTTTTACTTATTCCTTGAACATGTCATCTCCTGGAGCAGATTGTGTTAGGCTGAGGGTGGAGAAAACACAGATGAGGGAGAAATAAAGGATTATGCTTCCAGACAGGGAAGAGAGCAGAGCTGGATAGTGTGGTGAGCAGCAGTACGTGGCAGGGCTCCTTCAAGGGAGTAGAGCTGAGTTATGGGGAGGGGCGGCTTCCTACATATCTAGGAAGCTGATCTTCGGCATCTGGCTCCCAGGTACTCAAGGATCCAGTAACATATCTGGATCATGGGAGCCATGGGGCTTCTAGAGCTGAAGCGACCAGCTAGGCTTAGACCATGCGCATGCAAGACAGCCTGTGTGGACCTAAGGTTGCAGGGGATTTCCTCAAATGCTCTGTGCGATAAAAAACCACAGGACCTTTGCGTGACAGAAGGACAAAATAGGAAGGGATCCTCATTAATGCCTGAAATTGAACTTCTCAGATGCCCTGCAGGATGAGAGTTCAGAGTAACATTTAATCTTAAAAACAAAACAAAACAAAACAAAAAAACCCAGACGCATGATGATTATTGCACATACACCTCAGTTGGTGAGTCATGAGTCACACCCAGAGCATTTGTTTCCATGTCTGCATCTGTCACTGGACCATGAGCTTCTCCAAGGCAAAAACTGACATTTTTTTTGTCTTTGCATTTTCAGCATACCCCTCCCCTACCCCGCAGTGCCTGCAGTAAAGCAAGCCCTAAAGAGATGTCTGCTAAATGGATGAATGAATAAATGAATTAATCAAACAAGCAGTTAATCAGTCTCTATGGGTTCTTCATGCCCTTAGATTCTAGAAAGGAAATGAAAAAGTGCCAGATTCTCCAATTCAGTCTTTATTTGGAGATGGAGCTGAAGCTCAGCCCACCCCACCAAAAAAGCCACAGGGAGGAGGAAAAGGGAAAGGGGTAGAGGGGTTACGACCTTAGAAGGGCTTCTTCCTTCTTTAAGCATTTGATTCAGGAAGATAAATGAGTGAATCTTCCTCTTTTATTGGGTATAGCACTAGCTTCCTGCAGACCATATGCAACAGCAAGGAATTGGGCTGGGAAGCTACATCAGAGAATTTGATAGAGGTCTGCTGGAAGCCACCAAGAAGTGAGCCTCAGGGGAATGCTGTTAGCAAAATAGCACTGCCTCTCTATTTCTCTTTGTGCCTACCGAGAACTCAGAGCTCTACTAACTGGTTCTTTCAGGTGTGTGCATCTGGAGGGCCATGACCAGGATCATTTGAATGGGAGAATTTCTGCTCATAATTGTGTAGTTACCTGGGTTCCAAGCACCAAGGACACTAGAACACACACAAAAAATATTCTATGGTAGCAAAGTTTCACGAGATTTCTTTTATGTGCCCTTGTTGGGACTTCTTCTCGGACCAAAATCTGAAAATATTTTAGGGGGCCATCAGGAATACAAAAAGGACCAAAAAACTCTCATGGGAGTGAGTAAACCTGCAGACGGCTCTGGTCTCTTTTGAGTTTGCCCACTGCAATGATGTAGGCTGACAACATGATCATAGCCAGGCTGTACCACAGGGAGCCCCAGCTTTCTAAAATCTTTAGCGAACTGTAGAAATTCCTAGGGATCCTGACAGCCCCTTTCCTCTCAGGAGTGGATATTAAGAGTGGTTTAGCTCCTAATTAAATTGTCTCCTTTAAGATAAATGAATAATCTAATCTGGCTGTTAGCTCCCAATTCCAAAGGTCTTATCCTCTTTAACCATCTGTTAGAACTGAAATATCCTGCCTGTCCCAAGAGGGAAGACATAGAGGCGAGGAACCTCCATCACCCTAGGGCTACTTGGCCATATTCCTTCTTCTTCCTTCTACACCCATTTTTGAGGTAAGAGTCATCTCATTCCTGCTCCTTTTAGGTTCTGCTGGAGTCCGGAGGATTAGGCAATGGACATGACTAAAATGCTCCAGCCCCACTCTTGGGTCAGGGCTTATGGCCAGGTTACTCACAAGAGATCACTGTGGCTGTCTGCTGCCATTCAGCCCAGGCTGAAGCCACTAGCCATAGGTTACAGATATACAAGGGCAAAGACCCAGACTATTAATTATAGGACTGGTTTTTCATGGTGACCAGATGGATGCTCTGATGACTGAGCGGCCCTCCTCACATGCTCCTGGGTTCAAGGCTTGAGACACAGGTTTTGAAACCAAGAGAAATAGAGATTTTAGAAACCAAGAGAGAATTAAAAAAGTGCTATAAGATTTACAGACTAGAAAAAAAACAATTTTTCCTGTACAAGAATGTTTTTGATTTCTGATAGAAATATTATATATTCATTACATTTGTGAGCCAAATATTGACCTGACCATGGCTTTTAATTACAGTGTTCAGATAAACCTGTAATTCCTTTATCAAGGAATAAAGTCAGATGAAATTAGATATAAATAAAACCAGTGTCTCTAAGCTGAAAATCTCCTGGATGCTTAGGGTTCACTTTCAAAGTTCAACAGCAATTTGTCTACCTTCTTGACCTCCTCTGAAACATGTCTGCTTCCCTCAACTGTTAGCAATCATGATGTGTTAAATTTTTTTCCCTTACTTTATTTCAAGGCTTTTCAGTTTTGTCTAATTGGTCATGTTTTTTAAAGCTGCAAATTGACTGTGGGTCTATCTTTCCTGATTCTGGATACACCCTGTGTGTTTAAATAGGCACTTTGAAAATAAAAGGTTTCATTTACAGCATTATAAGTTTGAGTAAATTCACCATTGCATTTGGGTTGAAAGGAACAAAAATCAATTGATGATCTAAGTTCCATCACTTCTTCACTGCCTTAAGTTTCTTTGACTCACAAAGTGTAGAAAGAGTCAGGGGTTGCTTTTTGCTTAAAGCACCTTTTATTTTTTGTAAAATACTCTTTGATACTGATGCACTCCCTTAACATTGTTTGTAGTAAGATATGTATCAGTGCCCTGGTAGACATATCCAGATAACCAGAACCTGTTACTTGGTTCTATTTTATTTCTTCACTTGCTCCAGAATCCATTTCAAACAGAAGAATGAAAGTGATCATAGAAATAGGTTAGGTAAGGGGAAAGGAACACAGAAATGCTTACAAATTGCAAACAGGAAAAAGAAATTAGGACAACAGAGCTTCAGAAAGGCTGCAGACACATTCGTAAACAAACAGAGGCTGCCCTGAACCAATTCATGTTTGTCTTTGCGCTGATGGTGCAATGTGGTCTAGTGGTCTCACCAACTGGGAATCCAGTGCCTGGGTTCTCAGTTTTGCCTTACACTTGCTGTTCCATACTGAATGGCCTTGGGCTGGATGGATTTGGTCAGGGTTTCTTGATCTGAGAGATAGGCAGATTTCCCGACTGCCAGGCTCAATGTTTGTAAGTGGAGAGGTTGCAAAGGGGTGAAGGGCATTATTAGAATCAAAGCAAAATTGGGGCACCTACGTGGCTCAGTCGATTAAGCGACCGACTTTGATTCAGGTCATGATCTCACAGTTCCTGGGTTCGAGCCCCGCGTTGGGCTTGGGGCTAACAGCTAGCTCAGAGCCTGGAGGCTTCTTCAGATTCTATATCTTCCTCTCTCTCTGGCCCTCCCCTGCTCACTCTGTCTCTCTCTCTCTCTCTCTCTCAGAAATAAATAAAAAACATGATAAAAAATTAAAAAAAAAAAAAGAGAGAACCAAAGCAAGATTGTTATGTATGAAGAATCAGCCCAAGGAATTTTATCTTTACTGGTACATTTAAAGTCAAACACCAATCCTCTCTGCCCTGTACAGTGTGTTTGTTTGTTTGTTTGTTTTGTTGAGGTCCCTGGTAACCTAGGCAGTTTGGAAAGGGGTAGGAGTGTGCGTGAAGAGCAAATGGGGTCGTCTACTGACAGTCTTTGCCAGTGTTCAGTGTTTTGTGCATGTTCTTGCCCCATGCCCAGCACCATCTCTTATTTTTTCCCTTAGGAATTTATATTGTAGTGTTAGATTTTATAATTAGCATGACTACTTATGTGTATTTTTCTCAGAATGATAGCATATTTACATATCATAAAGGAAAATATTCAGACATATTAAAGTTCTTTTTAAATGTACCCCTGTTTAAAGAGAGCCCCACTCCTATTAAAATACAGAGCTACTAAGAGCAGTTCAGTTTAGCCAAGTCTGCTGATCAGTGAAATCCATAAATAGTTAAGAGCCTCCAGCCCACGTTAAAGAGGAAGCAAAATAGACTGATCTCATGACCCCAAAACACACGAGAAACTGCAAAATAATTGACTTTTTACTTGGTATGTAAACAAAATATTTTAGAGTGAGAATTCAGTTATTTCTGAATTGTGTTTTTATCTCTTAACATTGGAGTCAAATAAACTTGGAAATAATTATGCTTTCTTTGATTTCAAAGTGCAGGCTTTAATTAGAAAATTATTGCTTCTGTTTTTTAAATCATGTAGCCACTCAAGGAGAATTGTATCAAAACTTGCTTTTAAGCCTTATTAACAAATTACAAAATATAAAATCTAATTCCTTAAAATGTATGTTTTATGTTTAGCAGATTTTTTTTTGAATGTTGGACATTGTTTTCCATTTAGAGCTCATTTCTGGCTTAGAAAGCCGAGAAAAATGGTCGGAACAAACAGTAACTTTTTACCCTCTCCCTTCTTCCTTCCCTTCACCCACCTTCCTGTCATTCTTTCTTTTTCTCTTTCTTTCCCATGCTCCCTTTTTTTCTCTAACATGGTTGATCTCCTACTGTGTACCTGGTATTATAATGCTGAATGCCTTGAATTTAAAGGTGAAAAGACCTGGGTTTTTCAGAGAGCAATTCAAGGAGAGACCAAGGACGGAAAGCCCCACTGGATACGAGAACCTTCTCAGTAGCAAGACAGAGAGGTAACCAAGCTGTAGGAAATAGGGTTTCAGGAAGAACTCAGAAGAGGCAAGCTTTGAACTGATACTAAAAGGTAGGCAGTGATTAGCTAGGTACCTTAAGAGTATGAAAGCTGGAAGAGCATACGCGAAAACACAGAAAGAGAATACAAGTCGATGCATTTAATGTATTTGCAAGATAGGGGTATGGGGAAGGGGAAGTGAGAAATGAAGCTGCCGTCTAAGGCAAGGGCTTTCCATGTCATTCTGTGAGAGTTGGATTGGTTCCTGTGGGCAAATGGCAGCCACTGAAGGCGATTCGCTAAAAGAATGACAGGACCACATTTGCATTTTAGAAAGCTCACCCTAGCATCTTCTAGATGTCTAGAGGAGATGGGGGTTGAAATTGAGAACTTCCAGGAGATACCATGCCATATGAATGTAAAGTTTCTTTCAGAATAAACCTGGGCCCATCCATCTGTTTGTGCAACAAACCTTTATTAAACACCTACTGTATGCAAGTCTTCTGGTTCAGTGCTGTGGTCAAGACAGAAAGAGATGAGACGCAGTCACTGTAAGCCATTCAGCGTCCCTCCCAAATACCATCTTTTTGTGAGGTAAGCTTCCTACTGCCTGAACCCCACCAGAGGAGCCCCTGTACTGGTATAATATACATTTTGCATATAACTTAACTCCTCTTTTTAAAAAAAATCTTTTCTTTTGTTTCAAAATGCAGCAACTCCAATAAGTTAAATAGCCTCTATTCTTCCTCTTCCTTAAAGAATATTTTCAGTGTCAATGGACATCTCCCCTGGTACCAATCAGTAACAAAACCTGTAACAAAATGAAGAACAAAACTCCAGCTTGTAACTCTGCACACCTCCCTGATCTAGGTGGATGAATTTCCTTCATTTCCAAGAATGTTCAAAGTGCTAAAAGTTAATTTAAAAGGGAAAAAAAAGCTGGTTGAACATTCTCACTCTAATTCCACTTGTAGGAAATAAAGAAGGATAGAAATTAGCACCTATGTCAGTGGAGTGTCCTGAGAAATCACTGTGTGAAAATACAGAGTGTGATCTCAATCAGAAGCTTCTGCAATGAGATTTGGGAACTAAATATAGCCCCCATAAGCAGACTTGGCTCATAAGTGGAAACAATTGATCTTACAATCTAATTTCCAGGGCTTTTAGATAAAAGAAAATCCAAAATAATCTTTATTCATATCTTGCACCAATCTCTTTAAGTTTTAGAAATCACAGCACTTCACTATTATACAGTCTTTTCTAAAGGTACTCGTACAAAACAATTCCATTTTCAAAAATTGGGAAAACCTTCTAAAATAAAATAGCTTAAGGGAAATTTTTTTAAAAAATTGGAAACTCAGGTAGCACTGTATATGAGACCACAAGCTGAACAAAATGGATGTCATACAAGGAACAAAAACAGAAAGCTGAATGCAGAACTCGTAGTTCACATATTTATAATGCAAGATCCGTATACATTTATTCATAATAATTGAAGATAATTTGCCATGAAATAATTGAACCAGAACTAATTGTTGCTCTCTGCATTTTATTTTAATACTATAGCCTGATCTTATAAAGATTTTCATACTAAAATTTAATGTCAATTCAATGCAATATTAATATCTGATTATCTATTCATATAATACATATATTATGGATACTATGAACAAATTAAACACATCACTAATTACTAGTAAAAGCCTAGTCCCTTAGGGAAATATGATTCTGTTTATTTCTTAGAAGAGAGTTTCAAAAATAATAATGGAGCCTGAAGAATCTATAAAATTTATATGAGAGGACATGTTCAGCTGTCAAAGATACTCCAAACTGCTTGAAGTTTATTTACTTGTCCCTCTCACAAAGACAGGGCACCTTCACTGCCTTCCAGCTTCTTCTGCTCAGGAGATTTGGTGCCATAGAACAATTGAAATCAAAATAATGCTAAGAATGGGAAATTAAAATCAAGAAAATTGTTGAAACATAAAACCACCAGTGCTGTTCTTGGTATCCAAAGATTAGATTAGATATAGTCCAGGCCCTCCAGAAATTCTCACTGCCTATGAGATACTGTTCAACTCCATGGGGTGGCATTTGAGCTTAAGAAAACATGGGGCGCCCCGGTGGCTCAGTCGGTTGAGCGTTCGACTTCGGCTCAGGTCATGATCTCACGGTTCATGAGTTTTAGCCCTGCATCGGGCTCAGTGGTGACAGCTCAGAGCCTGAAGTCTGCTTGGATTCTGTGCCTCCCTCTCTCTCTGCCCTTTCCCTGTTCACGTTCTGTCTCTCTGCCTCTCAAAAATGAATAAAATGTTAACATTAAAAAAAAAGAAAACAATATCTGTCACCAATTTAATAAGTTAACTGTGTAAAAAGACAGTTTTGAGGAAAATGGGGGAAATTTAATATGACTCTACTATTAGGTGATACTTCAGAATTATCATTAAATTTGTTCATGATAACAGCAATGCAATTATATAAGACAATGCCCATCCTTTTAGTGACACGTATTGAAATCAGAAGAGGTGAACTGAGAGATATCTGGAATATCCTTTTTAAAAATATTCTTTTCCTTCCTGAAAGGAAGGAAAGAAGACAAGGTAGATAAAACAAATGTGCCACCATTTTGATAAACTTTAAGTGTAGGTGATCGGCATTTATTTGAGGGATCATTTTACTATTCTCTCCCCTTTTGTGAATGTTAGGAATCTTTCATAATAAACACATTATAAAAATTGGTTGCCCAGCCTTCTAGCTTTTGTTGTTCTTCCCCTTTGCCCAGAGTGAGTCCCAGCACTCCCAGCCTTGGGCTACCTGCTAATATATGGATCCTCAAGTAGCTTTGGGGCATCTCCATTTCCTAGTTCAAAGCCACCCTAGAGGGCCTCAGACCACCTCTGCTGGGGAGCCTTTGCTTAATGGGTCAGAAAAAAATGATGATTTCTCCCATCTTTGGATACTCAGTACATGGCTTATAATTCTGTTATGACATTTGTACAGTTTATTATAATTATTACTTCTGTTTTCTTCCTGCTTGAGTGGAAACTCCTAGAGATTGGACATTGTATCTTAATTGTCTTTGTCTTTCCCCTTAGTCATTACAGAGTGTGACAGTCTCCATCAAATACTGCCCTTCAAATGTGTGTGGGGTGGTAGCATTATCGGTCTTCATGTTACTTAGTACATAGCACAATGGTCATTTTTATGAGCTCAATAAAGATCGCTTGAAAAGTATATTTTGGCAGCTAATCTGTGCAAATTATATTTGACTATAGAAATATGGAACTAGGCAAAACTTAAGTGTATTTGTTTAGCTTAACCTAGTTATGAGAGCAATTTCTGAAGCTTCCTCATTCATTTCAGGTATTAGGCATTTGACTGAAGAGAAATCCAGCAGAGAGGCATTTTGGAGAATGCCACATAACTAGGGCTCATTTGGGTGCAGCGCACTCACTTACTACCCACGAAGTGCCATTGATTTACCTGGAAATCTTTTGACAAAGCTCTTCTCCCTCCAGGAAGGTGTGGGTGGTGGAGCTGGTGGCATGGGACAGAGGAGCAAAACAAAGTCACTCCAAATAAAGCAGTGAACTTCTCCTGTGCAGTTATAATGCGATCTGATTAGATAAAGAAGATTTGCTTTTTATATTTACCTTCACAGAGATTAATTCTACCAATCTTTGTAATAGGAAAATGTTCTAGGGGCAAAACAAACAGGTGATACTTTCTAGAGGCCAACTCTATATGCAAATCCAGACTTCGCTAAGATAACGAGTCATCATGCAAGCCAATCTTAAGAAGCTTTTAAAAATCAGTAGGGAAATATATTTTGTTAGTTTAAGTCGGCTGTCAGAGTCCAGTCTCGATACATGACTTACTTGGGCACGTGGCATGTGTTTTGAAAAATCAACCCCCTTTGGGAATTGTCCTTTTAAGATATTTATTCAGGGATGTTCAAGCTGTCAGTTAACAAGATGCTTGAAGTAACGGGCAAGTCTGGGTAAAGTGCAGTTGTTATGTAGTTTTTCTGCGTGTGTGTTTGACAGTTTGGGTCAAATATATAGGTGTCATCTCCCTTGAGTAATCTTTATCATCTGGTGCCTCGGCTTCTCTGAGGCTTCATAATTATGTTGTTTCTCTTAGGACCGAGTTGAGAGTATAATGTAAAGCTTAATATAGAACTGTTAGCAGGGTTTTTTCCTCTCCCAATGCCACAGTTTAACCATGTGAGTTTGTCCAAGGAAGGTAACAAAGTATTTTACAGTATTTGACCACAGATTGTGACTTCCCACTTGGCTTGCTTCCTTTGCCCACCCTGTAGCTGTATCTTCCGTGTTCCTCTACCCGCAGAGTAGTGACGGTGGCTGATAGCATTTGATAAAGACTTTACCTTTCTGGAACAATTCTTTACTAAGGATTTTACAATTTATTATTATAAAAAGTAAGGAAAACTACAGGATAGACATTTTTTTCCGGGCAAAATTGATTTGTTGTGTTGAAGGATTCCTCAGTTCTAAAGACTGAACATGCATAATAAATATACTTGGAGGTAAGTTTGCTTTAGGGTAGGAATAAAGCTACTAGCTCCTTGCGGAATAATGTGCCTTTGATTTGGAATACTTGGACACCCCTATGAGCGTAAGTTAACTGAATATGTTTGTTACATTTAAGCCCCATTTTCTTAGGAATATAAACTCTGTATTTGTTATGGGACTTATGTATGGATTTGTATAGTCTATGATAGGTTAATCTTTATGATTCAAATCACTCTTACTTTTATGGGAAGTACTGTGCTATTTTTGACATGGTTATGTAAGTTATGCAGTTTAACAGCAGAATTACATTCATTCTCTCAGTGAATAATGTTCTTTTAATAACATCATATTTAGACCCAGATAGAAATTTAGTTATTGTTCAAGTTTCTTTTACTGAACAGAATAAGGAAGAAATGCTGTTAGAAATTCAAAGAAAATCTTATGAAATATAATTATAATCTATACTGTAAACATCGTGTGTATGGCATCCTTGGAACTATGCAATGAAAACAGTGACAAGTAAACAATAAAACAGAAGTCAATCCATTTACCAAACCCCAAAAGGTGAAAGTATTTGATGAAACACAACTCCACAAGAAATTTGAAGTGCTGACAGAACTGTTATATAACCTTCAATTTATTTTAATAACACTGGAAGGGCAGATGTCTTTGCTGTTCCTGGAAATCTTTTTGAGGTTTCCAGGATGTGTTCCTATTACTTTTTTTTTTTTTTAAGAATCTACTATGTTGTGCAACCTGCAACCAGCATTGACTAATTTATATTATGTTTCCTCTTAAGGCTGACTCAGGATCAATTCTCCTAAAAGAAGTTCAACTGAGTAGCATGTAGGAGTCATATGCAAAGAAGCTTCTCGATGCTGGACAGAGCACAGCCTCAGGAAGGTCACACAGGTCAAGCTGATTACCTCCTCCAGCTCTAGCAAGCAGAGGGCTCAGCTGGGTTACCCAAGTTCACAAGGAGCTATTGACATTCAGCTTCAGCTCTCACTCATTACCGATCAGCAGGGGACTGTCTGGGCCTTAGGTTAACTCTTCCCTGCCCTCTTTCAAGATTTCAGTGAGGCTGAAAAAGAAAAGAAGCTGTAGGGTAACATGGATACAGTTTACTCCTGTTTCTTATTCAAGAAATGAACCTTTTAAACCAATACCTAATACACCTCTGCCAAGGGAAGCAACAATCACCTTACTCATTTTACAAGTGCTAGATAAGACACAAGTAAATATATTTGTCCCACATTTGTTCATTATGCAGTGAATGTTCATTTGGGGGGAGGAGGGTGGAGGGGAGAATGTTTTACCTTCCCATCAGTTATTCCCACCTCGGGTTTGATAAAGGAGGCCCTTTATGATTTCTAAAAAGATACTAGCATTTGTAATCCTTTGTCACTTAAAAGTGCAGGTCCCTGAGTTGTTCAGGTAAAGCTACCCTGGGGAAAACCGTAACGAGAAGCGAAGTTTTAGGTGTTTGGAACCTCTCTTAGGTTATGGCTCAAGAGCCCTTAGTGGTAAGCAAGTTCCTTTAGGCTTGATCTCCTGCTGACACATTAGGATCTTCTAGAAGTGACTTAACTTGTCTGTCTCTATAAACTCATTTGTAAATTGAGAATAGTAGTTATTTTTTCATAAAGAATGTCTTTTCTGTAGCTAGGGGAAGTCTGACCTCCTGTTAAATTCGAGGGTCTCTGGAGCCTCCTTATCTTTAACTCTCAGTGTTTTAGCATTCTACTGGCCCTGGCACAAACATTACTCTCAATCCTTGGTTCTCTTCTTTTATTCCTAATTACTGCTGCAAATGGCTGAAGATTTCACAAAGTTGAGGCCAATTTTTATTCTGCTACCATATGTAACAAAAACAAGTATCAAGCTTCCTTTAAGGGCCTAGCCCTTGCAAGGCCCAAGCCCTACCTTTAAGGAGCTTAGAGTTTAGCCAGAAGGCAGAGTTACAGAACAATGTGTTCAGTTCTAGAAATTCAAATGAATGATTCAGACACCAGGTGGATTTGGTGAGTTAGGAGTTACCCAATTAGATTTCTGATTCTGTCAAATGACCTTACTAACTGCCAAATTCTACACTTGACCTGAGTAAATTAAAAGACTGCTGATGTAGATTCTCAGAATCGTGCCTTTAATCACAAATGCAAACAGAAATCCACAGATCTACCGTTTACTGTAACATTTGACATTGTTGACCATTCTGTCTATGATGGACGTTCTGGAAGCTGTTCTGAATTTAGTGTGAGTGAATGAAGTAAATCGGGTAATGCTAGTCCCAAATAATTATTAGCTCTCTACGTTTCTTCACCATATTCTTTCACTCGGTGATTTCAGTTACAGCTTCTCTCCACCCTTGCCTTTAACCTTTTTCCAAATCTTCAACACTAACACCCAGCCCTCTTTTGAGCTTCAGCTCTATTTCTGCACTGGCCTCGTCTGGGTTCCCAACTGGCATTTCCAACTCAGCAATTCTGTAGTAACACCTTTCCCCAGACAAGCTGCTTCTTCTGACTTCCTTTTTGCTGTGTGTGGTCACCACCCACCCAGCCAGTCAGGCTCTCAACTTCAGAGTCATCTTTGTTTCTCTGTCTGCTTGACCCACACAATTTCTCTTCCATCAATACCTCTTGAATCTGATTTTGGGATTTTACATGGCTGTTACCAGATCAATCTTCTTAAAACAAAACTGTCATCCTGAATGTTACATTTGAACATCTATAATCTGGTAGCAGTTTGCCTCTTGTCAGCCTTATTACTAATGATACCCTATATTGCCTTGATAGCCATCCTCCGATGTTACTCCATTCCCACATATGCTCCATGTAATACTTCCTCCTCATGTCTACACTTCTTTCCTCTACAATCACTATCCTACAATTCTTCAAGAACTAGTTCAGATGTCCATGAAACTGTCACTGATTCCTCTTCCAAATAATCTATCTTCTGATAGATATAGCTTTTAAGTTCTACTTTTCTTCAAGACTTTAACATTTACTCTCAAGATCATCATATATTACTTTTAAGTTCTAAGGAGATACAAGAGATTGAGTCTTGTTGATGTTTGGATCTTACTTAACACCTAACACAAAGCTTTGTAGATAGCAGATGTTAATAATACTTATTGTGAAGACAGTATGAATGAAGTAGAATTAAAGGTTACCTTTTTCTGAATGGTTTGAAATATTTAAAATTTTTGAATGTCAAGACTGCAATAGAATTCGTTTTAGTTCATCATTTCCTGTATTCACATTTCTCAAGGGGACAGAGAAAATCTAATTTCTTTTTTTTTTTTTGACCTGTAGAGTTAAGGACAACAGATGGCCTATAAATGAGGATTAAAATTTAAATGTGAAGAGTTAATAACATCAAGAGTGAATATCCCATTGGATTGCAAATAGAATGGGAAAAATCAAATAGTGTAATCATGCTGTTCTCATTTGACTCTCCATTAATAACTTGCAGCAACAAAGTTCTCCTCAAGAATATTAACAGCAACTTCCAAGCAGGAATTTCTGTGATCAGATCTATGCAAGAAATCAGGGGAAAGAAATGAAACAGAAAAAGCAGTGTCTGGAAAACATGGATAATTTATTATTATATCATGGCAAAATAATTAACAAATTAAATATTAGTAAGTCAAAGGCGAAAAGAAAAATGAATTTTATTATCTCTCTCTAGAAGAAAGACTAGCTTGTGTGGCTCATGGCAGGAGATACCAGAAGAATATGAAGGTATTGAAGAGGCTGATACAAAACTACTTTCTTGAGAAGGAACAGTGACAAATTCGACAACATTATCAAATCACCGTTGTGAAAAGTACTGCAGAAATACCCACCACATCAGCACACATTTTTTATATTTGAAAAAAGAAAAGAAGAAAATTGAATTGTGTCTCATCTCTGCTTTTAACCTCTAAGGTGGAGTCTGTCACTCCTAGGCCATTAGAAATTCATTTGTTTTCTGCCAATGTTCTTGACATAAAATCTTGGGATTCCTACTGGGTATTTTCCTTCCCCTGGAAGGAAACTTTTTGATTGTTCCTAGTCAGAAATGAAGAGGTCTTGTTTGGAACTGTTAGAGATTGACATGCAGCTATGAGATTGTGGCACTGATCATGACTCCAATATGTGACTTCCCCATGGTATGTGTTTGCAGTGTCCAGTTATGTTTTCTCTTGCATACTTTTCACCTGCAGTCTGACCTGGGCTTTACCCAACAGAGGTGACCTCAGAGGAAGCTGATCCATCTGCCTTCTGTTTTCCCAGATCATAATTATGTTGTTATTGAAACTGTGCTTCATGGTAGCTTGAAGTCATCATTTTCCAGACTGCCTATAAGTTCTCAGTGTAGATACAAGCACCATTATGCTGATCTTGGAAATCTGGCATCATCCATTCTTCCCACATCTTCATTTCAGTGGAATCATGTTATAGTAAGTATTGCTTCAATGCTAGTATGTAGGAGACTTCATATTAAGTCACCCAGCAATCTGTGTTGTAACAAGCCCTTCTGGTGATTTTGAAACATGCTAAGTTTGAGAGTCACTGGTTTAGGTAATTAACAATAACTGCTGGAACAAACAATCCTCAAATCTCAATTGCTTAACACAACAAAAGCTTATTCCTTGTTCACATCACAGTCCAATATGGGTCAGATAGGCTCCCTCTGTCTTGTAGCTGAGACATCTTGAACACCTGGCTTCCAAATTGCTGAGGAAGGGAAAGAGATTTGTAAGACTGCTTGGGAAGAGTTTAGGGGCCAGGTTTGGGAACGGCTTACATCAGATCTGCCCACATCCTGTCTGCCAGGGTCTAGTCACATAATTGCAACATCCTACAAGGAGGGCTGGGAAATGTAGAGGAGCACATGGCTATTTGTGAGAGTTAACAGTTGGCCATAAGCAAAATCAAAGAAACATTATATTACTTCCACTAAGCAGATAGGTTGTTCTAATTTTTTTTTAATTATTTTTTTAAAGCATCCATGAACCCCTGGGTACTGAACCATTACCTTGAAAGCCATCTTCCTACTTATATTTGACCCTTTCACAAGCATACATTCTCTTCATTTTTTCTGAAGGCTTATCTCTGAATCAGTCTGTGGCCAGGCTAAGGCCAGGTAAGACATAGTAATAGACATAGAAATACATGGATAAATAGACATAGAAATAAAAGAGCTGATTAAAACCATCCTGAAATAAAAGATTATTATCTCCCAAACTAAAGTCTTTCCACCCTCGATCACATTTCCCCAGAGGTACCAATCTTGAACCTGGTGGAGCTCTTCTGATACTTAGCTCCATAGCTCTCAGTGAGGAGTCAAAGATTCCACTCTCACAGAAGTTAGGCAGGTGGTGTAAACAGATAAAGCAGGGCATAAGTAACATACCTGGAAGCTTGTAGAATGTGGCCGAAGGCATAGCACAGGCTCCATCTAAGGGAAGCCTGTTTGCTAGCTCTGGCCAATTGCTCCCATGCAGGAATGTAATCTCAGTGTTGATAGATCTTCCTTACACGCTTTTTCTTTTTAAAGATAAATCAGAAAGTTTTGGTTAAGCTTCTTACGTTTTACAAACATTATATGGGAAATTTAAAAAAAAGACTCTTGCAAAATTAGCTTATGGGCCACCAACTTGGAATTCCTGTGCTAAACTACACATTCATACCTCTATTTTACATTAACAGCTTAAAATTATTTAATAATTATAAACCCTCAAATTTACACCTTAAGATATTTATTTTTTCCACATGGAAGATGATGAATTACCTAACTTATGCTCTCTTAACTTTCAGTGGATTTCCTCCCCCTTAAATTTTTATTTGTCATTGATTACTAAACTTCATGCTTTATTCATCAAAATTGATATTCACTACTCTGTGGGTCCCATTAGTAAGATAAAAACATTAGTGCTTCTTTTTTATACCATTTTTCCTCCTTTTCCTCCATACTTACTTAGCTCTGTTAACTATGTCATTATTTTTATACTGACCAAATTCATACTATTTAAATTCTGTATTACTGTTATAATTAATTATATATTTAACTGTTTATCTATACTTTATAGTCTAGAATTCAGAACCAATAAATGTCTTCAATATTATAATTGCATCAATTATTAATCACTATGGAACTTAGTAGAATGATACAATCTTATTTTGGTAAACATGAGGCACTTGACAAATGATGCTCTGATCATGAAGGTCAAGGGGATCTTGTTCCGTCCACTCCATGAGGAGCTCAAAATTATTCTACATTGCACCTTTCTTTGTACTTTGTCCAAGACTTCCTTATAGAATTCCTTGCTCTTCCACGAGTTTCTAATTTTCCGTTCCGTTCTTTTATTGGAAGAGGCAGCATAAACCTTTATTTCAGCCCCACAAAGATCCTGCCTTTTAGCTGCACTATATGTCAAAGCTAATCCATTTTTCTTTAAAAACGTTGTGGTTAAAACCTATATTCATCTGTCAAGTTTAACCTTTGTTTCTTCTCACCTGCCACAGAGACCACTCTGAAGGAATTTCTTTCCACTGCAGTTTTGTGCTGGGTGTACTATTTCTTGGATCTCATGGCTTCTCTTTTTTTCAATTTCTTTTCTGTTGTTCTGAAAAGAAACCACAATTAATTTTCTTTTCTTTTGTTATTTGTTTTTTATTTTTATTAAAAAAATTTTTTTACAAGGAGTTTATTGTCAAATTGGTTTCCATATAACACCCAGTGCTCATCCCCACAAGTGCCCTCCTCCATGCCCATCGCCCCCCTCCCCCCCACACCCATCAGTCCTCAGTTTGTTTTATTGTAAGAAAACGGTAAATGAAGATAACTCACTGTGTGTTCGAAAATGTCTTTATTTTATCCCTTCACATTTTTATTCACCCTCAGACTGAGAATGCTAAAGGATATACCTAGTTCCTGTACGTATAGATATGAACGTCTCATCATACAGTTGGCACTTGGGCATTTCTTGAGCTCCTGCAAATTTGCTCCTTCTTCTCTCTGCCTCCTCCTCCACTTTCTTCTGCTTAATGTCTCTCACTTTCATTCTCTGTATTGGGAATTTCTCTTAGATAAGATTTTGAGCCTCTTGATTAAGCATCCATGTCTATGAATTTTTATTTAATATATATGTGTATAAAATATAATATAAATATATATAGTATACAACACAAAGCACATATTTTATCAATTGATATATATTTTATATGTGTTTAAATATATTGTATATATAAATTTATATATAAAGCTACATATATTAATCACATATGTACAGGGAAACTTAAACTGAGGTGGTTCTAAGGCCTCGGTAGCCAATGTTACACACTGAAACCTAAGTCAGAGTCAATGCACTCGAATCTGAGAAAACGAAACTTAAGAACAACTAATCACAAACGTCCAACTTGGCTTCTAAAATAAGACAACTGATTAAGCCGCAGCCAATCAAATAATTTCCTTACTTTGCTTCCACCTTCTCTATAAAAGCCTTTCCCAGCTTGTCAGGAGAACACTCCTTTCGGTTTGTGCTGCCAAATTCGAATGGATGTTTGTCCAAATAAAGTAGTGTAGATTTTAATATGCCTTAGTTTGCCTTTCAACATATATAACATATATAGTTAATCTTTGAGGCTTTGGCTCTGGGTTTCAAATTATAATTATTTTTACTTATATTATTTTTAAAAGGTTACCAGTTGCACATCTAATTTCCAGGAATGCTTATTTTCTATTTGTGTATTTTTCATAGTGATCTCTTCTTGATGTGCTAGAGGATTGTTTTTGTTTTGTTTTTGCTTTTGTGGACAACATATTCTTGAATCTCTCTGAAAGACTAATTCTGTTCCATGAATTATTCGTTTTCTCAGGGGTCACTTGTTTCTGTTTGTTCATTTTAGTCTTTCTTTTTTTCTTGACCCTCTGGTTTTCCTCAAATGAGTAGTTGATGGTTTGTCCACTCAAAGTTGTAAATAAAAGATTCAATTAATGAATATAATAATAGGGGTCGGTTTTCTCTGCCGGGAATTGTGTGTGTCGAAAACAGCAGATGCACTTTACCATTTAGGGGAGAGCGGTGGGCAGGTAGACCTCCTCCCTACCCCTGGAGGAAAAAATGAGAAACAGGGTTTGCTCTAGGGTATTAACTCCCACCAGAGCTTAGAATTCTGTCTTCTTAGGGGGTTAGTTTCTTTAGAAAGCATTTACCTGAAAACAGTCCCTAGATTCCATATGGCTATATGATCTCAGGGGTATTTCTCAACCTCCTCATGCCCTGCTCCACAGAACAGAAGCCTTATTTTTTTTTTCTTTTCCTTTTTAAAACAATGTTTTTAAGTTTATTTATTTAGTTTTAGAGAAAGAGAACACAAGCAGGAGAGGGGCAGAGAGAGAAGGAGAGAGAGAATCTTAAGCAGGCTCTGCACTCTCAGCACAGAGCCTCATGAGAGACTCAAACTCACAAACTGTGAGATCATGACCTGAACTGAAACCAAGAGTTGGACATTTAACAAACTGAGCCACCCAGGCACCCATGCCTTATTTCTTTGGCTTCCTTGTCAGTTGGCTAGATTCCGCCAGCAGGAAGCACGGGTGGAAGGCTGAAGGGTGGGAAGAAAAAGAGAAGCCCAGGTATTTCTCACTATTTATGTGTCCCCAACAGCTATAGCATCTCTGGCAGCATTTGAAGAAGTGGCAGTATCTTCATACCTCTTCTGCCTGCCCATCCTTTCTTATGGTCTCAGCTTCTACTGGGCAGGCTTGCCACCATTTCAATTTCTGCTAGAAGGCGATAGCTTTGGGCTCTGTTAACACTCACTTGTCCTTTGGCCTTTCTAGCCGTTGGGGATGGTAGAGGCTTACTGCAATTGCCAATCTCTGGTTTGCACACAAGCTCTTGGGCATTTCCAGTCTTTCCCATTATCAGGATGACCCATTCTCTGTAGCAATTGATTTCTCTAGTTAAGAATACCTTTCAAAAGTTTTCTTTTTTTTTTTTTTCAAGGTTTTTCTTGTTTGTTTGTTTGCTTTTGAGAGAGAGTATGAGAGCAGGGGAGGGTCAGAGAGAGGGAAAGACAATTCCAAGCAGGCTCCACACTGTCAGCCAGAAAGCTGATGATGACCTGAGCCAAAAATCAAGAGTTGAATGCTTAGTTGACTGAGCCACCCAGGTGCTCCAAGATTTTTGTTTGTCTGGTTAGACCCTGACTGACACCATTCCACATCCTTTTGCTTCTCTTTAATCTGTGGATTCTTTGTTTAGAGTTTCTCCAGAACTTCACCTAAGAAGGGTCCTCCCTGAAATACAGCGTTCTTCAGTGAGTGTAATCTATGTTGAGTCTGCGGCTTCCTCCACCCTGGGACACACTTCCCTGTGATCCCCATCTTCTTTCATTTTCTAATTAGTCCACCTCTTATACTTTCTATAATCCCTGTTTACGATATTGTTACCAATTCATTCTCTTTTACTTACTTACTTACTGTCATTTCAATGACATTTGGGGAAAAAAAGATGACTGTGTGCACTCAGTTTATTGCTTAGTCATAAGAGTTTTTGGTCAGCAATTTTGGCAATTTTGAGAGCGATTTATTCATACAAATTTACTTATGTAAAAAAACAACATGATTCAATATACTTATTTCTGTATTTAAAGGTTAGCGGCTAATCATTTTGAACTAGGCAAAATTAGGGAGGAATTTAGGTGAGCATTTTCTGACTTATCCCTTCATCCGTGTCCAATTACATCCTCAGAGCAGAGGCCCCTCCTATTCGATGTTTCTGTGTATTGGAAACTGCCTCTCTTGAGGTTACATGGTTTAATCGGTTATTCTGTGAACACACCAAAACTATTCAATTTGCTAATTTGGTCTTGCAGTGATTTGAGTATGTCCCTTTCATTTAGCCACTCTGTTATGACACAAACATGATTATAATGTAATAAGAAAAGACATTTCCTCTGCATATTTTCTTTAGTTCTAGTTACAATAGACTGAAAACATCAATCTACTTGGGAAAGTGGAGAAAATTACATAACAACCAGATAAGGTATGGATTCAATCATCCCTAATGATTTTATAGTGACTAGAAAATAGTGGTCTAAGTTTTTAGGATTGAATCTACTACAAATTGTTTGAGAAATTGATTCCTCAATATTGTGTATTTTGAATATTTGGCAAAATTGTAACATATGGACACTCTAGTTTCTGTGCAAGAAGAAACTGGACAAGAACATGTATGGAATGGACAATTATTGGGACATCTACCCAGTTAACACTGACACATTTTCTCTGAGAAATTCACCCCTAGGTGTCTCTAGCTATTTGTTCTTTGTGTGTGTTGCATGACCTTTGCCACTTTGACCCAGAGTGGTCACCTGACCACGTTGAACCAATCAGATTCTCAATCAGATTCTCAAGAAACTGAATCTCAGAGGCATCTCGTTAGTCTGTAAACATTGTTAGAGACACACAACATGTAAAATGTCCATGGGTAAACTATCCATCTTCCATTATATGGAAAGAGAAACAGAGAAATGACAAAGAGCAATGATGGAAACTGGCAAAGAGAACTGGGGATATAAGAGACCGCAGAGAGAGAGAGAGAGAGTCATTGCCTAGCAGCTTATATTTCTGAGTCCAATCCCCTTAGAGGGGTAGAGTCTGTAAGACCCTCTCGAATTCTTATAATTAAATCTACTTTTTGCTTAAGCTGTTTGAACTGGTCTGCCACTTGTCACCAAAAGACCTTAAAATACAGCAGAACACACAGAAGACTGGGTTGCCTGTTTCCTGCCACTATGTGAATAAAAGAAATGCTGGCTGCCAGGTTTACATCTGTGTAGAGATAACAAGTTGAATATATTGTTTTGCTCTGGTTCTTAGTTAGCTTTCACTGATGTTGTTCTTTATTAATACATAAGAAACACATCAACAATTTGCATCATAAGTCCTCAGCAAGCCCCTAATTCCTGAAAGTTTAGAAGATTTACTTCATTTGGTTAAAGTGTTATAAATTTGTGTTATATTTTATGTAATACAAATACATTTTGATAAAAAAATGGGGACTTTTGATAAAACTCGCTAAGTAATTCTGAATGAGCTTTGTAGAATTAGCACAATGCCTGGTAAATAGTACAGATACTCATTAAAGATTAGCTCATGTTCCTTTCATTCTTAAATCAGAAAGTGTTTCATTGATTGACTGCTGCACTGACTCGGGAAACAGTTGAACACCAAAAACTATAGGTAGTCCTGGGACTATGGAAGTCTTAACTTCAGGAAGGAATTCAGTTAGAACTGCAGAGGAGACAGTCTGAGACAGATATTTTCAATATTCCTGCTAAAGACTGCAGTAGAAGTTTACAGGAGCCTGGATGAGGGACAGCTCGTTGGCTGTGAGGGCAATTGTGGCTCATTTGTCAGTTGTACCCTCAATATAATATTCTGTAGTCTCAATTTATTATTTGTACAATGAGGCTAATATTTTCTTTTTGGATTTTGTCATGGTTAAAGGAGATAATAAAAAATTCATGCCCCAAGAATATTAATACTCCCTGGAGAAGTTGAGGAAAAGCCACCACTGACAGATGACACTTGAGCTGAGTCAAGTGTTGAGTGAATCATGTATAGTTGGCAGTATAAATTTTCCCAGAAGAATATTTTAGAAACAAGAAAAAGTTTACATGAGAGCAATTCCTCCCCAGTTTTCAGGTAAAGTGTCTTGAGGCAGTAGGGAAGAGTTTGGTGTGAGCCTATACAGAAAGTGCTGGAAAAGAGTGGTTGGAGAGATAGGTTGGGGCTCATCATGAAGGGCCATCTATGGGGATGGCTTGTTCCATAAGTATAAGAAGCCAGCAGAGATTTTACACATAAGCATAGCAATGTAGGGGAGGAAAACATTTCCCTCTACCTAGCTTAGTTTCATTGTCTGAGGCCTTGTAAATTGGAGTAACAAAAGACAAATTAACAAGACAAAAACAAACCGAAGTTTATTCATGTGTGCATACACATGGAAGTACCCAAGGAAACTCAAAGGGGTGATTAGAGCTTAGGCTTATATGACATCTTAACAGAAGAACAATATATTTTTGGAGAAATGACAAGACGAAGGAAAAACAGCTTTGAGCTTCTAGGGGAGTATATTGTGGGAAGGCAAATGCATGGGGCAACTAATGGAAGATAAAGGTTAGTTAGAAACATTTGTTATGTGGGTTCATCTGGTGCCATCTCTGGACTGATAAAGATCTAGAGTTGTCTCTAGTGATTAACTTCTGTCCTTCCTGGTGGAGAGGAGAGGGGAGACATATTTACAATTTATGTCCCGCTTTTAGATAAATAGGAGGAGAGCAGAAAGCTTTACTTGTATCTGCTTTTTCTCAATTGCCTTCAGCTCAAAATAATCTTTATGCCAAAGTGGCATATGTTGAGGTGGCACAGTCTGCTACCCTTTAGCAATCAAATTCACTTTTAGGATAATGAACTGCGGGATTTGTGGAGAAAGCAGTATAAGAAGGGAGAGATGTCCAGTTTAGCATTATCAAGATAATAATGCATGTATACTCTGTGTTTGTTTCTTAGAGACCGTTTATTCATTCTCAAGACTCAAAAGGCTAATAATAATTGTTGTGGAAAAATACTACCTTCCCAAAAGTGCTTATGGATTTAAAGATCATCTTAAATATAGAGAAGCAGAAACATATGGACTTATATATAAAGGAAAGGAAATATTAAGTGTTTTTGAAATTTGTACAAAAAGTTAAAAACGTAAACGGATAAAGTGACTTGGTGAATGCAGCTGTTTAAGGAAGGTGGAATGGATTGATCGAGTGCTGCTTGCTGGAGCCCAGGGCTGAAAGCTATTTAGACAACTTGAGCAACATGAATTGTCTAATTACACTACTTCAATGATTTGTGTCCTCAAATTTTCCTTCTTACACTTTATGATAAGTTATAGTCATGCACTTAACTTGGGTAAGTTATAAAGCCATGAAGCATGCAGTCCAGTCTTAGAATGTACCATTGTTAGGGAAAAACTCAGAAACTAAAAAGTCATTTCAAAATAATCAAATATCTTTATTTCTTTTTCTAGAACACCAAAAAGAGAACACAAGTCTACAGCATGTCTTTTTAAATCCCTTTCTACTCTAGTTTCACACATTTCTCCTTTCCGAAGCATCCTGAGAGCTTTCCCCAGACCCAATCTGAGCACTGTTTTTTGTTTGTTTGTTTTTTATTTCTACCACTTTCCTTCTGAATTTGCATGACAGAAGTTCAGAGAAAACAATATGGAAAAAGAGGCTTTTCATCAGATGGCAGAAGGGGTTGGAATAAACTCAGAAAGAAATGGCAAAACCTCTTCAGCAAGCAGGGATGAACAATGGTGGTAAACATTCATATATGAGTGATTTATCTATATTAGTAATTGGACCAGAGTGAACCAAGTATGAGAAATGGGTTACACCAGAAAAGAGGATCAAGGTGAGGTACGGGATAAGTTGACATATACTGTAAAAGTTTAATCTTTGGTCTGATAAACTTTACCTCATTCCATTTAAAGAAAATTTTTTTTATTTAGAGAGAGGGAGAGAGCACAGGCGAGGGAGATGGGCAGGGGGAGCGAGGGAGATTAAAACAGAGAGAGAGAGAATCTCAAGTAGGCTCCACATTCTGCACAGTGCCCAACTTGGGGCTCTATCTCACAACTGTGAGACCACCAACTGAGCTGAAATCAAGAGTCTGTTGTTTAATCCATTGAAGCACCCAGGTGCCCCTCACTCCATTTTTCATATTGGCTCCATGACAGTGAAGCATCTGAGGTATTTATTATATTTCCTCTCACTTATTTGAGTAAGGTGTGATTTTATTTTCCTCAAGTCTTTAGATAGGGAAACGGAGAAAGACAATTTATAACAATAAAAATGGTTAATATTTATTGAGTGCTTATTAAGGGCCATTTGGTACGCATATCTTATTTAATCCTCACAAAGACCTCTGACAATGTACTGTTATCTCTACTTTATAGATAAGGGAACTAGCTGTAAAATGTTTAAATAATTTGCTCAAATTGGTGGAGTCAGAATTTGAACCCAGGCATTTTTAGTCTAGAGTTTATAATTTAACAATTGTGTTGAAAATGTGTCATAATTTTTTTCTTCCACATTAAGTCCTTGAAAGGGATGGAAGGAAGAGAAAAAGATTATAAAACTCATTAAAGTTATTGTCATTGTCTTACTTCATGACACCTCCTCTGAATTGTTAGCTTTTATAAAAATGAGACTAAAATCCTTATGAATATGAAAATTGGCTAATCTTAGATCTTTACTAATGGCTAATAGAAGGAACTAGCAATAATAACATCTTTGGGAGGAAATAACTTTAAACACTATTTTTAAAAGAACAAGCATTTTATTTTATTTTTTTAATATTTTTATTTATTTCTAGGAGAGAGAGAGAGAGAGACAGCGTGAGCAGGGGAGGGTCAGGGAGAAAGGGAGACACAGACTCCGAAACAGGCTCCAGGCTCTGAGCTGGCAGTCAGCACAGAGCCCGACGCGGGGCTTGAACCCACGCACCGCGAGATCATGACCTAAGCGAAAGTCGGACGCTCAACCGACTAAGCCACCCAGGCGCCCCAAGAACAAGCATTTTAAATGAACAACCAGTTTTGCCCTGTATTTTGGAATTCAACAAGAAGCGTAAAACCTTGATCTTGTAACTTGGGATCACGTCTGTAAAACACGTAACACATTCCATTGTTTATAACAGGTCAATTAGTTAGTATTGGTGCTCTTCCCTGTTTTCCTTGATGAATTTAAGATCTAGCTGGGGAAGCATGACTAACATATGTGACATATACATAAACTAGTGAAATATGATTAATAGAGGTGATACAAGCTATATTTTAAACAGAAGTGAGTAGTTAGCAAGACTTCCCAAGGGAAATGGGCACTGAATTAGAATTTTGCCTTTTGGTAAGATATACTTAGAGGAAGAGTTAAGAACTTACTTTGGGAAGATGAAATAATTTAAATGTATATAAGGTTAAATATGAGTTTAGGGGAATATTGAATGTATTTGTTTGGCTGAGTTAGACTTCTTTCTTTAAGAAAAATCCCATAAATTTCTAGCAAATGATATGATTTTAAATCCTTTCACTCACTAATTTGGGTTAAACACCATAATCATGATAAATGCTTTGGTGGCACATTATCCCAAGTGAATTAGACTTTATGAGTGGAGACATCTGACCCCAAAAGAGCTTTTGAAACAAAACAAAGGTACTTATCAAATGTTTGGTTCTACTCCAAAGAAACCTCAGAATCTGGCCAAAGGGAAGTATTTTAAACATGCTTCTGAGGAGAACAGCCCAGGTTTTAAGACTCTTTCAGGTCATTTGGAGAAGGGACTGTCAAGATAAGAACATTATCTTAATATCTGATCAGGTATTACTTTGTCCTTACAAATGTAAACTTTTCTCTTGCCCTGAAATATTAAATTGATCATCACAGGAAACTTTCACTACTCAATATATAACCCTGGAAGTCACATATACATCTGAATGTACAGTTTGTGACAGTGATTAATGAAACAGCAGTGCATTATAAGGCAGCAACTGTCTGTAGCCACACATTTTTGTTATTTTACTGTCTTGGCATTTCTTGTGTATTTTTAAGGCAACAATTTTGTAAAATGAAAGCCTAAATCTTGGGAGTGACTTTTTAGTTTAGAAGAGAAAATTGGATTCCGCTAAAGCTGAGATATATAGTCATTAGGCCTGCTGCAGTATATCTTGAAAAGACAACAGAATTACATCTCAACATTTATATTGCCTTTCTGTATTATGCAAACTTGGAATATTCTGCATGATGCCTGGTACATTCCAAAGGAGAGAAGAGCCAAAGATGATAACATTTTAATGACAGTAGGTCATATGAATTTATTTTTTATACAATGCACATTGGATACAATATATAATCTTATTAGAGCTAATTGAAATTACATGCCAAAAATGGAACTATAGTTCATTGTCTTTAACTTGTCCCAGTGCCATTTAATACCAAAATTTTTCACAATTAGCTTGATTATTTATATATCATATTTTGTGTCTAATGGGTACCAAATGGAATAATATATATTAAGCAGTTCTGTTAATTAAATATCACAGAACAAAATACAAGGTTTACATAATAACAGTTTTCTTTGACTGGTGTGTTTTAAATGAAAAAATGTGGTATACATGTGGTATTTTTTTCTTGTAAATCTTCATTTGGTTATCTTAATGAGTGATTCCAAATTATTGTCTTTATCAAGACAATAACACAGTACTGTACTGTAGCTTTCAGAATGAAAATATGAAGTAAAATGAAATAGACCTAAAATTGATACTTTATCTTTTTCCCCTAAAAATAACTTTGAAAGAAAGGTAAACACAACTAAAAATTCAGACATAAACTGTTTAAAATGTACTTTATACGTATTTAAGGATAATACCTTAAGGTAATTAATGCCTCATTTTGATCTCTGTAAATACAGGGCACACAATGCTAGGAAATTGTTGGCACTTGAGTCTTAATGTCATCGCTTTTCAGATCCGACTTCTAACTAATATAATCATTTCTAAGCACAGCACAGAGAAAATGGCACTAGCGGTCATGACTCTGTGCAACAAACAATGAAATTGACACCTTGGTCTTTAGAGACGAGCACACGCTTATTTGGCCTGAAATAAAATTCTTATTAACCCAGATTAAACTTAAAAGCATGTTTCCCAACACACTTAGGTTTGCCACATTCCATATTTCTTTAACCCTGGCAAATAAGCCTATTGATCTCTCTTGCTACACCCTCACCCATGGGTTTCTTCCAGTTCCACACTCCGGTTGAAGTCTTCTTGGCAGAGCATTTGACCTTTGTGACACAGTCCTGGACATCCTGACCCTAGTGGCCTGACCTCTTGGTAAAGGAACTTCTGACCTTTGGATCCCAGTCTTTCAGGATAGCTAGGAGGCACTTCTCATTTGAAATCTGAAGCCTGCCAGTTTTACAACCATCAGGTGAAGGTCCCTGGGTTCTAGGTGGGCAGTATTTTTGCTTGATTAATAACACCAGCTGTGCCGTTTTTTAATAGGAAGAACAGCTATATTGGTCTGAATGTAATTTCTGACTGTTGGAAATTCTCCATTTACAGGAACTTCTGTCCTTAAATTCAAGGACTTAGTTAAAGGGGTAAGCAAACCCAGCGGGCAGTCCTCTTTGATGTGCAGGAGCTCAGATATGCAAAAGTCTTGATCAGCAAATGCTTGAAAATTGCTTACTCTTCTCCCCGTTGGGATTGGCCATTAACTCACTTCTAGGCATTCTTAAGTAAAACTGTTTTTCTGGTTGCTTCAACTTCAGTCAATAAGTGGCCTTTCGTCAGCAAGTGTGAATAACCCTCCTCGCCAAATTGCCAATGGGGAACTCATTTAGCATTTGTTAGGGAAAACCCCTTGGTATCTACATGGAGTTCCCTGACACTATGGTCTTTTATTTGTTCTCTCTGCCTTCAAATTTCTTCCTGCTCCAATAGAACCTATACACAACTGTGCTTGAAATCTTCAAAACTCACTTCATTCTATGACCCAAGAGCGTTCACTGGGGACCATGTCCCACCTTGGTCATTTTCTCACCATTACTTCTCGGCATTATCTTCTCACCTCCTTCAATATATTTCAGTGTTACTTATCTGCTCCTGGTATTATTTTTACCTCTGGCATTTTTTTTTTTTTTTGTCCTTCATTTTATGACTTCCATTTGCGTTACACCATTAAAGGTTAAAATCCCCTTCCACTGGAAATTCTGCTATGGTTTATTTACATGTGATCCATCCTCTTCCTAATGCACTACATCCTCAATGCAAATATATGAAATTTTACTTTATTAGATTTAAGCTAGTCTCTAATAATAATGGCAATATTAACACCTGCATTTTCCAAGTCTTACTATATTCCATCACATGTCACTTTTTGTCATAGCAACAGCTTTCTGATACAGATATTATTTATTTAATAGAGAGAAAACTGAAGCTTCAGGAAATTCCAAAAGGTCACTTGAGTAGTAAGTATAGGGTTGGATGTGAACTCAGATTTGTCTAAAAGCAGAACATAAGCACTTAATTACTCTGTTGTGCTTCTGGCTACTTAAACACCTAGCCTTCATTAAACGAGTAAGTAAGGACCAGACTAAATGCTGGAGACAGTAAGAAATGAGTTCCCACCTACCCCCATGGATATAACTGGAGCAAAGAGATCAATGGTAAAATGTGTGGAACCACCTAGGTAAATAAGAAAGACTCACCAAATGAAGTGACAGATCTGAATCTGAAATGGGAAGAAGGAGCTTGTCAAGTAAATGAGGGAGTGGGTGGCTCTCCAAGTGGAAGGAGGTACAGATACAAAAGTGTAGAAGCAAGACAGGTCTTGATGCCCTTGAGAACACAGGGACTTGGGTCAGGATTAGTCACGGAGGAGGCTTCAGAAGCAGAGAGGCTTATATCCCAAAGGGCTTGTGTAAAGTCTAAGGACGTAGGACTTTATCCTCTGACATCTGGTTGCCTTTATAACAGGTACTTTCTGCATGATTTTCTCTCCTGATTAAATTGTAAAGGCTGTGAGGACAGGGTTATTATCATCTCAATTGTTTGTATTCATATTGGATGATCCTTCAAGCAGAAAGGGATCCATCTGGCCATTGGAGGAGACCTTAGATTCCTTGATGTTTTTGTGTATTGTAAACCTGGTACCATCAAGAAGCACTACTACCCTTATTCTGGAAAGTGTTAGATAGCTCCTGGATGTGTGGAGTCCCTATTCCAAAAGTTAGGTGACTACTGTTTAGTGACGTGATGCTTATGGAATCTGTATTAAAGGTATGATATAAAACAAAAGGTGAGAGAGGCTTTAAGAGAGAGAATGAAACTGGAGGGGATGAAATAGAAATACACAGTAAGAAATAAAACAGGGAGGGGAGGGAGAGAAAGGCACCATAATCAGCACTTACCAACTTTGCTTCGGAGAGGAGCACTATTTTTATTCCCATTAAAATAAGATCACTCCTCTGCACTAGGTCAGTGTGAAAAAAAAGGCTTCAGAAAGGAGGTAATGTAAGTTGAAAAGTGAGAGGGAAATCAGAAAAAAATCCAGGACTTGGACCAGTAATTCTGTGAAGGGAAGTTTAATGTGGGTGTGTTTTTAATCTGTCATAGAGATATTATCTCTTCTTGCTAATGAAAGGGATGGGTGGTCTTAAAGATATTTATAACCATGTAGTTTGGGACCCATGATGTTTTAACTGTAAGAGATTTCTTAGTGCTGTATGTTAAAAGATGGAGTTGTAGCATTCCAGAATGCACGCCGACCATCCACCTCACGTGGGATGAAGGTGTCTTTGACATTCAAGTTCCTGGCAGTCTTGATGTAGGAAATGTGACAATTATCATCTTGTACTCTAGAGTCTCAGAACAGTACTATGTAGTAATGCAAACCTGGGAGATCACAAGAGAGAGAATCAATGTGGCTAAAAATATAAAAATGAAATGGCTATGTAGAACTCCTTCAATGACAAAATGACATACAAAGGTTTGAAATTAAATACATTATATCAGGGAAAGCAAATGTTTAAAAGATGCTGGTCTTCTGCTTGAATTCAGACAACTAGTCTACTGCTCAGAAGTAGTGTGACCCTGGATACGCTATCAAAACACTGGCCTCTCTTTCTTCATCAGGAGAAGCGAAAACATGGCAACTCCCCTGCGTTCCTATGAGAATTAAAAACGTTATGGGGCACAGAGCACTTGGAACAATGTTGACACGCAGACAGTCCTCACTAAATGTTAGCAATTACTTTTATTCTTTTTGAGCCTATACATCTTGCAACCGGTATGAAGATTTATAAAAGAGGTGTCATTTGAGTGTCCAATGCAATTGTTTTCAAGATGATGAAGATGATAGTTTGAACAGATTTATATATTTAATTTTTTAGTAGCTGTGCATTGGTACCAAGTGTTTGAATTTTTTCTCTAAGAATATATGTATATTCTTCTGCCTTCTTGTGTTACTCCCAAGGCAAATGGTAGCATGTATAGAAAGAGAGGAGGGAGCTGACCACTACACTATTAAAATTTCACACACACACACACACACACACACACACATTCCTAAACATTTCTCAACACATGGCACTCTGTACATCAGCCATGCTTTCCCTTCAGCTGTCGAATCAGGAAAAAACAGGGAAAACAAGGGGTAAGTCCAGACTTACACTTTTAGCTTGCTACATGGTGATTCTCACACATAATAAAATTTGAGACTTAAATGTCTTTGAATTTTATGTTGAATTAATGCTGAGCAATCAGAGTTTTATATGTTCTGTTTTATAATATCTATTTGGCACTTAAATATGTAAATTCCAAATTCTGATTCTTTATAGTAAATTTATCTTTTCCCTTTTATAAATTAGACTCTTTGGGTGGCAGGTGGGCTACAAGGGACCCAAAAAGCACTAAGACCTGTTTGTGGGCTTAATCCTTAAGACGATTCCACCAATCTTCTCAGGGTTTATGCAATGCTGGGCTAATGATGTGGTGATTTTCCTATTAAAGACCAAAAGGAAATGTTTCCTATAGCTCAGCAGAGGTGGATTTCTGTGCTGAGCTTAATTTCTGTGTCTCTGCATGATTTTGTCTCTGGGCCATCTCCTGTGGAAATGTTCCCGAGATGAATATTTGCCTCAAGGCCCTTCTCTGATAGCACCGCCAGCATGAACACCGGCACTCCAAACAGCCACAGCACTTTGCACGGAAGCCTTCAAGTTCAGAAGGCGCTGCCTTTTATGTGTCTCATGAATATGGTCTAACTGTTCCCAGCTCTCCTCTCTGACCTTTGTCCTATTTAGTGGAGTTCAATTGTCTTCCACATTTATTTAAGCTAATGATAGAAGTATTAAGTAAAAGTTGAAAAAAGGGACAAATGGATTCATCATGAAAATGCACTGTGCCATAAAAAAGTCCATACACCAAGATGCTATTCACAGTGAGTAGTAAATTTATGAAACTCATTGCCTCAAGGTATTATATTGGCTATTATATATAAATAGGCTCAAGAAGGACTAAAGCAGGTTATTAAACAAAATTGGGATGCCAGAGGCAAAAGAGGCAGGCTCATCTCTTACCTTCAGGAACATTGTGGAAGTTGGCGGAACATTGCTTAGTGCCTCAGTCATAGAGGTGCTTAACTGGAGTGTATTAGTTTTCTGTGGCTGCTGTAACAAATTACCACAAACTCGGTGGCTTAAAACAACAGAAATTTATCCTCTCGTACTTCGGGGGCCGGAAGTCTGAAATCAAAGTATTGGCAGGCACGGTCTTTCCAGTGGCTCCAGGGAGGAATCCATTCCTCTTTCAGCTTCTGACGCTTGCCTTGGTATTCCCAACTCTGCTTCTGTCTTCACAACACAGTCTCCGCTGTGCATCTGTCTTACAAAGATACATGTGATTATATTTATAATCCAGGATAAACTCTGCCACTGAGATTCTTAACTTAATCGCATCTTTTGTCATATATGATAATATTAATATTCACAGGTCCTGGGGATTAGGCTGTGGGCATATCTTCCTGGGAGCCGCTGCAGGGGGCATCCTTATTCTAAGCATGCAAGAGTTTGTCTTATTCCTCCCGTGTCTCCGGAATAAGGTGGCTACTCCTCTCCAAACATAGTTCTCATCACAGGACTGTCAACTTTAACTTTCTGTCATTGTCCTCACCATTTCCTACATCATATCAAGTACTGGCTCTGCTGGATGTTGATAAGTTGTTAAATGAGAACAAGAGGAACTAAATATATTTGAGAAACACTGGATCTAAAGGAACCCTTAACAGACTTCTCAGTGGCTTACTATGCCAAGCATCTTTGTGATGTTCCCAGAAGACAATATAGTATGTTCATTTTCCATACTCTTAACCACAAACTCCCTAGCTAGTGTTCCCTAGCACTCAATTTGGGAAGCTATGCTTTAAAACTAATGCTTATAAGGAGTGCCTGGGTGGCTCAGTCAGTTAAGTGACCAACTTCTGGTCATCATCTCATGGTTTGTGAGCATGACGTCAGGTCATGATTTCACGGTTCTTGAGTTTGAGGAACTCAAACGGGGTAGAGCCCACTTCGAATCCTCTGTCTTCCTCTCTATGCACCTTCCCTACTCATGGTCTCTCTCTCTCTCTCTCTGTCAAAAATAAATATTTTTAAAAAATTAGAAAGATAAAACAAATGCTTATACAAAAAATATTCAATCAAGCTTTGTTGGTTTTTTTAAAAAATATTTTTAAATGTCTGTTTATTTTTGAGAGAGAGAGAGAGAGAGAGCACAAGTAGGGAAGGGACAGAGATAGAGAGAGGGGGACAGAGGATCTGAAGTGGGCTCTGCGCTGAGAGGAGTGAGCCTGATGCAAGGCTCCAACTCATGAACTCTGAAATCATGACCTGAGCTGAAGTTGGATGCTCAACCAACTGAGCCATCCAGGCACACCTGTTGTTGTATTTCCTTCGGGGTCCAGATGTAGGTCTATGAGCCCTCCTCGTTGGATTTACCAGGTGTGATTTCCTCATCATTATTTTCATTATTACAAAATGAGCTTGGCTGTTGACTTAAGTTCTTTCTGGATTTGAGCAGACTTTCTTTCTTTTGCATTTTATATGAAAGTCCATAACTTTCCCTGGAGCCATCCAGCTACTATAATCTAAACATATCCAGAGTCCAAGAAAAACTGTATATAGGCTTCTGGAATTTTGCTTGCTCATTCTGGGTCAAGAGCCAGTGCTGCCTGTAAGAAATTCCCTTGTACTCATCTTGACTCTTTCAAGTTAGGCTGCCAAGTTTACATCTTTTAGAGACTGAGCAGATCTTAAAAAGAATACTACACCTATTCCCCTAACATCTTTACATTTTTCTCTTGGAGTCAGATAAGAGAAGATGAATACTATTTTACCACAATAAGGTTGTTATATTTTTAAGTCTATGAGTTTTATTTTTAAAAAGTTTTTTATAAATGCTTTTATATTTTCATCATCTAGCCATTCAGTAAATAAATATTCTGATGTACCAGCACCTGAAGCAGGTCTGGGATGGAGAATGACATGTAAATCTAGGTGAGACCCTGCTCCGGCCTTAAAGGTGCTCTCAGTTTAGTGGAGGACATGCAGCATGAGAGAAATGCACATATAATGCAACACACTCAAATAGCAGTGTGAGAAATATGTGATAACAGTGTAGAGAAGGGAAAATGAACTCTGCTTGGAAAGTTTTGCAAGCGTACCATTTATACCCATTAACTGTGGAAAAGTACAATCAGGATGCAAAAAACACAATATATTTAGGGGAACAGAGTCATGGATGGGCCTGGTGCACTTGGGGAATATTGAGAAGTATAGAATTACCAGACAGGGTTCAAAGGCTATAGAACTGTAAATAGAGAAGTCAAAGAGGTGGGCTAGTGTCTACTTGGGAAGAATCTGATTGCCCTTCCAAGAAGCCTAACCATCATTGTTCAAGAAATTGGGAGCTTTGGGAGGGTTTCACACAAAGAAATGACATGATGAGATTTTGATTTTAGAAAGATAATTCTGGGGGCAGCTGAGTGGCTCAGCTGGTTGAGTGCCCAACTTTTAATCTTGGCTCAGGTTATGATCTCAGGGTTCATGAGTTCAAGCTCAGCATCAGGCTCTGTGCTACTTGTTTGACATTCTCCTCTCTCTCTTTCTGTCTGTCCCACCTTCTCTCTCTCTCTCTCTCTCTCTTTCTCTCAAAATAAATAAGCAAACGTAAAAATATTTTTTATAAAAAGAAAGACAAATATGAAAGTTAGTTCACATGGAAGATTTTCTTTAAAGGGAACAACCTGCCTGATTATTAGTAAAGAAGTTTAATAATACTCTGTTCAAAAGGTGAACAGGGCTTGGATGAAGACCGTGGTATTTGAAATAGAACTAACAAGATTTATTGACCACATGATTCATAGTCCAATGAATGAGGGAGAAACTGAGGCCAACTCCAAGACTTTTCCGTCTCAGTCATTTGGGTCGATGGTGAAGACAATAAACAAGAGAGTCAAGGAAAGGAGCTTTGGGGTGAGTTTGTAGATGGAAGTACAGAAAGAAACACTAGGCTATAAATAGGGAAGGTGATAATCTAGTCTTTTATGGTAGAATATGGATTAGTTCAATCAGCTTCCATTCCACCCCTTTTCAATGTGCTTAGCTGTCCTATATTCCATACTGTATTGCAATGCAATGGTGCTAAAATTCTACACTTCCCAGACTTCCTTGCACATACCCATCAAATGTACACCCCTGAGTTTTGGAAGGTAGAAGTGGACATCCTGAGGTAGATACCAGCTGTTTCCACTGGCAGTCATGACCTTGGGTGTTTGTTACTTCTGTGGCAGCTATAGTAGAGTTGTCCCTGTCCAGTATTTAGCTTGACAGTGTTGCAAGACAGTGTGGGGACATTCTGTTTGCTGCAGAGTTTGTGGAAGAGATGGCATAGTGGCTCTGGAGCTAGCAGCCTTCTGCTTCTCCAATCTCCTGAGCATCACAGAGGCATTGTCTCTCATAGAAGTATCAAGCATGTTGTTCTGGAAGGAAATTTAGGGTCCATTCCTCCATCTTTCCACAAATCTCAAAGCACCAAGATCTTTTTTTTTTTATCCTAAAGGGAATGGTACCAGTTATCTTCATCTGATGTCTAATTCACCTTTCAAATGGAAGAAGACCTTATATGAGAATTCTTTAAATATTGTTCTTACTAAACCATTACGTTTATTTGACATTATGCATAGTTGACTACTACTGACAATGCGCTGTCTTCTCAGTTGTGAGATTAAGACAGACATGACCTTGTCTTAAACACTTTTGAGTGCCCAGGGCCTAGAACAGTGCTTTGTACTTGCTGATGGCCAATAAACTTGTTAGGTTTCATTGCATTTAATTGAATTGAATGAACAAATTGTGCCTCTTCTAATTGTGTCATATAATACAGCTGGCAATCTTCCTAAGTCTGATAGTTGTTTTATATGATAAATTGCCCATATTGTTAGTATCCAAAATGCTTTGATCTTAAATTTCTTTAGAATTCTCAAATGCATGCCATCTGGCTTCAGTGACTCATGGAAATTTAATGTCTTGAGTTGTATTCACCACCTGTTGTTTAGTTTTTTATATTTATGCTAGTGAATCATCTTTGTTTTCAATGAAAAGTATTCCTTAGTAAAAAATTCTGCATCCATCCTGTCAGTGATGATCACTGATTGAGTGATACAGAGAAACAATTCAACCTTCTCTGACCCTTCAATGCTCCTGTCCTCTCTATTAAGTATGTGATTGCATTTTGAGTTCTTTACGAACCACCAGACAGAGATGACTTTCAATCCTCAGATTATTCTTATAGAAGAGTGATTTTTTACCCTATATATTTCACCTGACTTTGATTGCTATAGTTTCTCTTGCATTTGAGCAATATTCATATCTGGTATTCTCTGCCAATGTTACTGTCTCTTCCACATGTTGTATTTTTTTCTTATGGACACTTAATGGCTTTCATATTTGCTATGGCAGGGTGACTTCAAAAGCACCCCACACATTTCTGTATACGGGATCAACCAGAGGACACATAAGGATGGATATAGATACTCTTCCCTAAACTTGTAGCAAGCAACAGAAACCCAGCTCGAACTGGATAAAAGGTAAGTGGAATATATCTAATAAGTCCTGAGATAGAGAAAACGTCAGACATAGTTCAACTGAAGTTCTTGTTCCATTTCTTTGTGATTTTTCTTGATTCTGCTCCTTCTGTGTTGGCTTCATCTTTAGTCTTCTCCATAGTTGCAAGACAGCCATCAACAACATCAGGAGTTATATGCTGCCTTGTTACAGTTACATCCATTGAACAGAATTTCTGGCTTTGATTTCTTTGGTCAACCCTCTAATAGGGAGGATGAATCCACCCTTGGAACAACCGCATAAGCTGTATTTCATGAGTGTGACCCAATGAAGAAAACTAAAGGAATTTTGAGAAGGAAGCTATGGTATCTCTTCTTATGACCCAGTTTTGCCATGGTCTGATTAGACTCCAGGAGGCCAATTGGGCATATTTCCCACTATCCCCAAGGTCAGAATAACTTCTATTATACATTGTTGCATTATTTTTACTGTATCTATTTTTCCTGTTTCCTCTGTTAACAATGCAAAACTTGAGGGCAGATTTCATCTCTTTTAATCTTTTATTATTGATGGTAGCCAGCTACAACAAAGGACTCCTCACGGTAGGAAACCAATTAATGTTCATTATCTATTTTCATTTTGATTATATGGCCTTATAATAATGTGATTTCTAGAATTATTTTATATAATTCTTGACTTAGGCTTTACCTCTTGGGTCATGTTGAACAAGAAACAGGGAACCAATCACTAAACACATATTAAGTCTTACTGTATGCCGGGCATTTGGTGGGAACTTGAATGGGAAAGATAGCAAGGAGGATAGCACATGTAGTTATCTCATTAAAATATTTCAAAGCAAAAGAACCATTCTCCAGATATGCACCTCTCTGATCTTCTCTTTACTCTCTTTGGTGCTCTTCCCAGCTTCTCAGTGCTATTGTGTGAGTGACTTTTGTCTTTGGCTTTCTACAGGTGCAGCCCACCAGCTCTGGGAGGGCTCCTTTATCCATCTGTTCATCAAGCCATTATGGAACACCTATGAGGGTCTCAAGATAATCGAAGCACATGGCTTGTCCTTGGGACTTTACCATCTAGTGAAAGGCTTACCTGCAAATAATAATGGATGTGTGCCAGGATACACAAATAAGCATTGGATCTAATCCAAACTCCCAGAACAGGGAAGTCAAGGAAACTTTCTCTGAGACCGNAAAAAAAAAAAAAAAAAAGGTAAAAGTCAGGTGAAACAGCATTGCATTTAGAGGGAACAGCATTGCCAGGAGCCATGTGAAAGAACCCGGTTTATAGAGAAATATAGACAATTTTCCAAATCTGGATCATTTAGTATATGTGAGAAATTGCTGAGAGCAGCCTCATTTTCTATGTTCTGATTCAACTTTGTGGCTGAAGTTTTTGGTGGTCCTTTAGTCACTAGTTGACACCAATGGGAATGATTTTCCTCATGAATATATGAGGAAGTCATAGTCAGAAAAGGCCTGGGAGTATCTTTCTGCTCAGTAGGAAGAACCATTTTGTCTCCAGAGCCAGGGCTACATAAGAGGAAGCCTATTAAGACAACTCCTTGCCTGCAGGGACTTGAGAGGATTTCTCAGCAAAACAGCTTCCCAGTGGGGTCTCCTTCCCTTTCTATCTGGCCACAAATTCTCAACAGCCAACTCACTAAGTGGTGAGGTCAGTAAAAGTGGAGCATCCTCTTCTATAGAAAGTCTTGGTAATAATGCAGCCCTGCCTGAAGAGCACATTAGCCTAGATTAGCTCATTATCTTTGAGATGAACTTCAGAACAATTTCCGTTCAGTGGAAAAAAGTGGATGAGATCACAGAATACAAGGCTAGGCAGAGCCAGGAGGGGAGCGGTTGAGCCCCCAGGAGGAAAAACTCATTCAGAGGGTATCAGTTCTGCTATCTCTTCTGTGGTTGGTTGGGTTCTGAGGTGTCTTGAGTTCTCTTTTCCCACTTTTAGTTCTTTTTTTGCAGTAGGCAGAGTAATGCACTCTCCCTTCCCCAAGATGTCCACATCTTAATCTTTTGAACTTGTGACTATGTTACCTTTTCATGGCCAAAGGGATATGGATGAGATGATTTAAATAGAGGATCTTCAGATGGAGAGATTATCCTGGATTCTTCTGGTAAGCCCAATTAATCACAAGTGGTCTTATAAAGGAAAGAGGGAGGTAGGAGGGTCAGAGATCTGCTGATAGAAACAGATTTGTGACACAGCCATGATCCAAGAAGTGTGGGCAGATTTTAGAAGCTGAAAAGGCCTCCCCTAGAATCTCTAGAAGGAATGTAGTTCCACCAACATCTTGATTTTAGCCCGTAAGACCCATTACAAACTTTTTACCTCCAGAACTATAAGATAATAAATGTATGTTGTGATAAGCCACCAAGTTTGTGGTGATTTGTTATAGCAGCCTTAGGAAGTGAATACACATCCCTTCACTTGACACCCGTGACCAGTCAAGTCATCCCCTCTGCCATCCACTACCGTCCCCCTCCACTAAGTCTGTTCAGGGTCTCTGATTCACTGGCAAACGGTTCCCAGATCCACAAGTGGAATGCAAGTCACAACTCAGGGAAACATGAGAGGAATGCAGGCTTGTGATCGAGTCTGTGACAAACACACCACCGGCAAAGTGTCAGAAGGAGCAGTGACACCAAAAAACGAACATTAACCAGCTCTGGGCAGGAATGGAGAAGCTCGGATGGGGCGTGAAGCAGGGTTAGCCAAAAACATTTCAGCCTGAGAGATGTGTGGTTTTGTCGACTTCCACAACCTGTGGAACACAGTGACCCAGGTCTGAAGGTACGGTGATCCTGGTCTTCACTGTTACATCTTTAGATAAATAAACAGAAACCAAAAGAATCAAGAAATGAAAACTTAAAAAATTGTTTTAATATATGCATATGTACTTAAATTTTTAAAAAATTTATACACACTTTATTTTCCATTTGACAGTGATATGGAGCCAGGCGCTGTGGAAGATCAGCAAAATGGGCTCAAATTATTACCCTAAATACTATAAAGGAGGATTTTCTTTTGCTTTTCTAAAAAATGTGTTCTGATTTTTTTTTAATTTCCTCAAAGATGTACAATACTATATCATTTTAAAAGGACATTTATGTCCTTAGCTCCTTACTATCACCTTAAAAAGCAGCTTGGGAAAGCATTATTGTTACCGTTTTGCAGGAAACTGAGGCCCAGAGAGATTAAGTGATTTGCCTGAAGATATAAACTTACAGCAACGAGAAGCTTAAATTGTAACAAATATTATTACCTCATTAAATCCTCACAGCAGGAGATGAGGGAAATAAATTGCAGGGTTTTTTTCCATTTTAATATTTGGGAAATGAAGGCCAAATTGGTGAAGCAACCTAGTTAGCAAAATGCAGCGACATGGAAGAATTTCTGAGTCGTTGCCTTTTTCATTCCTAAGCACCTGAGACGTCAGTTTTTCTTCCTTTTTAAGAAACAGTTTGTAAGATGTCTTGGCTCCTTCTCTTCTTTTGGAACTAAATCCCAAGTAAAATGCTGACAGAGGATCCACCGGAGGAGTTCAGTGGCCTTTGCTCAGCTGAAACGCCCACAGAATCACCAAGGAGACAGGTTCTGGGTCAGTGCCGGGAGGAACCTTCCCCTTATTAACTGGATGAACTGCTCTGTCCCTTCCTCAAGCAATGACTGGCATCTCAGCAGATGGAGGGGGTTCTGTCCCTGAAATCATTCAGAACAAAGCCTAGTGAGGAGGCCTGTCAGAGCAAGGCCCTTCTTGTACTGTGGTCTTGGCATTTGTTTTCAAAAACCGGAAAGGGAAGATTCCGTTCTTTGATAGGAGGTTGTTCCTTGGGTTACCATGGGTCACACTGAGAAAGAATATCAGTTGAGGAAATCAGTTCTCCCTCAAGTTGGCCTCCTCTCTACCCCAGAGAGAAAATGAGTGTGCCCTGGGTGGCTCCATGTCAGCACCTTTCAAAGTACGGTCCTTGGAACCTTGGTTCTGCCAGGTGGTCTGTGGAAGGGGGCGGGGGGGACCTGTGGTAAAAATCAATGTTAAAAATGCTACTACTAATACCTTACCATTTAGGTTCCCAAATATATATAAACAAATTAAAAGCTTTACTTTACTAGAAAGAAAACTTTCTCAACGTTATTTTATTTTTATTTTGAATTTATTTATTGCATTTACTTTAAATGTATTTCTCCACTCTTCCCTCCTATCCCTGCCTGCATAAAACCGAATATAAGCATAATGTGAGAAATTTTCTCGTAATTTATCATTAGGGTTTTTTATCCTAAACATTTTTAGTAGGATTTCAGAAACAAAGAAGGTAGAGCAAAAAGAGGAGAGTGAAATTCTTGCCATTTATTGTTGCCTAGAGTGAAGGTCATAAAACATTTTCATTTCTTGCTCAGCAATCTGTAACGTGTGTAATATTTTCCTCAACTTATTGTTTTGGGGATATCGCAGTTATCATTTAACTTTACTGAAATGCTATGAAATACAACAAAAACAATCCAAACACCTTAAAACAAGATTATTTATTTTCTCAGAATGACTTTAGCAAATAGCCTGTAATATTTTGCACAATTAAAAAGACCAAACTGGGAGCACCTGGGTGGCTCAGTCAGTTGAGTGTCCAACTTTGGCTCAGGTCATGATCTCAGAGTTTATGAGTTCAAGCCTCACATAGGACTCTCTGTCCTAGGAAGCCTGCTTTGAATCCTCTGCTCCCCTCTGTCTCTTCCTCTCTCTCGCTCATGCTCTCTCTTTCAAAAATAAGTACACATTTTTAAAAAACTGATTTCTTAAAAGACCAAATTTTAGTAGGATTCACATTTTCTTCAAATGTGAGATGGAGCTTAAAGGCTTGATTCCCTATTTTAGGTTGCATATAGAATTTAGAGAGACAATCAGCACTTTACGATGGCTGAAAAATAGAAGACATCTGAGGGATGAGTGATGTAAAAACCATGAGAATATATACAGTTTATTTTCTCACAACCTAAATACATTGAGTTCCTTTTCAAAGGCTGGTCTCATGGGAGAGGTAAAAATGTATTTACTTAATGACTATATATGGGATAGCATGGAAAATGCATTTCTTGGGATACTGAGGTGCCTGCCAAAGATTGTCTTCCTATGTCTACTGACTATTAATCAAATTAGCTAGCTTGAAAAATAACAAGTACTTTAGAATAACAAGTAGTTCAGTAAGATTATACTGTCAATTTACATCGCTGGGTATTTTCCTCCCATCATTTACTAGGGGCTGAGGGAGGAGGCACAGTGTGTGAAAAAAACTTGTGTATACTTTATTGCTTTTGAAATATGAACGACTTCATTCACTAGATCTTTAACACCCGCCTTGAACTAATACTGTATAGAAATATACAATAAACACAGAAGTATTTGATTTGTATTGTGTGGACGTATTTAAAATAAATCTTTTGAGACACAGACCCAGGAAGTGTGAGGGTCATACTTCTGTTCAGGCTCGATCACAGAAAAGTAATACAGAATATATTAGCTCAAGCTGTTATTTTCAACCTCAAGTGCTTCCCAGTTGCTAACAGCATGAAATGAGAATTCCATGCTTTTCCTTTTAAGACCCAGAACACTCTGCTTTCTTCCTAATTCCAGGCTTAGTTCCCATGGCTCTGAAGCAGCTAGTCTTCACTCCAGCCAACATCCCTGGGACATGCATTCCTTGTGTCTCCTCTTCTGGGGCCATGCTTCTACTCTCCAAACCCACCTCTGACCATCGGAAACCTATTACTAACTTTAGAGGTTAAAACGTTCACCCCAGGTCACCAAACAAGGAATGGGAAAAATTAGAATTCAAAACCTGGCACCAAGCCCACAGTTTTAACCATGACACTGAATTTGTAAAATGCTGAAGGAGTGATATTGATAGAGCTGGATGTGAATCTTGGCTCTGTGACTGGAATCTGGCTGGAATCTTCCCAGCTAGGTGACTGTGGGGTGGGTATTTGATCTCAGTAATCATCACTTTGCTTATCTGTAAAATGGGAATGATTACAGACCTTCCCTCATAGATTCCTCTGAAGGATAAATAAGAGGATTCCTTGAACCTGTTCAGTGTCTGGTTTCTAGTGAGGACCTAATGCAAATGGCAGCAGTTATTTTTATACCTTTATACAGTAAGATTTCTCCTGCTCTCATATATATATGTTTGTATGTATTTGCTCCCCTCCCAACCAGATTATGTGAATCCTGAGGGGGAGAAAAAATCTTACATGTTTTGTCAAGTCTGCTTGGAGCATTAAAAACAGTTCTTGAACTTGAAAGGTGCTAAATATATATTCTTAGCATTATTAGAATTTAATTATGTTATTCTTCGTGTTAAAATTTTCTAGTTGCTCATTAAGAACACTACCATTAACGCCTTCTGTAATATGAAAGGCACCTGAGTGGCTCAGTTGGTTAAGCGTCTGACTTTGGCTCAGGTCATGATCTCACACCTGGAGCCCGCTTCGGATTCTGTGTCTCCTTCTCTCTCTGCCCCTCCCCTCCTAGCTCTCTCTCTCTCTCAAAAATAAATAAAAACATTTTTAAAAAGACTTATGTAATATGATAGTTACCTATCCTGTTATAGAATGGAGACTTTGCAATAATGTAAATGTTTTAAGTAATCCTTTGGTATTTTGTTAACATTCAGTAAATATTTTTAAATGTACCTTTCTTTGACAAATAGTATAGCCTAACTGCTTTGATATTTCAACTTTCAATCTTTTTTTTTTCATGCCATAGGAAATGTTTTGTTAATATTTTATCTTTGCTGAGCAAGTATGGTGAATTAATTTAGTGTTCACACGGATAGATACCACATGCACTTTTCTAGGTGTTTCACTATCATTTAGCTTTAGCTAATGGGCACTTAAAGTCTTGCTGATTTTTCCCCAAAGACCCATAGTCATCTATAACGCTCTTGAATAATTGGGCTTTAAGTGGAAGTTAACAGGGTTGACTACTTCCAGAAATATGCAGAAATATTTTTACTAGTTGGAATTTAAAACTTGCATAACTCAAGACATCAAGTTTTAAAATTTTCCTCTCAAAAACTGAAAGTTAATTAATACATGAAACGGAATGACTTGGATTTTTGTTATTAGAAGTTATTTATAGAAGTCCTATTTTTATAAAAGCTTTATTCAGTATCATTGTAAGGACTAAAACAACAACAACACCTAAAACCTAAAAACTGATGCTGGAATAAATAAAATATATCATTAAGATTTTTAAGAAGTCTTATTTTTAGGATATTCTCATTTCAAAGTCAACTGTTCATTTCCCCTCCTAGAGCCATTTCCTTCTCCATCAGCATATACATGTTGACATTGATTAATTGTCTAAGAATTGGCTGACAGTCATTTGTAAAATACAGTCTTTCATCATATTCAATTGTTTTAAATCGTTTCCTGCAGCGGTGATTGGAGTTGGGTAGAGAGGGATTAGAGTGTCTCTACCACATAACCTCTCCTCTCTGGGAGTGGTTTCAGCCAAAGGTGATGGAACGAGTGACGATAGGTGGGAAGGAGAAGAAGGCAGGAGAATATTTCCAACTAGTATCTACCAATTCACAAAGAATATGTATATATATTTAGGTGAAATGGCCCCCCAGGTTCCAAGAACAAAATATCACTAACCTCATATTTGTCACCTCTTATATCATCTCCTCTAACTGCAGCAACCCTGTGAATTCGGTAAGTTACTACCCTCATTTTACAGTTGAAGAAACTAGAACTAAAAGAAGTTAATTTATGAAGATCACACACGATTAAATGAAAGAATCATGACTTTAATTAATAGAGGTCTTTGACTTACTACTTTACTTTGATGCATTTACAACTCTGCATATTGCCTGAGCTTTTCCACAGAAATGGGAAATAAAATCATTGGCAATTTAATGGGTACATCTTTAATAGTATTACTAATTGTAAGTGTGCTACATGGTAATAATGGCATAACAGACAAGCAGTGCACACAAATGGCTGAAATTAGCATGACTTTTAAACATAGCTGTCCTTAGTGTTTTTGGCATCTAGGAAGAAGGAAGAAAAGAAGAGAGCAGGGTAAAGAGCTGCTAAGATATCTTTCTGGATCTGTCACTCACTGTTTGGAGTTGGGAAACTGATGGCTACAAAATTCCATTTTTCCACCTTCCTATCAGAGTCCCTCGATAATAAAGTCTATGCATTGCGATGTAAGACTGAGCATGGACGCAAATCAAATCTACTTCTGTTTTAAGGCTGGTTAGTTTAATTACAAAGCAGTTGCCTGCCCCCATCACTAGCTAGGGTTCTTTCTTTCAAGTAATTTAGTAGTGTTTTCTCTTCATCCTCAGAGGGCAGTTGCCTAGAGTTTGTGGAGAACAGGCCAACCAGAGTTGTTTCTGAGTAAGAGCAAAGAGAGGGAACTTTGACAATCTTACATCTCAGCTTCTGTGTCTCCAGCTACCCTCCCTACACACAGCTGGTCTCCTTGGTCTCCATTTTCTGGACCTCTTAGTGAGAACTAGAGCCCACGTTCTGTTCTAAACACTGTCCTGAAGCATTCCAAAGTTCTTCTGATTCCCAAATTATTTTAACCTCTAAGAAAACCCCTAATCCCTTAAGGATTCAGTAAACTTTTTTCAATAAATGTTTTCACCTCTGCTGGCCAAGTGGTCTCTGTTGCAACCACTCAGTGTTCAAGTTGTAGTATGAAAGTAGCCAGACAATATGTAAACAAGTGAGCACAGCTGTGTCTCAATAAAACTTTATTTACAAAAACAAATGGCAGGCTAGATTTGGTTGAAAGACCATAGGTTTGGTGATGACCTATGACACAGACCATCTCCCTCATTACACTGTGTTACTTCAAAATAACAAAGAGGAGAAAGGTAAAACTGACATGCAGTTCTCACTTAGTCAGTTATCAGAGCATCCATAACATGTCAAGACCTATGCCCCTTGCTGTAGATTTAGTGGTGATTTACTCAGACTTGGATTCTGGATTCATGGTGCTTCCCTTCCTTCTTTCAGAGGAAGAACAGTACTATCTCATCACACGGCAATTTTCTAAACTAGTAACTCACTTCTTTTGCAACAGTATACATGCTCTGCCAAGAAAGCTCTTGGTAAACTTGCAAACTAAACAAAGTTTGCCTAATCATATTCCCTTCTCACTCTTCTCTTGTGCCTTATCTCTCACCCCTAGATAGTCAGTGCCTTTGCTCTGTTGCTGTGAGTCCCTCCCTCCTCTGTATTTTCCATTCTTTCTTCTCCATATCCCTCCCTCCCCACAAAATGTTCCCCATCTTTTCAACACCAACACAATGCTTTTAGAGCCTTGACCTTAACAAGTTAAGTGTATTAACACCATGGTATGAACTAGACAGATTTTCTTGTTTGAAAGGCAAGCTTGTGAGCCCAAATTATACTGCAGCTGGTATGATCAAGTGTGCATCTCCACTTTGCCTAAGCTGTCAGGGATCAAGTTCCTCTTCTCCAGGCTCAAAAGAAATTAAGCTGAATCCTGAATAAGGAGAAACTCTGGTAGTATTTTCAGTTTTCTGGAAGAAGTGAGAAAAGAGAGCAGAGGTACTTATTATGGCAGGTACAGGCGGTTCAAGGCCTACCTTGCTGTGCCAGCTCAAACGGAAGGTATGTGACAGATTAATTTAGGCCAGCACACACCTTACTGGGAAGTATGTGCTAATATGGGAAAGTGGAATTCAGTGTTTAAATGTGTCAAAAAATTTTTTTAAAAAGTGAATTGTTTCTACCCCCTTGTCATTTCTTCTCTCCTAATTTTCCAAGGATGATTTTTGTCTGGAGATGTAGGTAGTCAACTCTGACTCATTTGTAAATTCGAATGCCTTTTGGATTGTAGCATCAGTGTTGGGCAACTGATGACTTGGCTGTGTTAGATGAAAAATAAAAATTTAAGTGAATATTTATGACTGAATAGGAAAACATCACAAATAATTTTTGTTCATAAAAAGGGAAGTAAGATTCTGTACTAGTCTAAAGAAAAAAGTCAATAGTCATAGTATTAGAACACAGAGGATAATGATGCATATAAAACAAAGAAGGGAGTCTATAAAAGCCAGTCAAGTTCTATGGGTTAGTTTGATACAAAAAAAAAAAACAAAACACAACAACAACAAGGCAGCTTGGAGTAGCTCTGCATTTCAGCAAACATAATAGATATTGGCCTTCAGCCTACACCACTGCGTTTATTTTTCTCTTGGGGGTTGTTTTTATAGCCCAAGGAACTGGTCTAAAAAGAGTTGGGGTTACTTAAGAAGTGATGATTTACTATTTAGTCCTGGAAAGACTGTAATGGCTTGGAAGTTTAATCAGTACCTGGCTTTATCCAAATGAATTTATCTCTTTTGCTTGATAAGCATGTTCACTGGACAACAATGAAATAATTGGGCTAATTATAATGTTACTGACACTGGTGGTATAAAAACATCTTAAAGATGGATTCAGCCTAGCCACAGCAAAATGAGGACCGTAATGCAAACAGAAAGTAGAAATTCACCAGAATCTTTTTTCCCGAGGTACAGTCTTTCATCTCTGCTTCTTTATGTCTGTCTCATCTTTCTTCTCTATGTAAACCAAGGGTTACTAGCATTTTTTGTGCTATGGATGTCCTTGACCCTTTGAGGACACCTAGGAGACCCTTCTCAGAAAATGCTTTCCATTTATAAAATATGTTTTAATAGGATTGGAAAGGAAACCAAATAGGGACTCTTGGTGGCTCAGTTGGTTAAGTGTCTGACTTCACCTCAGGTCATGATCACACAGCTCGTGGGTTTAAGCCCCACCTCAGGCTCTGTGCTGACAGCTCAGAGCCTAGAGCCTGCTTCGGATTTTGTGTCTCCCTCTTTCTCTGTCCTTCCTCTGCTCACTCTCTATCTCTCTCTCCTTCAAAAATAAATCAGTATTAACTTTTTTAAAAAAAAGAAAGAAAGAAAATCAAATATAATAGGGTGCCTGGGTGATTCACTTGGTTGAGCATCTGACTCTTGATTTGGGCTTAGGTCATGATCTCAGGGGTCATGAGTTCGAACCCCACATCAGGCTCTGTGCTGGCACCGCACAGCCTGCTTGGGATTCTCTGTCTCCTTCTTTCTGCCCCTCCCCTGCTTGCTCTCTAGCTCTCTCAAAATAAATAAACGTCAAAAAATAAAAGAAAAAAAGGAAAATAAAGAAAGGAAACCAAATATATTAAAACACAATTACAAAATATTCATTTTAAGTATGATTTGATTTTTTAATTTAAATTTTTGCTACTTGTTAGTAGATGTGCTTCTTTAAAATATAGTCAATTAGAACATCTGGCAGTATGTCAGTAAATACCATAATTCCAAAATAGGCATAAATTTTCTGAGGATTCTAATATAAAAATATCTGTAATTTCTACTGGAAATAAGATCATAGGTTTTGCTAATTCTATTATAGTTTTGCCTAAATTTATAATATAGTTAGAGGCTGTGAATCAATGCAATTTTTTTCCCTTCGAAGTTCATGAGTACCCTGAATTCTATTCCTGAAACAAGCTACCTGGGGTCAGGTTAAGAAGGGCTACTATTTACTGCCCTCTTTTTTATTTCTGTACAAATCGGAAAGTGGTAGACTAGCTTCAGTTGCAAAATTCCACATTCAGAGCTCCAACAACTGTCACATGTCTAAGTGTCCCCATGCCAAATCGCTAGGAGAGTTAGTCTGATTGGCAGGGTCCAGGTATCCATTTCTATTCCCCAAAACAATAGAATGAATGTGAAAGAGCCTCTAAAGCAAGCATATCCTTGACTCACTCTTTTGGTGAGAAAGAGATTTTCAAAGATAGGATATGCATAAGACAAACATCCCAAAAAGAAACCAAATGTAGGTTTAGGGTCTTTAAAGGCAATATGAAAATTCCTTAGCCTTACAGATATAATGAGGGAATTCTTCTCCCTCATTGGGAAGAGAAGTGGTGTGTGTACAAATAAAAGTTCGGGTATTTTAAAAGTCTGTTAAGACACTGTTCAACAGAACTTTCTGTGGTGATGGAAATGTTCTTTATTTGCACTGGCCAATATGGTAGCCACTAGTCACATGTAGCTATTGAGGAATTACAAAAATTTTTTTACATTTATTTATTTTTGAGAGACAGAGAGAGATAGAGCACAAGTAGTAGAGGGTCAGAGAGAGAGGGAGACACAGAATCTTAAGCAGGCTCCAGGCTCTGAACTGTCAGCACAAAGCCCAACATGGGCCTCAGACTTGCAAACCATGAGATGATGATCTGAGCTGAAATTGGACACCCAACTTACTGAGCCACCCAGGCGCCCCTTGAGTAATTTTAATGTAGCTAATGGGATTGAAGAAGTAAATTTTAAGATTTATTTCATTTTAATTATTTAACATTTAAGTTTATATAACTATATGGGACCAGGAGATACTATAATAGACAGCCAAGGTCTAATCTGTTAAGTCTGTATCTGTATCACTTTTCTTGTAACCATGACGCTCTAGTCAAACTAGCAAAGAGCTACGTCTCTGCTTCTGGACTTAGTTGTGACTAGCAGCCAGGAATGCACTTATAGTCTGTCCTTTTGCTAGGGCATTCCATATTGCATGTGCCTAGCTCATATCACACCTCCTCAGGAAGTCTTCTAATATCAGCCCAGCCCTCAGTAGTCATAAGGCATTAAATGCTGTGTCACTAACTGGGACAAAGCACATGCCACTTGCCACTTTGTAGTGATATTTATCTTGTTAAGACTATTTATAGTTTACCTTTAAGTAGAGTTCATGGTTCTCTGGGGGAAGAAATGATTTCTCATATGTCTTTGAAAACCCAATCTTGGTATATAGGTTTTCGATGCAATTTTATTGAAAATGAGATCACTAGATGATTTGGAGAAGCAGATGAGGCAAATAAAGACATAAATCCACTAGAGCAAAGATGATCGAAGGTAGAGGATCACTATGTGGAAACAGATAGCTAAAATATGTTAGATCAAAGAGAGACCAATAATTTATTTGGTTCTATTTTTAGGCAAATAAAGTATTCTTCTTTTGTGGATAAGAAAACCAAGCTCTGATGATACGGAATAATTTACCTAGGCTTAAATGCTAGTAAAGGATATAGGGAAAACTGGCCTTCAGCTGTGTCTACAAAGCAGAATGCTAGAAAGATTGGGGAACTCTTAACAAGCAAGAGAAGGGCCCACATAAGAAGATGGCAGAGGGGAGCTTCATGAAGAGAAATTCAAGAGAAATTTATAATGGATGCCCTTGGTCTATTCAGGTTTCAGAAAGCCTAAGAGGTTATTTCCACAAAATTGAAGGAAATTCAAATATTAGATAAATAATGAAGTTCTTTTTATTTTAACTACATGAATCCAGGCATAATAACTAGATATGCCTAAGATATCCCTCCATGCTTGATGGTCTCATTATTTAAGAGTATCAGCCTGTAAATGGGGTTGGTGGAGAATAATTTTTAATGTAGAATCAACGGAGAGTGAACACATTACTTAGGGAAAGTAAAAATGAAATTTTGGCTAATTGAGGTGACCATGCCTGTGTGCTACACACCTGTTGCTATGCTTTTAGGGTAAATGTTAGCATCATTTGGATAAAAATATTAATAATAGTATTATGTGCTTAGAATATGCCAAGGTCCTTTGCTAAATTCTTTTTAAGTATTATTTCATTTAATTCTTACAGTCACCTTAATATAGATCATTTCTATTATTTTTATTTTATTGATGAGAAAACTGAGATAACTAGGTAAGTTGCCCACAGCACATGGGAAGGGATGGAGCTAGGGTTTAAAATCAGATAGGCAGACTCTATTTATACTTTTAGCCACCATGCTATAATTCATTTCATGAAAACATTAATGTAATAATTTATTCTCTATCAAATTTAAATTATATACAAAAAGTTAATAGAGGAAAAAATGTGTAAAAGTCTTTATTTTGAAAGACAATGACTTCAAAACCTAAAGTCACATTCTATGAAAGAAGCTGTTATGGACTGAATGGTTGTGTCCTCCACAAAATTCATATATTAAAGCTCCTACCCTCAGGGTAGCTGTATTTGGAGATGTGGACTCTAAGAAAATAATAAAGCTAAGTGTGGTCATAAAGATGGGGCCCTCATCTCATTGGATTAGTGTCCTTATAAGAGGAAACACCAGAGAACTCCTTCTCTGTGCACATGCGCTGAGAGAAGGCCATGGGAAGATAGGGAGAACATGGTCATGTGCAAGTAAAGAGAACTCTTCCTAGGAATTTAATAGGCCAGCACCTTAATCTTGGACCTCTAGCCTCCAGAACTGTGAGAAAATTACTTTCTATTGTTTAAGCCAGCAGGCTTATGGTACTTCGTTATGGCAGGTGAGCTGACAAAAACAGAAGCTTTAAATTTTAAATGCTTCCTTCAAACAAGGAATTATGTATTTATAACCTGCAAAATGATTGTGAAAGATAGCCATTGAAATGAAAATCTGAAATTAAAAACTTCATAATTTGGCTATTGTTGATAGTGCTATAAACATTGGGGTATACATGCCCCATTGAATCAGTATTTTTGTATCCTTTGGGTAAATACCTAGGAGTGGAATTGCTGGATCGTAAGGTAGTTTTATATTTAACTTTTTGAGGAACCTCCATACTGTTTTCCATCAACTGAAAAGCTGGTCCATCAACTGGTGAATTGATAGGTATATATACATGATGGAGTGTTACTCAGTCATAAAAAAGAATGAAATCTTTCCATTTGCAATGATATGGATACAGTGATATCAATGGAACTAGAGAGAATGTTATGCTAAGTGAAATAAGTCTGTCAGAGAAAGACAAATACTATATGCCCTCACTCGTATGTGGAATTTAAGAACCAAAACAAATGAACATGGGGGGTAAAAAGAGAGATGAAACAAAAAACAGACTCTTAACTATAAGAGAACAAACTGTTGGTTACCAGAGGGGTGGTGGGAGGGGGTATGGGTTAAACAGGTGATGGGGATTAAGGAGGGCACTTGCTGTGGTGAGCACTGGGTATTGTATGTAAGTGCTGAACCACTAAATTGTACATCTGAAACTAATATTACCCTCTATGTTAACTAACTGGAATTTAAATAAAAACTTGGAAAAAATAACATACAAACTTCATAGAACTTATTACTCATCCCCTTCCCCCTTAGACTACATGCTCTTGTTTCCCAGTGTTTGTAATCTTCCAAAGGGAAAGCTTAGCCTAATCATTACCAGAAACTTTGTCTTGTTTGAGGTCTAGATCCTTTCTCTTAAAAAAAAAAAAAATCTAAAGTTCTTGTGAAGAATGGAGAGTGTCACATTTAGTTAAAATATAGGTAAATTCAGATAACAACTTTTAAAAATTTTTTAATGTTTATTTTTTAGAGAAAGAGACAGAGTGCGAGCTGTCAGCTCAGAGCCTGATGCAAGGCTTGAACTAGCAAACCGTGAGATCATGACTTGAGACGAAGTCGGATGTTTAACTGACTGAGCCATCCAGGCGCTCCCAGATAACAATTTTTAAAGTGTACATTTTTGGGGCACCTGGGTGGCTCAGTTGGTTGAGTGTCCAACTTCGGCTAAGGTCATGATCTCACGGTTTCTGGGTTCGAGCCCCGCGTCGGGCTCTGTGCTGAACTCTTGCTCAGCGCCGGGAGCCTGCTTTGGATTCTGTGTCTCCTTCTCTCTCTGACCCTCCCCCGCTCACACTCTGTCTCACTCTGTCTCTCAAAAATAAATAAATATTAAAAAATATATAATAAAGTGTAAATTTCCCTTCCATTTAGCACAGATAAATTAATGTATAGTTATTACATAGTCCCCTAGAATGTATAGCTATTGTAAAGTCCACTAAAATAGTGGACAAGTATAGTCCATTATAATAGTTATTGTATAGTCCACTAGAATATTTGATTTCCTTTTTAAATGCAGATGATGTGGGTGTTACATACATTATAAGTGGCTATTAAGAACATCAAAGAAGGTAATCCACATGAAACCTTGAAAACTTTCAAGTTCTACCAAAATGTTGAGTTGATTATTACTTTTTTCCAATATTGTTGTTTACTCTGTGTCGCCAATACATTTTGACTTTAAATCATGTGTACTTCATTGAAAAGAAGTGATAACCGTGTAAGTTTAAAGAAACTAATCCAATATTTCCTGAATGTTTATGCCTAGTATTTTTAACAATAGAGCATATCATTAAGTATGGTTTAGTGATAAAAGCATCCATAATAAATGCAAGTTTTGTTAAGTGTCTAATAAAATATTATAAATTAGGCTGGCAAAAGATCAGTTCTACAGGTAGAGTGGACTGTAGAAAATTCAATCATTTAATGTGGCAGACTTCTGCAGAAGGTGATACTTAATTTCAGCTGAATCTCTATATGGAAGGCACCGTATTGGCTTCTGAGACATAAAAAATGTGTATATGCCTTTGGATTGTTTTATATGGTGAGATTGGGGGGTAGTGGGGAAGGGGTGTTTGTAGGGGCCTGCAGATTAAAAGTCCCAAGTGATTAACCTGAAGCTTAAGATAAAGGGAATATATTCAGAGAACAAGATGGAAAGCCTTATTAAAAAAAAGTGGAATCTCATCCTTATATGCCCACTTCAGAGACAATATTGACAGGTACAGGCCCTCTCTTCAAATACAGAGTTTATGAAGCAAATAGTGAATTTTGTTCTTTGAGGTTTGATACCCAAAGCACCAGATATCAATAGTGATGAACTAGTAACCAAACAGAAAACTCAGATTACATAACATTTTCCTTTTCTTCCTTACTGCTGAGTCTTAGAGGTGCATTACATCTGGCTCTTGAGAAATTAAAACTATTTCAGTTTTTATGCAAAAGAGGAAGGAAATTCCTTTCCATAGGAATAAAAATGAAAAAAGAACAAATTTAAGCCTGATTTTTGCTTAGGTGTGTATAAATTCTATATTGTCATCTCTATTTTGCATCTGGATCATATTCTTTGTTTTTTAGGATCTACTTGCCAGCAGACTTGGTTTTCGAGTCTCTTAAGCCTTCAAAGATCTGGCCACAAGCTTCTGTGAATTTTTTATTTCCAGCCTAGCAGGGAGTGAGCCTGGATGGGCTTTCCTTCTACCAGTTTTATGGTTTTCAACATCAGAGTTCAGTTTTCAATCCAAATGCATGAATTTGTGTCAATCAAATTTAAGTGGGTAAATTCAGTCTCCAAATGTGGGTAAAAAAAAAAAAAGACAATAAACTCATGTAATACGTTGATATCAAGATATCTCTGAGTGCCCTAAGTCCATGTTTGTAATGGGAACTATTGGTTTTGTCAAATGAAAGAGTTAATTATGTAGGGTTCTTTTGCCAGGAAAGGAGAAAAATAGGGTTGTTGCTGTGTTGTTTTTTTTTTTTCTTTCCATAGCTGTCAATTGAAAATGTGTGCTGCTGTAGCTGGAACATGAATATTTTAAAGTAACAGCAAATGCCTGTAATTCTTCTTGGCCAGAAGTTCCAGGCATGTCCTTTACTGGCAATGAACCACATACAGGCAGAGTCTATTTCGTGGTGCCAAGGAGTTAATTATGCTCTCTTAGACTCCCAGGACATGACTGCCTTTATTATATGTTCTCTGCCCCTTTCTTTTGCATCCAGTGGAAGAAATCTCTTTTCCTCCATTATCAAATTGTTTCATTTTCACCAGGTGCAAGTTTCAGTTTTTTCTTTGTATTCAAGAGTACTGTTTGGGGCGCCTGGGTGGCTCAGTCAGTTAAGTGTTTGACTTCAGCACAGGTCATGATCTCACAGTCCGTGGGTTCAAGCCCCACATCAGGCTCTGTGCTGACAGCTAGCTCAGAGCCTGGAGCCTGCTTCAGATTCTGTGTCTCCCTCTCTCTGCCCCTCCCCTGCTCACTCTCTGTCTCTATCTCTCAAAATAAAATAAAGACATTTTTAAAAAGTTTTTTTTTAAAAGCGTAATGTTTGAAATTCAAATCAAAGAATAATGACACTGTAACTTCTCCTTGCCTTGCACTGTCTTATTTTTTCCTAGGGTTCGTAGTATGAACACAGAGCAAAACCTAGGGAGCGCTATTCCTAGCAGTGCAATGGAGTACGGCATCAGGCTCTCCAAACTATCTTTAGTTTATCCAGTTTATACATTAAAGAAAATAAATTCAATTGAGGATGCCTAATGGAACTGTCTGGAGCATGTTACAGGAGGGTACTTAAATATAGTCTGATAAAAAATTAAAACCAATTTATCAAAATGGCAAAACGTTTGGTAATTTGGAATACTCTTAATGCTCATTTAAAGTGCAATAGTCAGTAATTTATTCCATTTTTGGTGATTTCAAGTTACCAGCATTTAGTACAGTTTATAGCTCGTTCTTAATTTTGCTATTATTTACTTTAGCAAATAGGGGGAGTCTTACTCTGCAAAAAAAAAAAAAAAAAGAGCTGATGCTCGTGTGGTAAAGTACCTCAGTATAACAGATTCAGTGTGGAAAACAGAGTGACAGCTTGCTACCGCTAAGTAGGGTTTTAAACTTATTTTATGTAAGTTTTTAGGTAAGTGGTCTTCATACTTTCATATCTTGAAGAACCAACCAGGGAGCTTATTAAAAATGGAAATTTCTAGCTTCTAGACTTAGGGATTCTGATCACAAGGTTTGGAATGGGGCCAAGTAATCTGCACTGATATTTAAACAATCATCCCTGTATGATTCTACTCCTAGGATACATTTTGGAGAAATAGTCAAAGAGAGAGAAAATCAAGGAGGGAGAGAAAGGAAGATAGAAGAATCTGTGCTTTATGTACACAATGTTATTTGATACATGAACTGCTGATTAATAGGTATAGAAATCCCAAAATTAATAAAGTGGTTGATTATATTCAACTTTCAGGATGTACATGTACTTTCACATACTCAATTTGGGAAACTGCTCCATTTTGTATTAACATTCAAGTTGTGTCACTAAGACCAAACCAAATTCATCAAATCAATACTTCCTTTAAAAGGCTATAGTATACACTCAAAGCTATAAGTATTAAATGGATAAGGTGTATTTCCTTCTCTTAGATAACATAATTCATAGGGAAATACAGATAGTGAAACATATCATCAGAAAATAAATATAAATATAACAAGCAGCTAATATTAATATATACTGGAAAGAATAGGCTGGTATATTGAAAGTAATATTCTGTTTTATTCCAAACACTTTCTAAAGAATATGGCTTTAGGGAGTACACACAATATTGAGGTATTATTCTGGCCATGTATTGTAATAATGTTCATTATTATGGAACAGAAACAAACCTCACTGCAAATATTTTTTTTATTCTTTTAAACATTTATTCACTTTTGAGAGACAGAGTGTGAGTGGAGAAGGGGAGAGAAAGGGAGATACAGCATCTGAAGCAGGCTCCAGGCTCCAAGCTGTCAGCACAGAGCATGATGCAGGGCTCGAACTCACCAACTGAGAGATCATACCTAAGCCGAAGTCGGACGCTTAACCAACTGAGCCTTCCAGGCACCCCGCAAATATGTTTTTTTTTTTTAATTTGAAATATAGTCAGCATGCAATATATTAGTTTCATGTGTACAACATGATGATTTGACAGTTATCTATATTATACAATGCTCATTGTGATGTGTGGTTACCATCTGCTCACTGTGAATATTTTGGCTTCAGAATTGAATGTATTCTAAATAACATCATTTAAAATGACAACCCCATTATTTCTATCAAGAAACTGGAGCTGGTGTTATTATAGTAGAGTGATTTGCACAGTGAAGGAGGTAAGTCATGTTCTTTCTGTTGGTAAGACTGGAGGACCAGTGAGTCACCTAAAAACTTTTATTCAAGCTTGAAATATTTTTCCAAACAGAAGAGTTAGTTGATCAGAAAGGAATGCTGGATGTCAACCAGTAGATATTATCTTAGATTTGAAATGATGGTCTAGGTAGAAATTACAAGAAGACTTCTCCATAGTCCTGTATATTCCAGAGAACAGAAGGGAGAATCAACCTTATTATAAGAAAAAACAAAATGCCACACATGTCCACATGGATATGACAACGTACAAAGGTCATCTACATGTGGGAAAACAAACTCTAGGTTCTAGGAAGGAGAAGGCAGAAGAGGAAATAAATCCACGTGCCATCAGGTTTTAAAGCTTCATCTCCAGCTCTTGGATAGTTCGGAGTGAAGAGTGAGAAATTGGAGGAAAGAAAAAAAGAAAAAAGAAAATTCTAAGGAATTTTCAGCCCAAGGCATTCCTGGTCCTTATAGACGATAGTGACTATAATGAGGACCTTACATGTTTCATTTTTTTCTGATGTGCTTACCTGAATTTTAAGAACCTAGAGTAAAACAACAACGACAACAACAAAGTCAGTTAGGACCTAGTTCTACATCTATTATCCAAGCAGCAGGCCACAGAATCAAATCTATTAGTGCTGTTTATGTTTGACAAGGAAGCATTTCAAATATTAAAATGACATCAATACAGGTTTCTGGAGAAGCTCACTGACATTGATAGCACTGTAATGCAAACCTCTGAACATATGTCATATTTAGGAGGTTCTATTTTTTCAGTTATTTTCCACAGAGCTGGTGAAAGGAAACGTAAACTACTGTGGTAGTAGGGAAAGGAAACCAAACTTTAACGAAGGCTTATCATGGGCTTCACATTGTGCTACATACTGTAAATATTACCTCATTTGGTAAGTTAATGATAAATGCGAAGTGTGCTAAAGATGTAAGAGATAGCAATGCATGGTTTATGGACATTTCAGGGTTTCATAATGAACACACTATTTCAAGTTACTTTAACAGTTCAACTTACTAATTGTTGAACTTAAAAGTCATTTTCAAACCAATCAACCCAGAGACGAGTCTACAAATACCTTCACATAGACATGCTTACACGTTTTGATCTGTACACCTTTCTGAAGAACTATATAACTTTAGTTAAAAGCCTTGGAAAACACAAAAATGACTACTTGGACATCTTGTATAACTGACCACATGGCAAGGATGTAGTAGGGTAAGGACGAATGAGACAACGACACACAGTATGGGTTTACCTGGGAAACTTACAAGCCAAAGATTGACAAGAGGTAGTGTATATCTCCATTGTCTCACTATTCCATAGGGAACCATGTGGTGCCTCACAGCATAGATGGGCCCACAGTCACTCATGTGCTGCTATACTACTTCTCATAGCATAAGCAGAGAATGGCCCCAATAGCCAGGGTTCCCCTGAAAGCACAGCTTCAAATATTTATGTTTAGATAGCATATTTGTGATCTGAATCCATGGGAGCAGGAACAAGGGACAGGCAGAGAAATATATGGATGAAGGGAAAATGACTCAGGATGTTATCCAGTTGACCATTGCTATGGCTGATGCAACGCTCAATACTATGGAATAGCCTGATAGTCCATATGACAAATGCCTTGGAATCATCTCCTCAAACGGGAAAAAAAGGGAAATATTTACCATTGGCTTCTGTCTCCCAATGGCCAGAAACTGTCCCAATACCCTGCAATTCCTGTCACTTGGCTTCTTTGTGTGTCAGAGGAGCTCTAGAATAGACTCAGGGGACACCGATCCCAAGCCTGAGGGGATGTATTGTAGGCTGCTTCTGTAGCAAACTCATCAAAGCCCGTGGCTTGGAATGACTAGTATGTTCTGGTAATTTTTTGATATATGCAAATTTTCCCTTGAGGTGGAAGACTTAGGACTCAGCCACTAGCAGGGCTGATCACCAGCTGTTCCAGCTCAGGTCCTGGAGACCTAGAAAATCGATGGCAAGTTGTAACATCTGCTCGGGAGGGAGGGGTTTTCCACTCATCCTACTGAAATTTGGGGAGTGAATGCAGAACCCCAGTACCATGTATCCATTATCAAGCAATGAAGAAAGAGTGCACAGCACTGCCTTTGGAATTTCCGGTTGGCACTCCTTGGTCAGATCTGGAGATTTACTATGTAATTCATTCCAAAAATAACATTTTTAAATGATGAGCATTTCTTTAAACATATGTTTAGGCAAATGTTAGGAATAAAAAAGTGATTTGGTTTACCTGATAATATTTACATTGAAGGTAATTCTACATCTCACGTTCATAAATTGTAAAGGAAAGTTTGAATAGAGGAAAGATTCTCTATATCTTGCTTTGCAGATAGGAATATGGATGTGGGCCAAAGGGCTGTTGGAAGCCTCTTATGTTTTATAAAGGGTGTAGTTGCTTTGAATTTTTTTTATATCTCAAATGAGAAGATTATGTCGATTGTGAACATTTCCTATTTAAGGAGTTTTGTTTTGTAAAATGGGTTATCTGCTGCTGATTAATAACACCTTCAACGATTTCTAGGTTTTCCCTGGACTGTGATTGTGTAACTGATTTACCATAAACTGAGCAATGTTTGGATGGCTTTACTTTAGTTTTGCTCTTTTAAAATACCCCTATTATCATTTTCCACTCCAGTACTTTCTATCACTGGCTTAAAGCAATTTTTGGTATATTCTGTGGTGTAAATTCAGTCTGATTTATCCTTGTTCAACATATCTTTGTTTTATATGCCTTCTCTCATGGCACCTGTATGGCTCAGTTGGGTAAGTATCTGACTCATGGTTTCAGCTCAGGTCATGATCTCACAGCTTTGTGGGTTTGAGCTCCGCATCAAACTCTCTCATTGAGCTCTGCAATGGCAGTGCAGAGCCTGCTTGGGATACTCTCTCTCTCTCCTCCTTCTCTGTCCTCCCCACTCATGCTGTCTCTGTCTCTCTCAAAATAAATAAATAAATAAATACATACATAAATACATAAATAAACTTAAAAAAAAATAAAATGCCTTCTCTCGCTGCATATTTTGCTCCCTCTTTTCCAATTCTTATGGCTGACCAGACTCAATCTAGTCCCTTTCAAACCATGCTTCTGTTAATCAGAAAATATATAAGGTGATGGAGTCCAAACATTTTATTTAATAGAGTCACTTCTGTTGAATGTCACTTATGGGGGTTACAAAAAAAGGAGGCATCCGTTCTTCCATTTTCTTCTTTCAACAAATAATTGTTGAATCATAATATGCATAGAATGCTATTATTCTCTGTGTTGTGGGATATTATCAAATGTAAAAAACAAGACCTAGGTCAGGGGAAGTATGCAAACTAATGTTGCAAACCCCATTTTGTCAAGTAATTTTGGTGTGGGAAATAACCAGTGGGAAAGCAAGTGGGGAAAGAAAAATAAGTAGGAAGACTGAACAGATGTTCAACACAGCAGGAGATAGCATTTCAGACCTGGGATCCAACTTGTAAAAAGAAAGCGTGTGGTGGCTTGCATTTTGAGAAGAACCCCAGACAGGAAAAGATTATACATTGTGGCAAAGACACAACAGGGAGACGTAAATGAGATCATGACTATGTTCCTTGTGGAACCACAGAGAAGAATTTGGGGTTAGTACGCCCATTAGTGGATGGCATGCCTGGGAGTAGTACTTAGCCACTGCCTGGGCATTTGTAATGAGCTGTGTTTGTGTAGGTAGCTTATAAAGCGCTGAATTGCCTTTTTCGTTTAGCATCTTTTATGCAGAAAATTATTTACACTGCTGTCTCATTTTCTATCACTTCAGAAACCAGCCATTTATTAGTTTATAGTAATTACATTAACCCATAAAATTAACTAGCAAAATTCATTTTTTAGGATTTCTTCACTTTTAATTAAATCTAGCATCAGTGTAAAACCCACAAGAATAAAATAAAATTCATTTTGCTAGTAAAATGGATTTTCAAATGCTTTCAAGTCCCTTGAGGAATGAAAGTCCAATAAGACTTGAATTCCTATCACACTGTATGCTAGAAAGAGCTGAACACCACGTGGGAAGTTTGAGAGTGTTCTGAACCAGCAAAGGGAAGCAGTCGGAAAAATTCTCATCCTCTACTCTGCGGTAAGAAAACTCTCAGACTCGCATTCAGAATGCAGCCATACAGAAATACAATTCCAGGTCCAAAAGGAATTGAGTTCCCAAAGGGATTTTGCAAGAATCAAACCACATGTGAGCTGGGTCAAAAATCAGGAGGTTGCTGTGAAAAAATAAGGTCTAGATGAAAGCGAATTGAGAGTCAGCAGTTCAGATTCTCAGAGGAGAAAGTCCAGAGAGCAGGCCAAGAAATGCTTTCTATGTTGGCCCATGGGGATAAAACGATAATTTGTCAAACTGCTTACGAGGTGATTTAAAAAAAAAAAAATGGGGGGCCTGGGTGGCTTAGTCGGTTAAGCGTCAGACTTCAGCTCAGGTCATGATCTCATGGTTTGTGGGTTCAAGTCCCGGGTCGGGCTCCGTGCTGACAGCTCAGAGCCTGGAGCCTGATTTGGATTCTGTGTTTCCCTCTCTCTCTGCTCCTCCCTGCTCATGCTTGCTCATGCTCTCTGCTCTCTCTCAAAAATAAATAAGCATTAAAAAAAATTTTTTTTTTTAAATGGGAATTTCTGGTCAAGGCATGGAAACTACCAGACATGTTAGTTACCAGGCCAAGTGATGTTATGGGTTACCCACTGCTCTGAGAATTTTCTTGATCCACTTCATTTAAATCAGCACCTCCATTCTCTGTGTTGTATTTTATTCATGGTGATCATCTCTGTTTGAAGATTTTGAGGATATTTACTTATTGATTTGTGGACTGTTTCCTCCTCTTTGAATGTGAATTTTGTGCTGGTTTCCACATATCTCCAGCCTCTCAACAGTGCCTGATGTGTTGGAGTAATCCATAGCCATTACATAAATGAATAAAAAGCGAAATGAAGATTTTTCAGTGGCAGTCTCGCCACACTGTCATTGTCGCACAGTGTGCACAAATGAATGGTAATGTAAGATGCTGTTGTTGATTAAGCTCAGATGCTTTCCGCAGATAGCGAGCTTGGGAACAGAAGTGCTCTGGTAACAGCACACTTGTTGTATATAGGTGTGCACTGTGAATTTCAGTTCATTTTGTTAAGATAATAAGATGCGGTATTAAATATCATTTTGACATAGGCTTTAAAAAATAATAGCCTTAATATGTTGACACATTAGTACTTTTGATTGTGATCTCTTTTCTCCCAAAAGAGAATTCAATCGCAGTTAGTGTTCAGGTTAGGGAAAGTTGTCCCACATTGTTTGACCCAAAAGTGTTTGAACTTCATGTCCAAGTTTTCAGAAAGTGAGTTCTTTTCTTCTGCAGTACAGTTCCCATGGTGTTGATATGGTATATTTTAAAATATACAACCTTCCTCTAAAAACTTATATATTTCTCTATTACTCATTTTTAAAATGTGTTCACCACAAAGGAATTATTTGGATCTTAAGAGTGTTTTTTATACTCTAGCTCATTCCTTTGTTCTATCAATCCCTTATGCTCCTTCAAGGAACTCTCTCCCTCTGTCCCTTTCCCTCCTTGAATTAGAGCTGATATTTTATATCTAATCTCTTATAGACAAGATATAAATTGCATGAGGGCAAGATGTTTTCTATTTCATTCCCTACCTAGCCTTCACTGACATGGTGAATGCATGACAACCATGCCAGTTTCCAGAGAAATGAAGAAGCTGATGGGCTGTTTTAAGCACTATTTCCCAGAGTATCTATATCTTGATGGGGCTCAGCATCTGGTTTTTGACTGCACATTTAAAAATTCACTCTTATTAGTTTGTTTTAGTGGGACCATAAGCTTTTAAAAACCTAATTTTATTTTGATTATATATTTTCAGAGTAAACTATTGCCAAAAGTCCCTTCCCCCAGTCACTAGCTTATTCACCACAATGGCCCTCCTTTGGAGACAAGAAATGCCATCTCAGCTCTTCCAGTACTTAAATCTTTATTTCTAAGTAGCATACAATATTGTTCAGTTCTGATTATTAACTTTAAACATTATCCAACTCACTCAAAGTTTAGTGGTAAATCCTTAGTCAGTGTTACCATTACCATGACAAATGCAAGCACTATTCATTGTTGAGCCGAGTAACATGCTGGATTTATAGTGCCGTTCTCTAGAATTTTTCCCTGGAATTAATAGCCTTTTTTGTTTGTTTGTTTTCTTAGTTTACCTTGAAACTATCTACCTCCTAACTGTGCAAAATATTGCCTCATTCAAATACTCATGCAGTCAAATCTGTCAATCTATCAATTTCTTCTCCATCTTTCTTTTCTGTGGTCTTCTGTCCAGTCTAGAACAGTTCTGCTTGGTGTACAGGCTTCTGCCCAGCTGTCATCTTGAATGCTCTGCGGTCTTTCTAGAATTCCTTTTCCTTCTGTCCACTTTTGATCTCTCCATTCTGGATTGGTTTCCAGATTATAGTTCTTCCATCTTCTTGGTTTATCCCAGACTATACATGGAATATACCATTAGCTTCTGGAAAAGCAGAGTATGAAAGACAATTTTTTTTGAGACACAGCATTTCTTAAAATCCTTATTTCATTTTTAATATTATATATGTTTGGTAGTGTGTTTGGATGTAGACTACTGCATTAGATACCATACACATTAAAAAATTTGAAATTTATCATGCTGCTATTCTCTAGCATTCTATGTTGCTTTTGGAAAGAAAAGAAATTTTTATTTTGTGTAGACCTCCCTTTACTCTAGAGGGTCTCCTCTTGATTCCTCCCTTTTTTTCAGGTATAGCTTTAGGTACTTGATGGTAGATCTTTTTAAAATGGAGACTTATATCCATCAGAGGTGGGAACTTTCTGGTTTTCTCTATGGAACTCCTGTTAGTCAGATGTTGGTCTTGTTTGCTTAATTATTTTCCTTTCATGTTTCCCCCCCTATTGGTTATCTCTTTGTATTTTTTGATCTTCCAACTCTTTTGCTGAATTTTTATTCAGGCGATTATCTTTTTATGCTCTAATATCTATTTCCTGTTCCATGAATGTTCCTTTTTATGCATTTTGGTTTGTTCCATGAGTTCAATACTTCTCTTATCTCTCCAAGGATATTAATTACAGTGTTTTTTTGCTCCCTGAATTTGTTTTCATGCTTTTCTCATTTTAATTTTAGAAGCTTTCAGGTCTTTGGTTTTGTTTCTAATTAAGATCAATACCCTAAAAATTGCATAGGAAGTTCTGTGGGTGTGGGCTATGTTTCTACACTGCTGAAGCTCCTGTATTTACCATGACTGACCAGCCAGCTTCTGTGTTGTAAAACCACCAATGTCTGTATTCTTCCTGGGGTTTTCTGTAAAGCAGGACAGTACAGTATGTTTTTTAAATACCTACTTAGGGGGAATTAACACGGCTACCAGCTTTCTGGCATTTGGGGAAAAGGGAAGGCTCAAGTCTACATTTAGTAACGAAACTTTAGCTTAATTCCACTTTTTTCTCCAGTATGTTACCTTGCTGTCTTCTGTGCCCCATGCCTGCAGTGGTGATAGAAGTGGGATAGTCATCTGAACTTATGGATATGGGGCTAATTGCCCCCAAGTGTTTTTTCAAAGGTCTTTTATAGCATCAAATTATTCTTGGTAATTCAAATTCCCACGCCTTTCTGGAGTTGTTAGGGTGAGATGTATTAGTAAACCCATGTGTAAGCTTTTGTTCCTTCCATTCCTTTAAGATAATCCTCTATGGACCTTAGTCTTCAAGCATTATAGCTTGGGGTTATAAATAACTGCTGATGTTTTAAAAAGATATTCAGTTTGCTTGCTTTAATCAATTTGTTTTTGTTTTGTCTTCATGGATTTTAGAGGATTGGATTTTGAGAGGAGAGGGGATGGAAACGTCTTGATTTCCCCAACCTGAAATCACAAATCTGGTAATCAAATTTTGAGGGATACATTCTCTTTATTATAAAATTGTCAAAATGTATTTTTTAATGTTTATTTATTTATTTTGAGAGAGAGAGAGAGAGAGAGAGACAGAGCATGAGTGGAGGTAAGGTGCAGAGACAGAAAGAGAGAGCGTGCGTGCACCAGAGAGAATCTCAAGCAGGCTCCAGGCTGAGTGCAGAGCCCAACTCAGAGCTCAAACACACAAACTGCGATATCAGAACCTGAGCAGAAACCAAGAATCAGACGCTTAACTGACTTAGCCACCCAGGAGGCCCAAAATGTATTTTTAAACAGAATAACCAATGGGCCACCTGGGTGGCTGAGTTGGTTGAGTCGGTTGAGCTCTCAGGTCATGATCTCACATGAGTCCAAGCCCCTACTGTTGTTCTGTGCTAACAGCTCAGAGCCTGGAGCCTGCTTTGGATTCTGTGTCTCTGTCTCCCTCTGCCCCTCCCCGTTCACGTTCTCTGTCTCTCTCTCTCTCTCAAAATAAATACACATTAAAAAAAATTAAACACAATAACTGTTAATTGGTACTTGGTAAAATTATCATTATTTCTATTTGTTGCCAAAAGCAAGCTTGTCCTATTAGGAAAGTCAAGAAAAAAACTAAGGTCTAAACATTTCTGATTGGTGTTAAGTCAGTGTAGAGAAAATTAAGTCATCTCTCTGGTTAATGTTATCACATTATCCTACACTAATGCCAGATTCCCCATATAAGTAAGTGCTGCCTAAGAAAAACAGAATGCTCAGTGGAGAATTCTGGTAGTACACAAAAAGATTTCTTTTCTCCTTTTTTTCATGCAGACTACTGACAGCTATGATTATAATAAAACGTTTTACAATTATTTGAATGAGAAAGAAACTAACCATTTACTCAGTGCCTACTCTTTACCTTCTTCAGTAGTGTGGCTTATGGCTTTTTATTATTATTGTTTCATTATTCTCTTTTAGATATTTGTTATATTTTAAATTTACATATTTTTAGTGAGCTTTCAGGCAAGTACCAAATTTTTGGATAAAATTAAAGAGATTCTCATTATTTACTTGAATTATTTCTGAAAAAGAGTTTCACATGTAGGGCTGGCTACATTCATTTTATGAGTTCTATAGTTTTTATTTTAATTATTGATTTTTTTCTGGATTTGTTCATAATTCTGTGCACAAATCTTTTGTTTACCCATATCCTACATTAACTGCATATTCAACACTGCAAAATCCAGATTGCTTATTTTTCTACCAAAAAACTTTTTTTTTTTTTTTTGTATTTGAAGAGGTCTGATAAGAAAGAGCTGGTTGGAGTTCAAAACTAAGGACAAACCCTCACTCAAGTTTGATGAAAAGCCAAAAAAATGCACACTTTTATTTATCTTATTTTATTATTTTTTAAAATCAGAGCTTTTATTTATTTTTTTAATGTTTACTTATTTTTGAGAGAGAGACAGAGTACGAGTGGGGGAGGGGTAGACGGAATCTGAAGCAACCTCCAGGCCCTGAGCTGTCAGCACAGAGCCTGACACAGGGCTTGAACCCACGAACCTTGAGATCCTAAACTGAGCCCAGGTCAGGCACTTAACCCACTGAGCCACCCCAGTGCCCCCCAAACCACACATTTTTAAAAACTGTAACATGAAAACATAACACACACACACAACATACACACACAACAAAGATGCATGTGTCTAATCACGGCACATTCTCATACTTCCTGAACAGAGCTGGAGCAAAAACCAGTTCTTCTGAGGCTGGATGCTGCTGCGACTTGTGCACCTGCTCCTAAGGTGAGCCAGACTGGCAAGAAGAGAAAACAGGACTGACTCCAGAGTGTTCGTCCTTAGCCAATCACCAAAGTCACAAACAGTCAGGGTGAGCTTGAACCACAGACGCACTTTAGATGTTCATCCCTGCGGTAAAAAAAAAAAAAAAAGATTTTGTGAAAATAGCGGCTGGTCCTGAGCCCAGCGAGCATGGAGAGCAAGAATGATGTTATCCATTTCTAAAACTTTATAAATATAGGACTTGCTTACCACACACGGCTGACCTTGAATTCCCTTCTTATGAGTATGTTTGTAATTCTGAAAGCAGCCTCAGAAGGCTGGAGACCTACTCACAAGGTGGCTATTAATAAACAGTGCTCTAAAAGTTACAGTCATCCAAAGCGTGCAGAGAGGTGTTTCACTTCAATATTGTTACGAAAGGCTGAACAGATCAGGTGCCTGAACACTGTGGAGTGTGCGTCTGTGTCCCTGTGGGTGCATATACTCACGTACACATGTGCAACCCGTGCGCACGTGCTTCAAAAGTGCTTGCTCTTTGCGCAATTTGTAGTAAATAATGCTTATTTAAGAGTACGGCACTACTTAACCCAATATAGCAATGCCTTTGTTTCTAAAATCATTCTAGCTTTCCTTCGTTTTCAGCAATGTCAATGTTGATACTTAATAAAATAATGTTAGACCAATGTATTTTTGTTTATGATGTTAACGGGGATAAGACTGGTTGTCTCGTGGGGGAAAAATATCCAGATTGCCTACTTAGACTGAGTTTATCTCAAAATATAGGAAATATAATATAAACTCAGCTTACTTCCTAAAAAAAGCTGGTCAAGAACATCTTCATACATAGGGAGTGGTTTTTCAATATTTAAAAAGCAGTTGCCTGGATCTCACATATTTCATAATCAACTAGAGACAGACAACCAAACACTTAGAAGTAATGCAAACATTAGCAGTAGGGATAAATTGATGAGTTTTGTTTTTCATCCCAATTTCATGCCTGGATTGATAACATCGCTTTCCATTTTATTTTTCACTTCTTTTATCTCCATTTTTTCTCCTTCTGTCTCCTGCTCACCATCTCCTCTCAGTCATATTATACAATAAATTGTAACATGAAGAGCATCTTCAAGAAAATATATCCTATGGCCTTTCTTAAGGTAATCCAAACTTTTACTCGGCCAAAATAGAATTGTATGCTAAATTTATGTATGTTCCCAGAGACAGGGAGAAACTATTTTTTCTCTGTCCCCTTCATGAGACATTTAAACAAGTGGGTAACAGGTGCTACATGCCAGGAACACACTGTACTCTGAATATTTTTGTAAGAAGCTGTTCACTCTGGGAAAAGCATTTCATTTCTAAGTCTTAGTGAACACCACCTGTGCTCGGTCAGTCACTGGCAGGATGGATACACTCTTGGTGATGAAAAGGGATTTTATTGGACTGTGGCTAGAATTGTTTCTCCAAATACTTGGGGAGAGAGCTGATAAATTACTTTGCACCTACCATTTTAGATAATCACTGCACGTCTTTCGGGACAAGATATTACACATGCACTTTGAATGGAAAGAATAATGCAGGATTGAGCAATGTACTAAACTAGTGTCTTCTTCTCATCTGGGGGAAAAAAAGTCTTCGCTTTTACTAATATGAAACATAAAATTTGGTTGTGCCAAGTTGATGATACTCATGTAGGAAAAGAAAATAAAATTTGAGATAGAAAGAAGGAGATATTTTTCAGTAGGACCAAGGGCCCAACCTACGTGTTTCTTGCATTAACCTCAGAATTAGCAGCTACATCTTATGGACTTGTCCTAATAAAGGCAATTTACACAGTGCTATGGATAAGAAAAGATTCCCAGAGACAATATTTGTAAGCTATAAATTACTAATACATATGTACTTACGATGAATAAATTATTTTGCAATATGAGGAGCATGATCCTGCTTTAAAAAATAAAATAAAATTCAGGTTTCTGAAGGAGGATTAACTCCATCCGCCCCTTAGGATATATAATTTTTCTTAAGTCATTTTCATTGCCTAGGGTTTTATGTATGCTAATGGTTGGAACTAATGTGCTTGTCCATAGACGGCATCATCCTAACTCCCCCAGGCAAAGCGGGACTGTGATTTAAGCCAGTGTTTGATGAATTTCCTAAGCGTGGCGAGGCGCTATTCCCCTGCTCCGCCCCCCTGTCCTCCCACCGCCTGGGTGTGTGAAGCGCTCTCCAGCTCCAAAAGCGTAATGCTGGATTTATCAAGTTACAGATCATATTATTTTGCAAGAATAACTCTATTGAGCTCCATCTGTGATTTAGTGCTCTTTATTTTTACATGCTAGCTTTTTAAAAATGTGTACTTAACTTACTTTGAGACAGAGAGTGTGTGTGCGTGCTTGTGCGGGGGAGGGGCAGAGAGAGAGGTAGAGAGAGAGAATCCCAAGCAGGCTCCACCATGTCAGGGCAGAGCCCAGCTCTGGGAACCTGAGCCAAAATCAAGTACCGGACGCTTAACCAACTGAGCCCCCCAGGCGCCCCTACATTGCTAGCTTTTAATTATTCTGGATGACTACGGCATAGATTTTGAGTTGAAAATTCTTGGGGGAAACTAGATGGTATGTGGACTTCGTTTTAGTGACAACAGGCTGATATATAAAACCAGTGGTTGCTGACGTCTAAAATCAGAACATTCTAGGCCTCACCCCAATACTATGTCAGTTTATATTTTAAAGTATGCATTTCCAGTAGTCTAGAGGAAATTTCTACTTGAATATTTCACCGTATCTACTCCCTCTTTACTTAGACCTGTTTTTCTTGCTTATCTATTCCATTTTGTCTGGAGTATTGTTCCTTCTAGTTTTCAGGGCAAGAGGCCAAGAACATGGGTATCATCTTTGCTGCTTTTCTATGTTGCACCTTCCATTAAACCTCATAGTCTCATCTTTTTCAGAGATGATGTGCTCCCCTGTGTGCATGCAGTTAGCTTATAAGCTCCCTAGAGCTTTCAAAGTCCACCAGTTGCCCGCTTCCAATTCCCAACATGTATTCTCTCCCTTCACGGCACCTCTTCTCACTGCACTCACACTTTGTGAAGGCTTATCCTGCCTCTGGAGCTTTCTTTATACTCTTCTTGCTTAAAATGTGCCTCTGCTTCCCAAATCTGACAATTTGCTTTTAATTACTTTTAAAGAGGAAGGTTGTGTTTAATGGTAGAACTTAGCACACTCCAACACCAGGCATGGCCTGAAGCAGAGATGGGTCGACGACCCCCAGGGAGCCTCACAAGGTGAAGAGGATGAGGAAGGTGACCGCCAAACAGAAGAGTCCCAGGGCTTCAGAAAGGGCAAAGCCCAGAATGGCATAGGAACAGAGCCGCTGCTTGAGAGGTGGGCTCTGGGCGTAGCCAATGATCAAGCTGCCTAACACTGTTCCCTGCCAGCGCCTGAACCATCCACACCAACCGTGGCAGTGCCGGCACCAATAAACGTGGCTACTTTGCCAATGTCCCAGGAGACGACACTGTTCTGGAGCTCCCACGGGGCTACCTAGAGTGGAAAGCTTCTGTAGGGTGGCTATTTAGATGGGCTTTCTGGCCCTCCTCAAGAAGGAGACAGACACAGGTCTGATTAGGTCCCTGGTACAACAGCCAATCAGGGCCAGAGGAACGCGTAATGCCCAGCAGGCCGTCTGCGTTTTCTCAGTCTGTACTCTCACTACCCTCCTCCCCTTGCTCTGACCATCGCCGTTGTCCAGCTCAAGGTGACTCTGACAGTTTCTTGTTGATATCAATCCCTTTTCAACTCAACCTAAACATTGTGGTTTAATAACTTAAATGCACTTTTACTAGCACCCTCCATTTCTTTCTTATTTTGTCTCTTTTTAGGCATTACCCAACCCAGACAGCCCCATGGCAATATACAATGAAAGATGAATCTACCTTCTTTTTATTTATAACCACTTTTTTCTCTTTACTAGTTGTCCTTGGTGTGAACATTAAAATTCTACAATGGGGCTAGAGGGCACAATCACACCTGTTTTCTAATCCAGTGGGCCCTCCATAGCACCAGGTAATTCTTTCTCTTATATCTGATTATAGCTCTTTTTTATTTCTTGTTTTTGCTGTTAGAATATTTACATCCCTCTTCATAGTGCTCATTCATTTGCATATCTCTAGCCCCCAGCAGTTGACTCTGCCTGATTCTTCAAATGAAAGAGTGGCTGTTAGCTAACCTTTCTCCCTGGCACCCTGGCCTCTGACCATAAAATTCATCCTTCCCCATCTTTCCTCCTGTCTCAGCGCAAGGTAATCCTTTTATCTTCTCTCTATGACATCCTTCCCCAAACTCCAGGATCTTGGTCATCTTTTTGGATATATTCTTTATTTCTTTTCGTCTTTTCCTTAATTCCTTCCTCCAGAGTATACTGATGCGTTCCAGTCTCCCACACCCTAGAAAATATTGTATCTTATGTCTCCAATCTGACATCCTCTCTCGTTAAACTCCTGAGATTGTTCTCTCTCTAGCCCCAAATGACATTTAATGGTCAAATCACATTTTGTTCTCACCTTGCTGGATTTTTTTCTATACAAGTTGATGCTTGAGGGGCACATGGGTGGTTCAGTCGGTTAAGTGTACAACTTTGACTTAGGCCATGATCTGGGGTTTGTGAGTCTGAGCCCCACATCGGGCTCTGTACTGACAGCTCAGAGCCTGGGAGCCTGCTTTGAATTCTGTGTCTCCCTCTCTCTTTGCCCCTCCCCCACTTGCACTCTGTCTCTCGGTCCCTCTGTCTCTCTCTCTCTCTCTCTCAGAAATAAGTAAACACTGGGGCACCTGAGTGGTGAAGTCAGTTAACTGTTGGACTCTTGATCTCGGCTCAGGTCATGATCTCACAGTTCGCGAGTTTGAGCCTCACATCTGGCTTTGCACTAATGGCATGGAACCTGCTTGGGATTCTGTCTCTCCTCTCTGCCCCTTCCCCACTTGTGCACCCTCTGTCTCTCTCTTTCTTTCTCTTTCTCTCTCTTACTCTCTCACTCAAAATAAATAAATAAACTTAAAAATGTTTAAATAAATAAATATTAATTTTTTAAAAAATAAATTAAAAAAAGAAGTGATGCTTGATATTATGCTAGGTACTAATGTCTCTTGGTTTCTATCTATGTACTGTCCTTCTTCCTTCCCTTTGATCCACCCACTGCATTATGGGGTTTGTTTCCTCAGTATGTAAGGGGATACTCTCCTTGACATCCATTTGTTTTCCTTAGACTCTCATGCTTATCCCAATAGAGTTTTATATTCCAAACTCTATTTCTATATGCAGTTGATGGCCTCATCTGTATATCCAGGCCTTTCCCCATTTCATTCTTTTCAGTTTATTAGAACTCTGTCTTTAAAAAACAATATGTGGGGAGATGCCTGGGTGGCTCAGTCAGTTAAGCATCAGCTCTTGATTTTGGTTCAGGTCTTGATCAATGGTCAATGAGTTTCGAGCCTTACATGAGGCTCCATGCTGACAGAGTGGACCCTGCTTGGGATTCTCTCTCTCCCAGTCTCTGCCCCCTATCTGATCTCTCACTCTCTCAAAATTAGATAGATAACATTAACATTTTTTTGCTTCATATCATTACCTCATTTAAATATCCCTGGTGTCTATAGGATAAATGTCCAACTCTTTAGTGGAGCATAAAGCTCATCGGTATCTGGTCTCTGATATTCTATTCACAGCTGTGTATACTATTCTCCAGCCATACTAGAATCTTACCATAATCTTTCCTTCTGTTGTATTTGTATATTAGTTTCTTCCATTCACCTTAGCTCAAATTCTGAAAAAAGTTTGTGATGATGCATAAGACTGTATAATCCAGATCTTGAGAAATACTAATACCTGACTTTTCTGAGATTATTTTATGAGTACCCTAGAGCATGGCCACACCCTGAGAGAATATTTTTTTTCTCTTCTGAAAAGTGATCATCGTCAAACATCCTGAAAACTTCAATATAGAGTAAGCAAGGTGTCTCATCTTTGACCTAAGGGTTGAAGAAAAGTTTACATTCTCAGGCCTGGTAACTTCCAGGAATGGGATTGACCTGGCATCCTAGGTTGTGTTTTCATGTACAAATTCTGATGTGAGAGCATTTGAATAAAAGTGGTTTCTTGGGGAGAAACTGGAAAGGACACAGGAAAAGCAGGATATGTGAGCAGAATAAGTTGAGCAAGGGCATGATTTTAGGTGAAGCCCCAGCCTGGGCTTGATCCTGTGGGTAAAATTCGCCTCAGACATTTCCCTTCCTGGAGGTAATTTTGTCTACTTGCAGGAGCGGCCAATCATTGGCTGCCTGCTGGATGAAGGTGGCAGGAGTGAGGGCTTATAAATGCCAGATACTTCCAGCTCTACTTCAGCAGCCAAAGAACAATTGTCTGAGAAAGCTGCAGGTGCAGGTAGTTAGAGGTGGAACCCAGAGTTGTGAAGGCTCATATAGAACTGGCGACAGACATCTGGAGGAACACCAATAATCTCCAACACACCTGGTTATGGAGAAGCAGAAAAGGAGCTACTAATCACAGAGCTTGTCCTTTCCACTGCCAGCAGCAGGAGGAGCAGAACAGAGAAGTAACAGCCTGTAGAACAAACCATTCCTGGATTCAGTTTCAATGTGTGTAAGGAGGTGTGAGGGGTGGGGGAGCAGGGGCTTCCCACACACAAAACACTAGAAAGGGTGTCCAAGAATCCAGCTCAATTCTGGCACTACCTACTCGGAGACAGCATCAGATTCCACAGGTTAAATGTTCAGTCTTATAAGGCTGCCTTTTATCCCCACATCAGATGCCAGTCATAAACTCCAGGCTGTTACCTGTGCTTCTGATTAACTGGCTATAGATGGAATGTTCCAGTGACCTCTTCCTTGGGTTCCATTAATTTGCTAGAGTGGTTTACAGAATGCAGGGAAAGATATTTACCAGTTTATTAAAGGATACTATGAAGAATACAAATCAGTAGCCAGATGAAGACATATATAGGGTGGGGTCCTGAAAAAAGGGGTTTCTGTCTTCTGGAGCTGGGGCCCCCAAGAATAGAAGCTTTCTGAAGAAAAGAAAAAGACCAAAAACCTGTCCTGTTGGGTTTTTACGGAGGCTTCATAACATTCATGATTGACTAAGTCATTGGTCATTGACTGATTCAACCTCTGGCTCTTCTTTCCTCCTTGGGGGCTGGGCAGTGACAAGGAGATAGAAAGTTCCAACTCTCTAATCCTCATCACACTCTTGGCGTGGGGGGGGGGGCGCGAGGGCAGTGGTCCAAAAGTCATCTATATTAATAACAAGACCCCCCATTTCACCTTTATGGCTCTGAAGTGTTTTTAGTAACTGTGGACGAAGACCAAATATATCTGAAGACCAAATATATATTTCATAGAAATCATTACATGGCAAACCGTCTTCTGGAGGGTAGCAAAATCTCCTGACCTCACATGGCCATGTCTAGTGCCACTAGCAAGTGAGGGATGTACCAGGACCTGGACCCCTGCGTCCCAAATAGAGGAAGTGTTGGTGGTCCCTGGCAGGCCAGTGTGCCCAACAGAACAGAGACTTTCTGAAGGTCATTAGCAGCAGAGCAAAATCATTGGGAAAAAAGGAGCAGTCCTGAGAGGAACACCCAGGCAGAGTCGTTTCTAAATGCATGCAGCATATATCATGGGAAACTCAGAAATACTAAGATGTGAGAAAGACATTGAGAGAGATCAGTCAGCAGAATCCCTAAAAGCAGTAAAAGTTTAGACTACTTTCCCTTAAAATCCTGGTGACAGACTAAGATCACTGGACTCTAAACCCCCAACAGCTGCATGTTGTTAATCCATCAATGAGCCAGAAGATTGAGCAATAATAGCTCCTCTTCTCTTTGGGCTTCAAGACCCAGGAACAATGTTCCAATATGGATGAACTCTTTCCTGATTTACCCTAGACTCAGTTTCTTCCTCCTCCTCCTAGTATAAAGAGAGCACTCAGCTACTTTTATCACAGAATTGGTTGCACCCTACTGTGGTGATCTGTATCTCTCTCTAACCCAATAACCTCCTTTAGGAAAGAACTTATTGCTCATTTCTGATCCCCAGTATTTAGCATAATACATCACAAATGTTACAGTCCTAATAATGTTATTTCAGTGTATAAAGTATCTAGAGCCATGTTTTTCATCATTTTGAGTGGCAAAAAAAAAAGGCTAAAGTCTGATGCAAGCTATGAAACTTCTTCCCATAAACATGCACAAAAACACTAACCAAAAAGTTGTACACACTAACCTAAAAGAAATGTTTCAAAACAGAAAAGAAAAATCCACATTGCTACTAGGAGAACCCATGTCCTTCAAACTCAAGACTGATAGTAGAGATCCTCCAAAATGTTTGAAATCCTGGTATGTTCTAACTCTTACAGTAAACCAATGAAAAACTTAAAATCAGTCTAAGCATTAAGGATTTAGGAGCTTGCTCCCAAATTACATGCACCAGCTACTCTGGAGGAAGTTCATAGGAATTGCAATTAGTGTGAAGTGAAGCATTCTTGGGAGCCGAGCAAAAAACAGAAGAGAAGGAAATGAACAGACCTTTTAATGAACAGAGAAAAAAGGCAGAACAGGCACACTTCGCCCTGAAAATGAATGGTGGAGGGACAGGATTTTCCCTCAGTTTCATGTCACACTCTAGGTTACCTCATTTGACTACTGAAAGAGTCAAGTCTAAGATACTTTAGCGAATGTAGGCAAGACCTCCTTTTTTATAGATTCCATCTTTTCCAAGTGCCCCTGGGAGCCCCACATTCCCATTTTATTCCTTTGGTCTTAAAATATTTTTACTTTCTAGATGTTGACTGCAGAGCCAATGAGCCTGGCATCATTTATATAAGTAAAAATAACTTCCAATTCTCATGTTCAATGTGTAAACATTGTCAGTTTTTGAGATTTGGGGTATTGGGTGCTCTGTTATATTTCTGCCCTTGATTAAACTGTAATGAGATATTTTGCATAAATTAAACTCCAGTGAGTAATTACCAATTAGTTGATGGTTGACTGAAAACAGATTTAATGAAAGAGGTATCCATTTATACACTTGATTTCTAATTTTGAGATATCTTAAATCTTATTATCTCTTTTACTTTTCTGAACAGATCACGCTGCAGTTTGACTCTGCAATCTGAGATTTCACCCTGCAGCCAAATGGATCCTCAGCTAAATGCTTGAGGGGGAATTAATCAGGCAGCATCCAGGTAGAAGCAGATTTCAGTAAACAATTATTTGAAGGTAAATTGAAAATACAATATACCAAATAATAACCACATTTCTCCTGGCCAAAAAACCCACTCCTGTTTCACCATGGCTCTAAAATTTCTCAATGTGTGGAAAGAGCTGGAAGTAAAAGATATTCAGGTGAAAAATAATATGTGTGGAAATTTCAATTAAACTTATCCACAAGGACGAATTGAATCAAAATCAATTACTATCAATCGTTGTTTAACTTCTGTTAGTGTTATGCTTTTTTTCATACATCTTTTTTTGAAGTATATTAACGTCTGTAATTTCTGATTATTTGTGATAAATTAGCACAGTTCCTTGATTCAAAGACTCAGATGTTTCTGAAATTGGGATGTACTTTACAACCCATAGGGACATGTAAAGGTAAAAGTTGTCTTTAAATTGATGGACTGTTTTTCAATTGATGAAATCTTAGAATGGAGGAGGTATGGTAAAATAAGACTGTTTTGTCTTCCAAAAACATTTCTCAGAGATGGGTACTTTTAATTGATAGTTTCCATGTTCTCAATCAATTTTCCTCTTCCATCTCCCATCAGAACTAATTTGTTCAGGGAACAATTAGGCAAGCGTTTCTGAGAATGCAGTAAGAATGAGATATATCTGGCTTTCTAATCCTGTAAGAAATAACGATGCATAATCAATGAATCAATGCCAGCAGATGTCTCTTACTTACTGATTTACAAACTGGCTTTAGGAAACCACCTTCATACATGGAAACGTTGCCACATGGAGTCAGACTGAAGCACTCAAATAAACCTTAAAACTTTCGAACAAGATCAAGACCAGAGAGCTGCATTGTAGCACCTGGTCATACTTTTTCCCCAAATACAAATCTATTTGTGTTAGAACTGGCCAAAGGGTTTGTCTCATTAAACTGTATTCAAGTGAAAGTATTTTATCAGCGATGAAAAATAAAATGTTATGTCAAAGTTACTTAAAAGGTGATGGGTTGAATGAAAGTCATTTCATGAAACAATGTGAAAAATGAAAAAGCTCTCTTTGATCATAGTTCATAATTGAAGGTTATTTCCATTTCCTAGGTAGTTATTTTGGCAATTAAATCAACTCAAAAGTTTTATCTCTAAAAAAATTAATTGTATGTTGAAAAAGTGAATTGGGATAATGTACTCTGTAAAGGTTAAAAGAGGTTGTTCCAAATGTTATTTCAGTAACATTAAATTTGTTATCATATGCAAAAAAGTTTAAGATATTAAAAAAGTATAAGATGCTAAAAATGTTCTCTGTATGGAAAAAATATTCTTTAGTTTTATTAGTAACAATTGTACTGAGTGCATAAATTTATTACTCAAAACTGCTCATTTAAATTGGTGTTTCTGAGAGTAATACCAGTCTATGGTGCTATGTATCATGTTATTTATAAATATCCCTAGATTGATAAATTACTCAGGATACTGATATCTCATTTTTAATAGCTTTATTGAAGTATAACTGACACAATAAATTGCATATATTTAAAATACACAATTTGATAAATTGTGCCACAACTTGATGCTCTGTTCAGTTCTTTCCAGTCTTTTTGTTTCATTTGGAATCATCTCTATAGCCCTGTCTCTAAGTTCACTAGACTTTTCTGCAACATCTAATCTGAAGTCAAAACCACCCAGTTATTTTTCATCTTGCACATTGTAATTTTCTAGAGAAAATATCTAGACATTCATGTTGGGTCTTTTTTATATCTTTTATTCCTTCACTTAATATTTTGAAAATGTGAAATACAGTCATAATTGTTTTAATACCCTTGTATGTTAATTCTAACATCTACATCAGTTCTAGGTCAGTTCAATTGACTACTGAACTTCATTATGGACTGTATTTTCCTGCTTTTTTGTGTGCTAATCATCTTTGCTTGGTTGTGAAACATTGTGGATTTTACCTCATGTGATGGTGGCTATCTTTGTATTCCTGTAAATGTTCTTTGAGTTTTGTGCTGGGCATGGTTAAGTTACTTGGAAATGGCTTGACTTTTTCAGGTCTTTTAAGAATTGTTAAGTGGGATCAGAGCAATGTTTACTAGGACTATTTATTCCACACTACTGAAGATAGATCCTTTTGAGTTTTCGACCCAATGTCCTGTGAATTCTGAGGGCTGATGAGAACATGTGCCATTCTAGGTCCTATGTCAGCACCAGACACCATTCTAATCTTTTCACATGATTTTTTCACAGCTTCAGGTAGCTTCCTTGTGTGTTTGTGCTAATCAATACTATGTTCAATGCTACTTGAGAGGAACCCTCTGCAGACTTCTGGGGTTTTTTCTTAATGCATCTTTATCCTCTCCAGTCCTGTGTCTTGAGAACTCAGGCTGCCTTGGTCTCGGAATCTCTGCTCTATCCCTCTGCCAGATTTCTCCTGGGCCCCTTCTCCTATCCTGTACCCTGTAAGATGGGAGCTATTGTGAAGTTCATCTCTCTAGGATCACTTCCTTTGTTGCCTAATGTCCATGGTCTTAGAAGCCATTTTTTCAAATATTTTTGAATATTCTTCTCCTCTCCCCACCTCCTTTTCTTCCTCTTCCCCTTCTTCTTCCTCCTCCTCCTCCCTATTATTATTATTTTGTTTGTTTTAAGTGGGAGAGTGAATTTAGATCTTGTTACTTTATCTTAGCCAGAGGTAGAAATCTCATGTCCGTATCACACACTCACACACACACACACACACACACACACACACACATGAATTACATATATAGATGATGACTATCTTATGTTTTAATCTAAGCAAATACCAACTATCTGGAATTTTTACAGAAAAGTATTATTACAGACTTTCTAATCCTATAGGAAATATTCATGTATTATCTGGCCTTGATATTGTTCAAAAGTTCTGTTTAAATGTTTCAGTACGACTCCATGGCACAACATTGCAAAGTGTGAAGGTGGTTTACTATATTATGATATATGAAATCCCGGCTTTTTCTCTATGCCAAGCCCCTATCCCAGTGTGATGGGATAAAACTTGGTCTATTATTTTGATCAGAAGAACTTTAGTGATTTTGAAATTTTTTCAGTTTCTTTCCTATCTTCTCAATCACATTTCTGCTCAAATCTCTTTTCAAAAGTACTGAATCTCCTTAATAATAACCTGTTATAACTATACAGGAGAATTTGTTAAACCTTGCCCATTTTAGGACATGGCTTCAGGGATCATCAATAGACTTTTTCTGAGAACACAAGGACTACTGGAAGGAAAAAAATGTTATTGAAAATAAATTGGAAAACATTTCAGTTATTTTAGAAATGGGCTCTTTATGCAAATCATTACCCTGTGCCACATACAAAAGATATCTTTAATAAGGTGCTTGTTCTTGAGAATCACTGTTAAAAGATACAAAAAGTATTCTTTCTCAGGAGTGGTTAAGTGTGGCTTCCAGGGTTTGATAATAAAAGCAGGACTATTCATGCATAATAGAATCAGACTTTTTTTTTTTAAGCATGCCTTCCTTTGCTATTCTGGACAGGTGTTTCTATAGTGCAATCTAAACTACAAAAATGGCTCATAATTGCCAACACCTAATTTAACATTCTGAAGCTAATCATAAAACAACCTCCCCTTTCACAGGAAAGACAAAGTCTCAGCTGGGCTTTAAATCCTGATTATATGACAAGGTTCCAATTGAAATTTTAGCTATCAACCAAGTGACCTTCAATGACCACAAGCTGGGAAGCTTGGTAACTAATCTAAACACATCTCTAGGCAAACCCCCCACCTCAGCATTAGTTTCCAGACTCTTGCATTATTCACCTCATGAAAAAAGCAGAATATGAAAAGCAAATGATTGTAGCAACCTTCAACCCTCAATATTTGAAAGGCCAACCACAAGCTGTGAAAATATTCCCATAACCCTATTTCCTGTGTGGGAGCTTAGGACACTGATAAAATGTTTATACTGTCAGCCCACATGTAGCAGTCAGTAATTCCTTCTTCTTTTAAGAAAATGTTATTTGAAAAAAAAAAAGTGTTGCTCATATTAAAATAAAAGAAATCCTACATTCATAGCTACTTGCAGATCATAATAAAATCATGCTTAATTTTTTACGTCCCGTAACGCTTTTCAGCAAATTTCAATTTGAGAGAAGCTTAACTATTAATCATTTTATGTAAAGTTTTCCTTCTCTTCATAACAAAATTCTCCCATAACAAAATTTTATCTTTACAAGACTTCTTTTCCAACTACATTTTAAAAAATCCTGGCATAGTGGCCTATGACAAGAAATACTTTACTCCTATCTTGAAGTAAGATTGGTAAACCCATTGGCTCTTAATTGCTAAACTTTAAATTTTTTGAAGGTGACCCATTTTTTAAACCAAGTTTGTACTATCCAACGTGATCAGTAAGCTGCTTTGCACAAAGCTGACACTATTAAACATTTGTTGAATGAACGCTGGGCTTTACTAATATAATGAATGAACGAATTGATTTTCTCTATGGTTACAGTGATTATGTCCCTGAGGATTTTTTTCCCTGATTTATAACTTTATATCTATAAAATTTTGCAAAAGGTATATGATTAAGTCACACTCAATTACACATTTAACAAGGTGTCTATCCTTAAATTGAATTCAATTTTGAATTCAATTGTTTGCTATATTGAATTCAATAGCATTTTGTAAAACAAAAGAGGAAATACCTCAAAAAATCTGTAACAATTTTAACAGATTTACAGATTTAACAATCTGTAAAGAAATATGTTTGTAAGTTTTATTTGAATACACTAAACCTTATTCTAATACAGATCTTGGCTGACTTACATAAAATGACTTATGCAAGAAGTCGACTTAGAAGAAAGAAGGTTATGNAGAGAAGAAGAAGAAACACAATGAGTTATATAACTCACTAATAGAAAAGAAGAAAATTTACTACTTTCTCAAAGAAGGCACATTTTTTTCCTGGTACTAAACTCAGAGCAAGTTCTCATGTGGGTTTTAGGTAGGGAACATTGAGTAATTTAATGGACAATGTCCTTATACTAATTTCACAGCAAATGCAGAAATGGGCCTCATGTGGCTCTTTCTTGTAAAGGCCTTCAATAAAAGTCGAAGGCATAATATTAAAACACCAGGAAGGAAGAGAGTTCTGGGAGGGACCCAGCAAAAGAGATGCCAGCATGTGTTCAATCTTGATCCAAAGGTAGAAAGTAGAAGGCTGGATTGTAAAATGCTTAAATCGGTTCTTAGTTGAAGTTTTGTATTTGTTAGGAGCTAGAAGCAGCAAATTCTTCAAAGTAATCCTCAGGTGAGGGGCTTGGTTGAGGTTTTGATGTTTATAGTTGAAAATATACAAGTAAAATTTAGAATCTATTCTAGCAATTGAAAATCTAATATATAATGAAAAAATTCAAAACTTGAAACCAATGTTGTGGTCGAATCTCCTCTCCACAAGATGGTGGAATATGAAGGGGTTAGCCAATATGGCAAGATTCTTAGTCTTTTCTATCAAGACATTTCTGTGGGTAACTGGGTGGCTCAGTCAGTTAAACATCCAGCTTCAGCTCAGGTCATGATCTCACGGTCCACGGGTTCGAGTCCCACATCAGAGTCTGTGCTGACTCTGGAGCCTGCTTCAGATTCTGTGTCTTCAGATTCTGTGTCTCCCTCTCTCTCTGGCCCTCCCCCCACTCACTCTTTGTCTCTCTCTCTCAAAATAAAATAAAGACATAAAATTTTTTTTAAATATTTCTAATGGCAGGGTCACATTAAACTGTTTCCATTAGGATCTGGGATATATTCCCAAAAGTTTGTTCCATAAATCAACAATGTCTTTAAAATCTCAACTCGAGAGTTTAAAATTCCATTATTATTCCATAAAATATTTGTATTTTTTTTATATGAAAATAATGACGACATCAAATGCTGATGAAGACATGGAGCAACAGGATTCTTATTCATTGCTGGTGGGATCGTAAAATGGTATAGCCACTTTGGAAGACAGTTTGCCCATGGTCACACAGCTAATAAGTGGATGGAGAAGGGATTTGAACCACTCAGCTTGACTTCAGTCTTTCTTTTAGTAAGTATGCTAAGCTGGTTTGAGATGATTCTATTTAAAATATTTTAGTTCTATAATCTTGAGTTACTTCAAGTCTACATGTAGTCTAGAACTATCTTCCTAAATGTATCAGGGCCAAAATAGTCTCCGGATCTGACTATGGAGATGCAGCCATTCTTGTTCTCCCTCCTTGTTCTAATTTACTTTCTCCATTTCAGTGACTTTCTCCACAGTTCATAGATTTTTTTCCTCCACAACAATTTTACCTCAGGCGTATACCATCATGCCCTCTGAAACACATCTCATGTCTCCATTATACATTTTCTGTTTGTTTTTATTCTTATCATATTCTGAGAGGAAATCTTGAGCTAGCTCTTTTTTTTTTTTTTTACCTCAGGCCATACCATAATTTCCAGCGATCTTAGTGTTGGTGACCCTGATGTGGTCTTGTCAGCAGTGACTGAGAGAATTGACATTCAGTGTATGGAAAGCAAGACTGTTGGAGGAGCAGTGATGTAGATGAGGTATTTCTCTGTAAGTGTGTGTGCATGTGACAGACTGTCTCCGACTTGGCATGTCCACTACAAAGTTGAAGTAGATGTTATATTGTTCTTTTGCACTTCCTTGAAGAGCTTAGTTCATTCAATTACCACGTTTCCTTTCTTTATCAAATATATCTTGGCAAGGCCCTATTAACTCATCTGTATGAGAGGTGACATTGTTTCAGTGGGCATCTGCAGTTTGTTCAGGCCCCTAAAGTTCTTAATCAGTATAAAAATGATTCCTGGCTCCCAATGAATGAACACTTGAAGGCATTTTCAAATGTTTAAAACGTTAGCATTAGTCAAGATGCGTTTTCATGCTGGCTTACTCCTTGTACACCCAGTTTCTAATTTACAAAAACAAAACACACTCTGCTGGGTGAACTTTTGCCACTTTTCAAGTAGCTACAATTTTGCATTACTCCTCTCTGTTTATATTCTGAGTTCACAAGGACCATCCCTATGCTATTGTGTCAGACCGTCTTTGTTTATGTTGTGTGTCACACCATCGCCGTCACTACTGGTTTCAAATGCCCAATGTCCTGCTAGAGTTTGACTATTTAAGTGTTTCATATCCACTTAGGTATGTGCTCATTTTGTATAGAAATAACACTGAATTTGTAGACACACAAATTAGTCAAAAGAATGAGATGAGTGGTTTTGTCTAATACCTATTAGAAAAATCTGTACTTTGAAAGCAATAGCTTTTTCACAGTTGCTTTGCTTTTATTTGTGCTGATGGATTTTTACTTTCAAGCAATGAAAAAAAAATAAGATTAAAGGTGAGTGTTTAAATCTGAAACTGTGTTTTTCAAATAGTGATATGCAATTATACTTTTTTTTTTCTTTACCAAAACCTCATGTTAAGAGGATTATCTTTTATTTAAAAAAAAAGAAAAAAGCTTGTTGATAAAAGTTCTGGAAACTATAGACTGAGAGGCAAAAGCTCCTTCTTTCATGGGAAGAACAATGTATAAACTGATGTCAGATTTCCAGCAAAAGTGGTGGTTATCTTGCTGATATATTGGGTGTAAAATACCAGATGGGAATTCTATATTTCTTTTGAAAAGATACTTATTTCCTTGCAAAGTTTCTTTAAAAAAGCTCTTCTCTGTCTTGTCACTTCAGACAACTCTTTATTATACTAAACATTTTAATCTATGCAATTTTGAAACAGCAAACTATAAGAACAATAACCAGAATGATATCATGTGATATTTACTCAATTAGTTGGTCACCTTGTATTGCTGACTTGCTAAAACATTTATAAACTACTTTTATACTCTCAAGACTTCAATGGTCGTGGTGTTTTATAACAAATCTTTGACATTCATTTGCAAATATATATGTTACATATTTATTTAAACTAATTACCTACAAAACATATGTAATTACATCTAACTATATTATAATCAAAATGTACATCTTTCCTCTTTTTTTGTGATGTGAATATTTTTGGTTATTTTATTTATATGTTTGTTTCTTGGTACTTACTAGCTTGTATAAGAATCATTATTTGCCAAAATACTACAACTTCAAGGGCATTACTGATATTTCATGTGGTCAAGGAAATGATTATATTTAAAATTAAAACTACTTTGGAAATTCTGGCATATATAATACATTTTAATAGAGAATTAAAGATTAAGAATTTAAAAAAACATATTCCTTTTGAAATGAGATGCTGTAAGTGAAATCACACACATCATAGCACTAGTTTATAATAGGGTGACCTCATTTTAATTATTTTCAGAATATGAATTAAGCCATTATAGGCGATCTTTTAAAAAGTGGGTCTAGGAAAGATGGAAAACATTTTTATAGCCTTAGAGAAAAAGGATGTGGTCATTTGGAAACACACCATTAAATACTTAATCCTAGTCACAATACGGAAAAGGCAATTGCACAGACCTTTCCAGAAGAAACACAGAGGATGTGAGGTCAAGAAGGAGAGAAAGCGATTGAAAGCGAAGCACATCTGGGATTGTTAAGGACAATCAGAAGCCATAACATAAAGAAGACAAAAGGTGAGTGTGTCTCGTCTGCTCCATGGCCATCTGGCTCAACAGACTTTAAATATTGAGCAAGCATTGTCTCAAAGACTTCTTTTTTCTCCTTCTGACCTCAGCTACTAGAAAACTATGGTTCATACAAAGTCAACCTTTTTGTGGAATTCCCATTAATTCAGGGGGTGGCATATTTTTGAAAAATATTCAGCTTGTGATAGTCTTAACTTCCTAGTTACTGGATTCTTGATGTCCAACACAATTTACAGTTCACTAAAATTATACACAGATTGTCATCCTATTGTTTATTTAACTAAGAAAATGTAGTGAATGTAGCGATTTTTCCATAAACAGCCAGTGGTTTCAACTCTTGAGTGAATGGCTGAAACAAATACACACCTGCTGATTTTTTTTTAAATTAAGGATGAAAATTGAAATATGTTCTTTTTAAATCTATGAAGAAAAAAAGCTCCTTTTCCTTGGAAAGAAAATAGCAATTTTTTCTTTCAGTAAAAATGGTATGAATCAATGGTATGAAATTACCTGTTTAAAAATAACCGGTAGACTTATTTTTAGAATAGTTTTATATTTATAGAATAATTGAGCAGATAATACAAGTAATTTGATATACGCTTTTCATCTTCAGTTTTCCCTATTATTAACACCTTGCGTTAGTGTAGTTTATGTTAATTAATTAATGAATCACCATTGATACTTTCTTATTAACTATAGCCTATTATTTACATTAAGATTCACACTTTGTGTTTTACGGTTCTATGGTTTTCACAAATACATAATAATATGTATCCACCCTTACAGTTTTATACAGAATAATTTCACCACCCTAAAAATTCCGTGTTCTACCTATTTATCCCCTTCCTCCTTCTTCTTGGACCCCTGGCACCCACTGACCATTTCACCATCTCTATAGTTTTATCTTTTCCAGAATGTCATGTAGTTGAGATCATAGATGTAGTCTTTTCAGACTGGATTCTTTCATTTAACAATATGCATATAAGGCTGCTTGATGTTTTCATGGTTTAATAGCTCATTTCTCGGTAGCACTGAATAATTCTTTAAACATGCAAAATTTCCGAGACCAAATATAGCACTGAAAAATAAGAGTACCTAAAATGTGTCTTTAAGTAAAGTTGAGTATCAAAAAGTTGTTTATTTCAGATATACAAATAGTTTTTAAAGATTACTAGGCTCAACAAAATTATTTTTAGTCTGTAAAATGTATTAGCCTCATTTAGATTTTCTAGTACCATTAACAGGACTCTAAGTCATCTCAATTCTTTTCTTACTCATCTGTAATACTCACACCATCTGGTTGTGTTCAATAGACTGGTTTACCCCATTAATCAGAAAGATTGGCCGATAATCAATATTCTATGTATCCCCAAAGTCATGAGAATTGGTCTTTCTCTTCGTCCTTCCATATTTTTTCCTCCCCTCCCCTTCACACCCCTGACTTAGATATTAATATTCTAACTTATCAGGGAATTTTTATTCCTGGCAGGGGATGAATAACCATGAAACAGCAGGACATGTCTCTATTGCTGTTTCTTTGCATCTCATCTTATCTGTGATGCTTCTAGAATTTTCCATAAATATAAATTTCCACTGAAAAGAAAAACACATGAAGCTAAACAAACAAAGGAACTTAGGAGAACTGTATTTTTCATTGAGTGGATATCTCCTATTTATATGTGCTCAAGCATGATTACTTAAATGAGCATTTTTTAAGGCCAGTGTACTTATCATAAAAATTTCTCTGACTTGTAATAAAAAAGTTTTAAAAATAATCTGTTTTTCATGTGCTTACAATCCAAATAGCATACAGTAGTAGACTTTGTTTTCATTAACAGGAACCAGGTCATTATGTAAGTGGTTCTTGAACATATGTCTGAGAAAGCCATTGGAATGAGCTAGGCAAGACTGCTTTATAACCACAAAAGATTAGAATAAATTTAGTATATTAGAAAATATAATTGAATAGTATAATTAAATCTTCATCATTCTTTTAAATAATTTGTTTAAACAGAAAGACAGCTTGTAAAATGGCTTAGATCCAGTGTTTTTGGTCTGCTTTCTTTTTCTAGGAACCATATTGATTGCAGTTTTAGAAATAAAGCTATTTAAACAAAATCAATTAAAACAATATTAAGAAGGTCATGCACATATTTATAAAAATCAGATGATCTGTTAATTAAAAAGCACAACCCATTAGTAATATTGAAGCTTGAAATTTCCATGGGAACAGTTAAAAAAACTTAACAGCACACATTTTATTTACTTTGCAAAAGAGATAGATCCAGTAAAACAGGCTGATGACCTAATACAGGGTGGATTTATAGTCATATGTTTGAGCCAGTAAATTGAGAAGTGTCAGCAAGATTGGCAGAGAAAGTAGACTTGAAGTCATAGCATATACATTAATAGTAATGGCTATTACATTGGAAGAACATAAGTAATGTTAAAGGATCTACTTATGTGTGGTTTTCAGTTGTAATTTTCCATGTTGCTGTGTATACAAACCTTGATTATTTTTATGAATGTAGAATCACCTCCATAGAATCACATTTTTTCCATTTTCAATGATTTATTTTTGGAAACTCTCCATTTTATCTTGTCTTTGGCATTATTTTTATATTTACTTATTTATTTAATTCTGAGAGAAACAGAGACAGCACAAGTGGGGGAGGGGCAGAGGAAGAGGGAGACAGAATCCCAAGCAGACTGTGTTCTGTCAGCGTGGAGCCCAATGCGGGGCTTGAACTCACGAACCTTGAGATCATCACCTGAGCCAAAACCAAGACCTGGACATTTAACTGACTTAGCCACCCTAGCGCCCTGGTATAGTTTTAAAAACATAATCCCCCCGGCCACTCGCAGGGCATTTTCAAATCTTCCTCACCCCTCTCCCTTTGTAATCCATTTATATGCATTCTAAGTAGTGAGTAATAGTTTCATCTACTTATTTATCCTTTTTTCCCTTATTTTCAATTATGCCGGATACTAAATTATTGTCCTCCTACCCCAGACAACTGCAAACTCCGCTTGTATTCGGATTTCCTCACACCGGAATTCTTGGCAGTCAAGTGTACAAATAATTCAACGAGTGTACATTTATTGCATATATTCTAAATGCTGTTCGTTTAATAGTAATAAAAATGAATATCAACAAATCAATGATGCCTTATTGTAGAAAAATCATAAATGTAAAGATATATAAGTTACTTGATAGTCTGGGCTCTCAGGAGGCATATGAGTTATGGGGAGATGTTATAAATATACATGAAATTACAGCAAACAACATGAGGCTCTGAATAATCAGCACTTAGGAAGCGGTGCAGAGCGAAGAAGTCAATGGGGACAGAAAAGCCAGAAGCCGTTCAGCCTTGGATGATTAGGGTGGGTCCTGCCAAAGAAGGGGGGGGTTTGCTTTGGGTCCTGAAGGATGGATGATAGTTCAGTAGCGGGAAGGGAGGAAAAGGAGTTCCCAGAATGAGAACAGAGTGGACTAAGGCAGAGAAAATGTGTCTTGTGTCAAGGTACCTTGGAGACACTGAAGATAGAAACAGAAAGTTCATGTAAGGCCTTAGCAAAAGATGAGGCTATGGAAATAGATTGAGTCCAGATTTTGCTCGATTCTATATTTTAGGGTAAATAGTCCTAGTTATGAGGACCAGAAGATCATTTTGCAGGTTCTCAGCAGGGTGATGGATGCTCTTTGGACAGATTAATCAGACAGTAGTATGAAGGCTGCTTTGCTGAGAGCAGGCTGGAGGCAGGAAGCTGATCAGTGGATCTATGTGGAAAGAACTGCTGGTAGATGGTGAGGTCAGGATGTTCTAGCAAAGATTAGTTTTAGTGACGCTGAATTTGAGGTGAATGACAAAGTAGTCAGTGAAGATAGAAATATCCACTTGAAGATTGTTGTAGGAGAGAATTTAGATTCAGAATTCATTCCAATTAGGAAAGCTTGACTAAGTTCCTTTGTGTTCTTAGATGTCTAAAATGAAGCCATTGAGGTACATCTGGGTGGCTCATTCAGTTAAGCATCCAACTCTTAATTTCAGCTCGAGCCATGATCTCACAGTTTGTGGGATCCAGCCTAAGCCTTTTATCGGGCTCTGTGCTGATGGTGTGGAAGCTGCTTGGGATTCTCTCTCTCCCTCTCTCTCTGCCCCTGCCCTTATCATGCTCTCTCTCTCTCTCTCTCTCTCGTTCTCTCTCTCAAAATTAAATAAATTATCTCTGCACTGTCAGAGTGGTGACTGATGTGTGGCTCAAACTCACTAACTGCCAGATCATGACCTGAGTCAAAACCAAGAGCCAGATGCTGAACCGACTGAACCACCCAGGCACCAGTGAAAAAAACTTTTTAAGTGAAGCCATTGAAAGTAATGGCCCACTGGGGTGCCTGGGTGGCTCAGTCGGTTAAGTGCCCAACTTCAGCTCAGGTCAGGATCTCGCGGTCTGTGGGTTTCAGCCCTGCATCGGGCTCTCTGCTGACAGCTCAGAGCCTGGAGCCTGCTTCAGATTCTGTGTCTCCTTCTCTCTGCCCCTCCCACACTTGCATTCTGTCTCTCAATAATAAATAAACATTAAAAATTTTTAAAAAAGAAAGTAGTGGCCCATTGAACAGATGGCAGCTTTGAGGGAGAAAAAAATATGAAGAACAAAAGTTGGAGAAAGAGCTGAGTACTGCATCTGTGGACCCTAATGTTGTCTTGAGGTGGAATCATAAAAGGAAATAAAGATGTTGTTAGAGAAATAAGTGGACTAGAAGAAAGTAGCCTTGTTGAAGTTAAGCAAAAAAGGGATTCATGTACCCAGTTAAAACTAATGTCCACCTGCCAGAGACTAAGGTGGAACATTTGTTTGCTCATGATTCTTCACTACGTAGTTCACACATCCTTAGGAAATGCTTCATGTAACTGAATATACTTCTCCACTGTCAACAAGTATCAACATACCGTGTGAACTGTTGCAGAGTGATTTATAATGTTAATAAGACCTAGAAAACTTATTTTCCTCATGCTTGTGGATACACGTCAGTCAAAACATTCAAAAGCATAGCCACAATGGCATGAAAAACTCTGGAGCCAAGTTTTCTTCTCTTTCCTAGTTTGCTGATTTCAGAAACCAGCTATTAATCACAGAGGATACAGTAAAACGTGATCAGATCTTTTTTAATCCTCAAGTGCAGAATGACTAAAAATTCGCAAAGGCAAAGTTCTATTGGTATATGCCCAGATGCAGATGTTGCTCATGATAAGAGTGTGAGAGGGTTCTGTTCTGTATAGAGATTGCTCCTGGCACACTGGATCGATGCACCTGTGCATACTAGCATATAAGAAAAAAAGGAGGAAAAGTCAGTAGATTTGGAGTCTGCTGTACTGGAAATTGTGCAATATGATTACTGAAGTTGGCTCCACTCCTTGCGTCCAGAATAGAAACCACTGTAATAATCCATCAGCCTTGAGAGTGCAATGTACAATACTAGCTAAGGGGTAGTTGCTTCTTGGAATAATGTATTCATCCCCTGGGTTAAAGGTAAGAATGAAAAGATTGCTGAGATTAAATTACCATCACCTTGCCCTGATGACTTAAAATACTAGATGAGGGTTGTTACTGGGCATCCCTCCTGCTGACGTTGCTGAATCCAGATGAGAATTTGGGCAACTTCTTACATAACGGAAGCTGTCAGTTCAGCTCAGCTAGGAGGATCCTGGACTGGTTTCATCTTCCTGCTGCCTCTGGCTTAGCTGCTTGGTCCTGAGCAAGTCACTGAAACTATTGTGCCATTGATGCTCTCAGGAAAGAAAGAAATATGTCTATTCCACAACGAAACACAGGAAGATTCTTTTAAAAAGGAGAAGGCATGTGGGAATGGGTAGTTTTAAGAAGTGTTGCTGGACTTAGGAAATACCTACTTATTTTCTTCTAGGCTTATTTCAGATTGGTAATGAAGAATATATGTATATATTTTAATTTTGTAAGAGCTCTTCAAGCAGACATTTGCCATTTCTGGAAAATGAAAGTGGTTCCAAACTTAGAATCACATTTTTAGACACCGCAACCTGGTTTCTCACCAAATGTCCATAGCTTCCTACTGGACGTTCATGCTTTTCACTTTTTGTTGTTGTCGTCTTTTCTCTTCCTTTTGGAACCTCTCTCTCTCTTCCCACCCCCACCTACTCCACCTCCCCATTTCTGCTGTACAATAGCTTTATTTTCAAACTACAATTGTTCTGTGTTTTATCTTAATACATTAAAAATACTCTTTGGGATAAATTCTGAAGAGCAGAAATCACTGTATAATTTTATGAAAGGCAGGTCTAGCAAAGACCAGTTTGGGTGATGTGAATATCGTACTGGAATTATCTAAAATTTAGTTTGGGACTAAAAACTAGTAGGAATAGCACCATCTTGTAGTGCACCCAGATTTGGAAAAGACTTTTTCCATCCGGGGATAGTTATTTATAATAGAAGTAATAGAAGATGGAAATATAGTAATAGAAGTAATAGAAGATGGAGATTTTAGCTTAGAATATAATAAATAGTAGAGGATAACAAAGCTTCAAAACATTTGCATAAATCTGCTAACTACAGAAAGTTAGAAATTTTCAGAAAAGTGTATTCATTCCTAAATAGTAAAAGCTCCATTCCTGTAAAACAATATTGGTTAGAGACAAAATTGTATGATTTACTGAATATTAAGCAAACTTGACTGTAAGATGATCTTCTATTTTCCAGAGAGAAGTTCCTAAAGAGAGAGAGAGAGAGCACGCGCTTTATTTGCCAATTTGTTTTACTTATTTTTGAAAGCAAGAGACAGAGCATGAGTGGGGCAGAGGCAGAGAGAGAGGGAGGCACAGAATCTGAAGCAGGTTCCAGGCTCTGAGCTGTCAGTGCAGAGACTGATGCAGGGCTTGAACTCATGAACCATGGGATCATGACCTGAGACAAAGTTGGAGGTTTAACCAACTGGGCCACCTCCTGGATGCACAATTTTAAAAACACGCATTGTTTAAATGATACAGTAATGAACAAATGTTGCTTTTTTCCTGCTCTCATTCCATGAAGCAACTATATTAAAACTTATCACTTCTGTGAATATTTTATAATGCCTGAATCTAATGAAAAGTATTTTATGAACAATATCCTTTAGACATCAGTGTTTTTGTTATAACTGGAACTGCTTGCTGGGTCATCTAAACCAAAGATTTTATAACCTTTCTATCCAAGTTGTTGGAGATATATCTCTTTTACATCCTATGGATAAGGTGGCTCTTGAAAATTGTACCCTATAGCCACAAATATCCATTTGATAGTCATCATTTCTATAACTTAATCATGAATATTTGATATATAAAAGATGTGTTTATATACAAAACTTGTGAGCATCAGGCCATGCTCTAAGAATAATTCTTATGTATGCATAAATTTATTTGCCACCTTTTAAAAAGTTAATTCTAGGGGCGTCTGGGTGGCTTAGTCGGTTAAGCATCCGACTTTCGCTTAGGTCATGATCTCGTGGTTCGTGGGTTCAAACCCTGCGTCGGGCTCTGTGCTGACTGCCAGCTCGGAGCCTGGAGCCTATTTCTGAGTCTGTGTCTCCCTCTCTCTCTGACCCTCCCCTGCTCATGCTCTCTCTCTCTCTCTCTCCTAGAAATAAATAAAAATATTTAAAAAAAAAGTTAATTCTATCATTAATTGAGTTATTTTGGGTTAGTGGACCTTTCCCAACTAAAATTTTGTTGTTAAAATAAAAGGACTTCATTTATTATTAGAGATTCTATAAGATGGCTTTCTTGTTTCTGAGGAGTAATTTTGAAAAAATAACTCACCTTATATTCAAACATTCACGATGCTTGTTCTTTTTAATGATTGAGTCTATTGAGGATAATATAATGAGGGTAATATTTTGGAAATATCTTCTGAAGCATATATTTTCATATTTTTTCTGGTAGGTCCTTTCATTCCCTGTGTCTAACATTGCCATAGAGAAGGTAAGGTTGAATACTCAGGACTGAAGAAGAAGAAGGATAGGGAAGCTCCCACCAACTGGAAGAGGAAATGGAATGACATTCTGATTCCAGAGGAAGGTAAAGAAGGGTAAAGAGAGTTAGAGGAAAGTAACAGCAGGAGTAAGCTATGAGAGCTCTCTTGCTCTCACCATTTTCTTAAAACCCAAAGACAGAAAGACTTAGAAATAGTCCTATCAGGGGGCACCTGAATGGCTCTGTTGGTTAAGACTCTGATTCTTGATTTCGGCTCAGGTCACGATCTCACGGTTCATGGGATTGAGCCCTGTGTTGGACTCTGCTGAAAGCACAGAATCTGCTTGGGATTCTCTCTCCCTGCCCTTCCTGCCCCCTTCTAAAATAAATACATAAACATTAAAAAAATACTCATGTAGGTTTTAGGGAGTCCTAGACATGCTCTGGAAGAGATAGCAAGTCTCCCAGAAAAGCTGTCTCTTGGGAGCCACATTCAATATGACATCAGGCAGTCAAATAGAAAAAGCCAAGGAAGGTGATCTGAAGGAAAGCTTCACAGAGCTCTCTTTACATCAGGTGAGTGTGAAAGAAAGCAACTAAAAATTATGTATGGAAATGAAGAGCCAAGAGAACCCAAAAAGCTAGGGTCAAATTTTACTGGCTAAAGCAAGTCATATGGTCATATCTAACATCAAGAATACATAGAAGTCCAATTTTATCATATGTCCACAAGAAGATACAGGAATAGTTGGTGAACCATGCTAATGGCCACCATAATTCTTAAGCCCTCTGTATGGTTTATGGTTTATGGTTTATGGTTTATGGTTTCAAAGTGGATTATGGTTTCAAAGTGGAAACCACCTGACAAGGACCAGATGTGAGAAGCAGAAAAGACAATAATGGCTAAAATTTCAGCATAATTAATGTTTACAGTTTGTGCCACCATACTCTTACATTTTTTAATAGAGTAACATTGATTGCTCAGAGTTCAATTAAACCAAGAGAATTCACTCTAGATCAGGGGTTGGCAAATTATTTGCATGAAGGACCAGATAATAAATTTGTTTTCAAGTTTTTATTTAAATTCAAGTTAGTTACCATACAGCCTAATATTTATTTCAGGTGTAGAATTTAGTGATTCATCACTTACATACCAACACCCAGCATTCTTCATAAGTGCCCTTCTTAATACCTACCACCCATTTAACCTACCCCCCCCACCCACTAGCCCTCCTTTCTTATACCACACACAAAAATACATTCAAAACAGATAATAGATATTCTAAACTTTGTGGACCATGTGGTTTCTGTTGCAAGGACTTGATGAGTGCAGAATCAGGTAGTTGCAACATCTGTTGTAGAGCATAGCTAATATGCAAATGTATGGGAGTGGTATATTTCAACACAACTTTATTTAAGGGCACCAAAATTTGAAACTCATAATTTTCACACATCACATAATATTATTCTTCTTTTCATGTCTTTTTCAACCAGGTAAAAATGTAAAAACCACTTTTAGCTTGCAGGCTGTACAAAAGCAGATGGTGGGCTGGACTTGCCGTAACAGGAATCATATACAGAGAAGTGAAACGTACAAAATTATTGGAAGGAATAGAGGCACAGTTCTAGTCTTAACACCCAGGAATGACTAGTAGTTCCAGAAATTATTCTGCCTTTGTCTTGAGAAGGTAAACCACTCTCACAAATGCAGGAAGCTGAAAAATTGTGAATCTGCTGCTAATTGTGCTGACTTCCCAGGCTGTGGTCCCAGGCTACTGTGCCACAATCCAGAAATATGCCACTGCTGTTCTAGGAAGCTGCTGAATCAGGAATTCACCCACTACATTGGGAAGCCTCTGCTATAGCTGCCACCTTGGCCTTAATCCTTGCCAGCAAAATGTATGCCTCAAACTTGGCTTTTCCATTTGAATCCATTTCTAAACATTCCCACATGCATATGATGGAACCTAAATCATATCCTAGTGCCCAAAGAGTCTGAGAAATGGTTTTTAACTCTCCAGCGACAGCATGTTAGCAGTGGGTTTTAAATGGATGTTTGACAAAGCAATTAAAAGCATGGAACCCAGCCCAGTAAAAGGGAGATGGACTCCATTAAGATGACTTCTTTGGCATTTCCAAAACCTTCTTCAGCTCTCAGGAAGATAAAGTCCTCTGTGCAACTCCCACAAAATGTTCGAATGGTAAAAATGATTGTATACATGTTTTCTTCCCACCAGTACTACTGCCCTCATCGGTTATTTTATCGTATCCAGTGTGAATTTTCTACAGTTACACAAATAGATTTATGTAAACATGCTCATGGAGGTCCTGCTGAAAATAGCAACAAAAAGTGCTTGCTGATAGAGAAAAAGGTAAAGATTTTTGTATAGATGTGTTCTAAAACAATTAAAAGTGTGCCTGTAGATACTGACATGGAAAGAGGTCCCAGGCACACTGAAAACAAAAAGAGTTAAGAATAGTTTGTGAAGTCTCATCCTATTTTTTGAAAGCTAAGATACGTTTTTTTAAAAAAATTATTTAATGTTTATTTATTTTTGAGAGAAAGAAAGTGCAAGCAGGGCAGGGGCAGAAAGAGAGAGGGAGACACAGAACCCAAAGCTGGCTCTATGCTGATAGCACAGAACCCAATGTGGGGCTTGAACCCATGAACGATGAAATCATGACCTGAGCCAAAATCGAGAGTTGGATGCTTAACTGACTGAGCCACCCAGGCGCCTCAATATGATACTTTTTAAATTCATTAATATCTTTACTGATTTGTTCTTATTTTAAATATAATCCAAAGATGTAAATATACTTCATAGAAGCATATAAAATACAAAGCAAATATTCACTATAATCCTAATCTCTTGAGATAACTAGGGTCAGTGTTTTTGTATGTATATTACTTTTTTTTTCTGTGCACAAAGTTTAGATGACATTTTTAGGCAAATTTAGTTTTGTCTGAGATGGACTTTTCTATTTTTAGGAAAAAGATATGTTATGTCAGGGCTGTACTACTTAAGGACTTTTGTGGTGCTCTAGATTTCATTTTTCAATTAAAAAAGGCATAAGAGGCCACGATTCTTCACAGATATAATTTCTATGGGCTACATATAGGACTGACTTGTTTCATAAGTTTGGGTTCAATTTTACACAATTTTACATTGTAACACATTTCAGATGCTATTGTTTTCCACAAATACTACAACGTGCTGTTGTTTTCAGTACAAATATGACATTTAATCAATCCAAGACAGGCAAGTACTTGTAAACATTAAACAAAAAATTGATAATGTATCTCCATGAACATAACATTCTAGTCGTCCCTCCTGGACCACTTGTGTGATTCTCACATTTTCCTAGTGTACAAAAAAGAGAAGCTACATAAGGTAAGTGTAGGAGCTATTTCAGTCCTTACTTTCTACCTTCATGAGAGCATCTCCCTCATGATTTCTCCCCATGTGTTTGGGTCTGTCATTGCTATCTGTGAATTAAACTATAAAACTTATGATGTTTATCAGTTCTGCTACTACGACATATTAATTCTCGACTGAAACAAAATATATACAGATGAATAACCTGGTATAAACCAACTATAAATGTCCAATAGCAATTATGTTTAGAAGTAATAAGACACTTAAAGTAATGATAGTGAAAACTTACTAATTCTAGGTAAAGGAAAAGAAAGCAAAACGGGAAAAGGCTGAGCTGTTAAATGCATTTAAGCAGTGGTTTTCAAACCATTGGGCCTTGGAACTTCTTTACACTCAAACATCATTGAGAATGTCCAAGTAGACCTGCCAGAAAAAATATAAGATGTCTTGTATAATTTGAATTTCAGATAAACAATGAATAATATATTAGCATAAGTTTGTCCCAAATATTACATGAGACATGTATGTTAACAGCTATTGATTGCTTATCTGAAATTCAAATTTACTGTGCATCCTGTACTTTTATTTACTAAATCTGACATCCCTACACCATTTGGTTATATCTGTCAGTACATTACATATTTTAAATTAAAACTCAGAAATGTTTTAAAAGTCTGTATTCGTTAATTCATTTTATGATAACAACAGTAGACCTATTGCATAAGCCACTATTTTGTGAAAAATAATTATACTTTCCTTAAAAAGTAGTGAGAGGGTTGGAATTGTTTTACATTTTTGCCAATCTCTTTAACATCTGGCTTAATAGAAAGCAGCTAGCTTCTCATACCTGATTCCCCATTGAATCTATTGTGTTGTTCCATTTAAAGTATCTGAGTAAAACAAGACTTCACTCAGATGTGTAGTTGAGCAGAAGGAATAAAATTTCAATGCCTCTTCAGATAATTGTGGATATTCTTCTTTGATCTACACTTCAAATCCACAATTAATAGTTTCTTCTTTTTTTTTTTTACTGTTTATTCATTTTTGAGAGAGAGAGAGAGAGAGAGAGAGTGAGCATGTACACAAGTGGGGATGGGACAGAGAGAGAAAGAGACAGAAGATAGTGCAAAGCCCAGCACAGGGCTCAAACTTGGGAACCACAAACTCGTGACCTGAGCTGAAGTCATGACTGAACCACTCAGATGCCCCAGACAACTGAGAGTTTCTTAAAGGTTGGTTGCAATAAGGGATCTGAAACTACAATAGTTAATTTTTCATACTGTCACAGTAAAACCCATTTGTCTGTGTAGTTCTTTGAATGGATATTCTATCCTGGCCTGTACCCAATAATACATCATGGTTCATTAGCCATTTGGGAAATAATTGGCTTACTGATGTATATAGTTCTTTCAAATGATCTTTATACGGCATCAACAGATCACTTTTTAAAATATCACCTCCAATCTCATCAGAAGAACCTTAAGTATTGAGAAGGTGTCAAGCTCAAGGTGGTAGATTTATGTTTTTCCAAATACTGATTTTTGCTTAACAATTCAAATTTTATCAGTGGCAACAGATCCTAATAGAGTTTTTTTCCTCTGGAAATTAACAGGCTCATTTTGCTTCTTTTCAAGAAAAGATTTGTCAGCTACCCAAGTCTGAACAATCACAGTAGAGATGGTGCTCTGTTAAAAGAGCAGCTAGTTCAGCTTGCAACACATTTTCCTTAAAACCACTATCATACTTAGGCAGAAATACTTTTACGTCTACTTCCAATTTTCATCACACACAATATCAAAAAAATGTGTACTTAAGGGTAGATATTTAATGAAATTCTTACTTAAAGTGATTCTTCAGTGAAATTGGCTTTTATTTTCTTTCTACATGGGTATGTGTCCATGTAGACTACAGTGGTCACTTACATATTCGGGCGCCGTTGCCTAGATTCACGCTAAGTTACTAGAACCGTTACTTTCTCACCGTGTGTTCAAATGTTCACACAATGAAATGGCAAATGGCTTCATAGTTTTGTTGTAAAGATATTTTTGACTTTGTGGACTTCCTGAAAACGTCTCGGGATCAAGTAGAGTTCTGCGTACCAGGCTTTGAGCTGCTGCTTGAAACAATAACAGAAGAGCAAGTGGTTTAAAGAGCAGGTAGTTACAATTGAAAACCCCAATATTTATATATACGATAATTAATGGACTAGACCAACACTTTTGTTTTCAACGTTCCACCACCCAGCTATTTTCTTCTTTTCATAAGAAAATGCCCTTATTTCCTGTAGCTCCAATTTACCTTCTCTTTTAGTTGTAGTACCACCTTCTCAGGTGGTCCTCTACTCTTGCACATCAAAAATTCATTGGCATCTATGTCCAAAATGAAGTCATATATGAGTGCGCTGAAAGCCTAAAATAAATACATGGAAAGATCTTGGTTTGTTTGGGGTTACATATCATTTAATGTTAGCCATGCCCCAAAGCCACAGAGACATTGTTGCAGCCAACCCACTCCATGGTTGAATCTTAGCATCCCCTTGCTTAAAAGCTTGTGATGTGTCCCCATTGTCCTGATGAAGTTCAAATTCCTTAGCCCAGTGAATAGGTTTCCTACACCTTTGTCTCAATCCAGCTTTTCTTATTAACTCGACAAATGCGTGCGCATGCACACACACACACACGGGCATACAGTTCACCCCCACAACTTGTTATAATCCTAAAAATACTTGCCTTTGCACATGTTCTTTTTTCTGTCTCATATGTTTACTCCAAATCCTCATGTACCTGGCAAATTTCTTCCCAACCAAGTCTTTATTCATAACTCATTTTCTCAAGGAGGCCATTCATGAACATCTTTTCAAAAATATCACCCCCTTCAACATTACGTTTCCTTCTCAGTTTTGGCCTTCATTCTTACTTCTTACATACAACCGTGTATTACATACCTTGATTAACTGCTGCCTCATCCACTGGGATATATGTGCCATGAAGGTAGAGATTTTTGCCTCTATTGTCTACAATTATATTTTCTTCATCTACCGGTTCTTTCCAAATATTTGTAGGTGCTCGACAAATGTTTGTTGAATGGATACATGATTTCAAACAACACCTCTTCTGTTAGCTTCTTTCACCTTAATCAGGCAAATTTAATCACTTTTTTTCCCTCACTATTTTCATGCTACAGACAGCACTATACTATCACTTTGTTTGGACCTTATTTATTTTGAAAATGTGGCATTTCTACCAGACTGTGAACCCCGAAACATGTATAACTTGATTTATTCATCCTTAGCTGTTGGCACATGCTGACACATAGTAGGTATTTTAGAAACATACAATATATCAAATGGCTTTGCAAATATGGTTCAGAACTACTATTCTCACCAAAACTAAGGCCTATGTAAATATGCCTTTCTGTGTTAAACATGGTTGATGTTAAACTAGGCTATCATGAACCAAGAATTTTCCAGGGATCCTACCATAGTGACAGTGGTCGCCTCTGGTTTAGACACCCTCTGCTCTCCTACTCCCTCCAGGAAAGAGATTTTGGTCTAAATCAGTTGTCTTGTTGCTTTGCAGTGCTGTTTTTAGCCTTTAAAATCTAATTTATTTAAGAGATAGGTTTTTCTCCTTTGAAGAAAACTCAGATACTAGTTGCCTTGTGAAGGAGATATTTGCCAGGATCTTTCTTCTATTAACCAATGAAGTCATATCATACAAGCGTTCTTTTTAAGAATGTATCTGATTTATTCCATTGATTAGTCATGACAAAATCTTATATCTTCTAATGCCATTATCCACATTATAGTTAAAAAATAGAATGGAGAATTTTGCCCGATAAAACACCCTCATGGTTTAGATGTTTGATTAGAGAAGCAACTGCAGGTTGGGGTGCAGAAGGAGGGGCTGAATGAGTTGTTTGAGGACCCAGTGTGTTCTGGAGTTTGAGAGAGGTCTGAAAAGGTGAAGGAGTGATGGAAAGAGTTCAGAGACCAGCAGCCTGAGGCCAAAGGTCAGACCCCTGACCTTTTATTTTAACATGTGTCTGTGGGAAAAGGGTCTACAATGAAGATTGAACTAAATGGGTTGCTCCCCATCTTCATCCTGATTATGGAAACAAGAGAAATACAGTGAAAAATAGAGAAAAATGGAAATTTAAGGCTTGACTGCATAAAATTAATAGTCATTTATGTAAACTCTGTGTAGTTTGTTGGCTTTTCATATGATGATAACAATGCACCTATTACTGAATGTGATTTATTAGCCACTCTGAACTTTAATTTGATTACAATCGCTTATGCTTGCAGAGTCTACTGTTAATAAACAACATCATAACCTGTCTACAACTCTAAGGAACAGGCAAATTGTCACAAAAGAACTCATACTTAATCACTTCTACTACATACAATGTTCATGTTTTCTGGTAAATGTTACTAGTGAAAGAGGGCATGCCTGAGTCAATTAGAACTTCTGTATGTTGCTTGCATTTTATGATGCTGGTAAAGTATTCCTGGCTGACCTTTCTGATCTTGCCGATTGCAGGTTTAGGCTTCTGTAATTTCAAGTTCTTGAAAATACATACCTATATCTAAAGTGGTTTCTAAGGCATCTTTTGCAAAGACAAAATATGGTCGATAATATGACCTTTGTTACCCCCTTCCTAAATCCGAACGTGAAGAGGTGAGGCTTCAACTTCCAAATGTTTCTCATGTGTCTTTTGGTAACTTTTGCCATCAGAAACATGTGGTGTACAATGTAGATTCTGCAGTTCCTACTAATCTTGGCATGGTGTGTGACCATGACCACACTATTTAAACTCCTTATCAAGGGAGTAAATGCAGCTTTAAAGATCATTAGAAAAGTGTTCGCATTTTTAGAGACCAGCTTGCAATTGTGAACATATGTAGTGGCACAATAACAATGGAGTTCATTGGTCCATCAAGCTGTATCTTTCTGATGAGGCAGCTTTTCATTTGCATATTGACAGAACAGATGACCCTCTCTTCTGACCTTTTAACCCCAACCATGCTAATCTTGCCTTCACTCAAAATGGGGTGGGAGGCATTCTACTGCTTCAATTGTTTTCCAAATTTAAGAGCAGGACCTTTGTTGTTTTACCAAAATTAAGATATTTAGCACAATTAATACTCAGCAATTTAGGATTTCACAAAATATTTAACATATGTTGTCTTGTATAAATGTTATTAAAATCAATTGTTCTCGAAGTAAAAGAAGCACATGAGCATCATTCGGTGCCCATCAAATCAAAAACAATAAAATGAAATGGTTAGAGAGAGGATCACTGTTTACTAAGTCAACAGCTAGATTTTCCCCCCAACAGCCTTGTAAGACTATTGAACTCAGACATAAACTGGCTAGAGATCTTACCTGTGGTTTCAGAATAAAGGGTAAAATTTGCTCCCATCTATCCCTGAAGATCTAACCTTTGGAGCTAATAATCTGAAAGAAAGCAAAATGCCCCCAGAAGAGACATCTCGGGTGGTCGTTTTTGGTGAATAGGCAAGCAGAATAAACTAGACATGTTGGAAAAGCTTGGAATCTTTGTATCTATAGTAACAGAAATATAGCCACTGAATGTCATTGTGGAGTTTGGCAAATGCTCATTAAAGCTGAGATTACTTAATATAACAAATAACAAATTTATGCACTGAGAATGCATCAATTTATAAAATGAGAAAAGTGAGTTGTCTTATTATCTGTTATTGGAAAAGAAATTTTTACAAAAATGCTATAAACTTCTCTCATTATTTTGATTAATTTGACTCCCTGGCTCTACAAAGACCAATTCTTGTGTATTTAAGAGACTAGAGTCCTGTTATTAATACATCAATCAGTTTTCAGAGAACACGGAAATAGGTAAAGTGAATTTTAATTTATTCAAGTCAACACTTTTATACTAGGAACAAAAATAAATTTGCTTCAAAAGAGTCTTACATTGGGGCACCTGGGTGGCTCAGTCACTTAAGTGTTTGCCTTTCGGTTCGACTCAGGTCATGACCTCACATTTCGTGAGTTCGAGCTTCACGTCAGACTCTGTGCTGACAGCTCTGAGCCAGGTTGGGATTCTTTCTCCCTGCCCCTCTCCCACTCTCTCTCTCAAAAATAAATACTTATGAAAACTCTTACATTGTTTCCAGATTTGGATATTTGATGAATGCAAATCAATTGTTTACATGTGTTGACAATTTACAGACTTGATTGGAAATACTCAGTTTAGAAAAATTCAAAAAAAAGCTCTAAATAAAAGCTGACAAAATTACTTGTTACATATATCACTAGTATAAAGAAACTCAATAGGTAACCATATCCTCTTTTTTCTTCTCAGTCGCTAAATGTTTGAAATGTTTTTTTCATACTATGTAGACTGCCTTTAAAGTTGTAGTCATACACATCATTATAGAACAAACCAAAAAAAACCACAAACTTTAAATTAAATTCTACCTTATCTTTTCCAAACATCCTCCTTTCTTCTGCCAAAACCTCAGTCAAAATTAAGTTTCTGGAAAGGTTCCAATGGCAAATATTGATTGATTAAGTCCCTCTCCCCCAATTTTCATAGTGCTAATTTATATTTATTAACATACATTAATGGTAGTCTCTTCTTACCCTTCCTGGAATAGTTATGTCTTCCCTTCCTTCTTTATTTCATTGAGAATATTGACTATTTCTTTGGAGCAATTCAGTGATTTTGGAGATAGATAATTTTGGAGACTGCATTAACAAAGTAAGGCTAATAAAGTGATTATTTACTAAGTTATGCCTCAAGGCCCTGAACCAATTCCATCTGAAAGATAAAATTATTTTTGCATTATAACAGTCACAAGTTATTTGACTGCTTATTGGCCACTTTAAAATTGATGATTGACTAGTTCATTTTTGTTCTGGAACATTCTGGAAAGTAGATAAGTGGTGTAGACTTTTAAGTGTTCTTTACCCTTTTGGGAGTTACCACTTAGTATAATTATGGAAAGAGAACATTTTTATGTTGGTAATTACACTCGTATACCATTGAATCTAATCTCTGGGAATTGAAAATAATTTTTTCAATGAATATTACATTTTTTCAAGATATTGGAATTTGAGAAGAGCAAAATCCTGTGAAATATAAATTTATACACACAATGCATTATTAGTCTGCTAACAATGAAAGAATAAAAGTATTCACACTTCTTCCTAAAATGTTGAGAATTCTAATCATACATCCTGCTTGTTATGTACTTTCGTTATTAAACTGTGATCACTGGATAACTTGAACTTGAAGCAAGGCACTTACAAAGTTAATAGCAATTGGTATTACATGTGTCCTATCTTTGATTTTGAGCCTAATCACTTTGAGCTTGAGGATGCCTTATGAACAAGTAGATTCAGAATTCAACATCTTAATGCAGTAAAAACTAAATCACATTCATGTAAAATGGAGATTTTCCAAGAACTTTATGACCAGATATGTGGAAGTTTGAGTTCTTGGCTCTGATATGCAGGGCTCTCTGTAGAACAGAGCAGCAGACAGATGATCTCTCTGTAGAATTCATTGTCAGGAACTGGAAAATTATTGTTGGATAGTGACATCCAGTCCCAGTCTTACACAAAACTGAAGCAATTTCCTCAGTGCAATGCGGCATTTTCATGAAATCTGTCTTTAAAATTCATCCTGGAGCACCAAGAAGAGACTTTATGAGATATTTCATGTAAAGCAAAAAAAAAATTGTGTTTTACTGTATATTCCAGTACACATCAATATTTAGGTTTGGAATATAGGTCTCAGAATAATAGTTCCATTTATTTAACATAATGTTTAAAAATCAACCAAAGAAAATCTCTTTAGTCATATCTTGTAAACTGTGTTAAAATCTGTTGTTTTTATTTTTCAATACAAAAGCATGAGGTTCTTATTGTTAAAAGTTTAGAAAACAGAGAAAGGAACCAAGAGAGTAAAATTCAGCCATAATCTGACACTTAAAGATCATTATTAATATTATGTTACTATATTCTAGTATTTTCCCTCTGTATGTACACTCTGTATATACACTAGTGTATTACATATTTGGGGTGAAACTGTGAATAACAGATTTGTGATTATTCGGATTCATTTAGCATTTCTTACCCTTTCTAATAACTCCCCATTTCCTATTTCAATATCACCTCACCATCATGTACAGTCTTGATGAGATCATAAATCAAGAAGCCTTTTCCTTCCTTAACCAAGGACTGGCAGTTGACTCAAAATAGAACAATTAGTCTCTTTCTCCAGGGACTTTAGATCCTAAGTGAGTTGACAGAAAGATGTGTGGGATGAGGGCGGGAATATAAAACATTTGGAGCTCATTCGTCTTGATAGGCAGGATGGGAAAGACAGTTCCTTGCCTTATTTCCAGTATTATCCTGCTTCCCACACTGCTTTGTCTGGTCTCTCTCACCTGCCCAGTCTGTAAGTGCCTGAGCCAACGCTGGTCTTTGGGCTCAGAATCAAAGAACCTGATACACTAAGCAAATAATTTTATAAACTGTTTATTCCACACGTATATACTGTGACTATACCAAGTACATGTATATTTGCCACAATAAACTATGCAGAAGCAGACATAAATATTTATGTGCATCCTTGATTATTTCCTTAGGCTCAATTTCGAGAAGTAGAACTACTAATCGCTTTTAAGTCTTTTTAAAACCCTTTTTATTTATGTTGATCAATAATCCCAAAGAATGTTTTTGCCATTTATGAGAATGTCTAATTCTCTATATTCCTTCCAAAACTATCCTTATTTAATATTGCCTTATTGTATATTTTAATACAGTGCAGTTCTTAATTACTGGTAAATTGAGATTTTGTCATCTGTTGTTTGGCCATTACAATGTCTTCACTTGCACATATACTTTACCTATATTTTTTCTACTTCTAAATGTATTTGTACCTTATTTGTAACCTCTTTATATATTAAATACACTGACCTTTAGATTAAGTATGCTGCAAATATTTTCATAATTTGTCATCTGACTTAATATTTTACATATTTTTGGTATACGGAAATTAAGTTTTTTAAAGAGTCAGATTTCTTAACCTTATTCCTTTATGTTCCATCTTAAGAGCTGGCCTTAAGTCTTCTTCACACCCAAATACATAAAAATTTATCTTTAATCTAGTTGAAACTAGGCTAGCTTATTTTAAATGTAACTNGGGAGGGGCAGAGAGAGAGAGGGAGAGAGAAAATCCCAAGCAGGCTCTGTACTGTCAGCACAAAGCCAAATGCAGGGCTTGAGCTCGTGAACCATGAGATCGTGACCTGAACTGAGTGAAATAAAGTTGGATTCTTAAGCAACTGAGCCACCCAGGCTCACTGCTATTTTTTTCTCCTTTTAAATATTATTTAAGAATACTTAGATTTTTTGGTTTGCTTTTTAAGTGTTTATTTGTTTTTGAGAGAGAGACAGTGTGAGAGAGCAAGCAGGGAAGGGGCAGAGAGAGAGGGAGACAGAGGATCTGAAGTGGGTTCCACGCTGACAGCCACAGCACAGAGCCCAATGCCAGGCTCGAACTCACAAACTGTGAGATCATGACCTGAGCTGAAGTTGGGCGCTTAACCAACTAAGCTACCCAGGCACCCCTAAAATATTCAGTGTTAAAACTTATTTGTCAATTATACACAATAAACTAGAGGCTATGACCTCTTGATTCTCCTTTAAGAGAGACCAAGTTGGTATCTCTATCAATTCTTAAATTACCTAGGATAATTTACTTAAACTTTATAAATCTATGTTTTGTCATCTATGATAACACAGCTCTTATATTAAAGGACTGTCATATTATGTGACACCAATCTTATGAAATAGAGTGCTTTGCAGTGTTCAATAAATAAGTGCTAATTTAGCTTTAATTTTTCTTATTTATATGTTACATATTTTATCTTTTTTAAAGTTTACTTATTTCAAGAGAGATAAAGTGAGTGGAGGAGGGACAGAGAGAGAGAGACAGGGGATCTGAACTGGCCTTTGAGCTGACAACAGAGATCCTGATACAGGGCTCGAACTTGTGAACTGGGAGATCATGACCTAAGCCGAAGTCAGACATTCAACACTGAACCACCCAAGTTCTCCTATTTTATCTTTTTTACCTATTTTCTTCTAAAATATTTTTTTCTAAAATTTTGAATCGGGTGCTTTGTTCATTCATTTTGGTTTATGACTGAAAGCATTTAAGTCTACAATTTGATCTCATTTTATAGATTCTGAGTGTCACTTAGCTTTTTAACTACAATACCTATTTTAATAACCTCTTTACAACTGGGGAAGAGGTGATATGGATTACAACCTTTATTTGAATCAAATGTTCTATTCTTTAAAATTGATTCGAGGGGTGCCTGGGTGGCTCAGTTGGTTAAGCGTCTGACTTCAGCTCAGGTCATGATCTCACTGTTTGTGGGTTCGAGCCCTGCGTCGGGCTCTATGCTGACCGCCAGCTCAGAGCCTCAAGCAGGTTTCAGATTCTGTGTCTCCCTCTCTCCCTGACCCTCCCCTGCTCATGCTGTCTCTCTCTCTCAGAAATAAATAAAAAACATTTAACATTTTAAAAAATATAGAAAACTTAAAAAAAATTAAATTGATTTGAATATCAACACTAAGTTTAATGCACTTCCTTTATTGGTTACCTAATATTACTTTATACATTTTCCTTTCAACTTTTTACTATTTTTTTGTAGGTGTACTTTTGAAAACATCTTATATTTGGACACTTTTTATCCTTTTACTTAAAACTTCTAAATCAAGCACTTATCTCTTAATGGTTGAGTTAATTCATTTATATTTTTCCCCATAATGGTATATTTATTCTTTCTGCTGTACTTTATGCTTTCTAGAGATTCCCTCAATTTTTTTCTTTCTTTTTAAATCTTTTGATGAAGATCTTTCTTCAGTTGAGTTTATCAGATGCCTCAACGAATGGCATGCTCTACTTACTGCTCGAGGTCCTCTTTGGTTTATGTTATTTTCCCTTCAAAATTTTCGTCCCTGATCCCCACTTTCTTTTTACAATCCCACATTGACTCTAACATCCATGCTACATCTTTTTGCAAAAACATGTGTTTGGAAATTAGAAAGGGATGTTTTGTGTTAAGTAAAATTTGTGTAGTATGTTGTATAATTTATATGCATATATGGGATTTAATTTACAAATAATAGGTCTTGGGGCGCCTGGGTGGCTCAGTCGGTTGAGCATCTGACTTCTGCTCAGGTCATGATCTCATAGTTCATTAGTTTGAGTCCTGCTTCGGGCTCTGTGAGGACAGCTGAGAACCTGAATCCTGCTTCAGATTCTTTGTCTCCCTCTCTCTCTGCCCCTCCCCCACTCACGCTTTGTCTCTCCTTCAGAAATAAACATTAAAAAATATAATAAATCTTATTCTGTTTCTTACCTTCTTTTAAGACACATTTTTAAAAACATTTATTCATCGTACTCTAGATACATTTAGTTCATGGCTTCTGCATGTTGCCTATCATTTCCTGATGATCATCAAAATTTACTTAGTGATGAATATAAACAAATCCACAGTTTTCTTATTTTTTCACGGACTTATTAGAGGACACTGAGAATATTCTTCCAGGAATGAAATTCTCTGTCATAGTGAACACATATCCTTCACTTTAGTGAGTACAATCATATTATCCAGAGTGTCCATGCTTGTTTACATTTCAAGCAAGAGCACAAGTTTCCCACATTCCGACCAGTGTTTGGTGTTTTCTGTATTTTTATTGCCAATCTGAAAACGATTAGGTGCTCTTCCCCTTTTTATTTAATTTGCATTTTTGTGAACACTAAACAGTTTGAGAATTTCTTTAAATATTTGTTAGCTATTTGGGCTTATCCTTTTGTACATATTCTATATTCCTTCCCCATGTTTAAAAGAGACTTCTTGCCTTTTTCTTGTTAATTTATAGAAGCTCTTTCTAGATTTTAGATAAGATAATAATCACTTAATAGCTTAGGATGCTAAATATGTCTTCTCCCAGTTACTACGCCATATGCTAACTTCTTCTATCCCTTTCATTGCACAGAATGCATCAGTTTGGGGTGTCATGATTGTGTGGTTTGTGGTTTGGGGCTCTAGTTTAAGAAACTTTCCTCTACCCACAGGTCATAATCATAATTTCTTTATTATTTGCATTCTGGCCAACCTATTACATGCAAGTCTTTATTTCTATGAAGTTTATGTTTCTTTGTAAAACGAGTCAGTTTTCCCAAGGCAACCACTAACCAAGCCACACATTCTTTACTGGTCTACATGCCACCTTTACTAGACCTGTTTCTAATTTCTGTTCTATTCCACTGGTTATTTGTCTGTTCTGGGCCGGTACTTCATGGCTTTATCACTGTCTTTAAAGTATGTCTTACTATCTGGTAGGGAAATAAGTCTTAGTTTGCTGCTTCCTCCTGCCCCAATATTGCATGAACTCTTAATTTGCAGTTGGAATTACATATGCACGTAGAATAAGTTTGTTTAATTTCTACAAAAATGTTAGTCAAATTTTGATGAGAATGTTTTTGGGACAGGTAGATTAATTTGGAGAGCACTCATACCTTTAAAATATTAAGCCATTCTATAGATCCACGATCATTCTCTTCATATAATCATCTTCTTTATGTTCCTTTATGGTTTAACTCATTTCTTCTTTAAAAGTGAATGGACTCTTTTTGGTTTAATTACAGAACTAGTTAATATTATCAATTGTATCTTCTTTATTTTTTTTTTACTTCCCCAACTAATTATTTCTAGTTTAGAATAATGTTACTGAGTTTTGACAACTGTTCATACCTTGGGCCTTTTCCTGAATTTCATTACTAGATTGTATAGTTTATTGATTCTTTTGGGTTTTTCATGTTGTTGATCATATATCATTGGTAAATAATACCATTTTTGCCTCTTCCCTACCAACATTTACAGTCTCTATTCTGTGATATGACTTAATGCATTGGGAAAAATATCTAGTGCTATATGGAAGAGTAGAGATGTAATGATCTTCCTTGTCTTATTTTGATCTTCCAGAAATTGCATCTAAATTTCTGCCTTAATGTGATGTGATTTTTCTTAGCTTTGTTACATTGTCTTTGTCAAGTTAAGAATGCTCTGCTTCATACTTGATTTTCTGAGAGTCTGTATCAAACAAAAAGAGTGGAATTTCTCTAGGGGCTCCTGGGTGGCTCAGTTGGTTAAGCATCTGACTTTGGCTCAGGTCATGATCTCACGTTTTGAGTTTGAGCTCTGCATCTGCCTCTGCGGAGCCTGCTTCAGATTCTTTGTGCCCCCCTTCTCTGCCCCTCCAACACTCACACTCTGTCTCTCTTTCAAAAATAAATGAACGTTAAAAAATGTTTTAAAAGAGTGAAATTTCTCTAATAATCGTTCCACATCTATGAAATAATCATGTAAATATTTCTTCTTGAACATATTAAAGGGCTGAATTAGACTGACAGATTTTTCTGCGATTAAGTGTCTTGCTTTCCCAGGGTAGGCTCTGTTTATCATGATATATTAATATTATTATTATTTAACTCTGGGTTATATTTAGCTGTTATTTTACTCAGAACTTTGTGTCTTTGTTTATAAGAGTTATGGGCTAATGTCTTTCTTTTTTTATGTACTTTTATTATCTGGTTTTGAAATCAAGGTTATGCTAGTCTTTTAAAATGACTTGGTCAATGTTTCCTTCTTCTCTATTTTCTGAAAGAATTTGTAATAATACATGGATATGTGTACCTTGAAAATTTGATCAAATTTACCCATAGAAATTTTTTGGCCAGGATTTCTTTAGTCTTCCCTGGGAAGACAGGGAAATTGATAGAGTGTTGTCAAATTTAATTGTTGTTAATTTATTCAGGACTGTATTATTTTTCTGCCAGTTTTTAATCATTATAATATGCAAAAGTTTATCATGTGATTTCAAATGTATTACTTTACAGCTTTTTATAACATTTTATTATATTTTAAATTTCTTCTTAAATTTGTAATTATTTCTCCTTTTTTTATTCTTATTTGATTGTTTTAACATACAGCGTAATATTAGTTTCAGGTGTATCTTTTGATTTTTAACCTCTCCATTTCCTCTCCATCTTGCCATTGTCTGTGTATATATTCATATAAAAAACCCACTTCTGTTTTTGTTTTCCTCTTTTTTCTCTCTCTCACTCTCTTTTGGTTTGTTTCAGTGTCATAGTTTTCTGTCCATTTCTTCCTGTTTTATGGATATAGTCTGCTTTTCTTTCCTTTACAAATTGTTCAGCTAATCATTAGCCTAATTTATTTTTAGTAATTATCTTTTTATGACACTTTCCTTAGTATTACATTTTCCTCCAGTTACTGAGCTGTATTTGTTATGTATTTTTATTGACATTTTCTTCTCTGCATTAAAAAAATTCCTTATAAGTTATTCTTTAACCTATGGATTATTTACTGGTGTCTCTTTCAGCTTTAGAGATAGAGGATTTTTAATGGTATTCTTCTATTATGTATTTTTAATTTAACACATCGTGATCGAGGAATATAATATCCAAAGTCCTGATTAGTTGGAACTAAATGTTTCCTTTTACATGGGAATTAATATGTGGACTATTTTTCTCTTTGCGAAGAAAGTGTATGTTTTTCACTTGTTTGTTTAGCTTTTAATATATTTATGCATCATATATGTTAATTCAAACTCATAGATTAATTTAAGCCCTTTATAACATGTTTGTTTTTATCTATAGATCTACCAGTTTCTGAGTGAGACATTAATTTCTAACTACAATTGCTGGTTTATTGCCTTCTGTCAGTATATCATACTTCTGGCAGCATATATATATGAAATAATATATAATCATATTTCATATATAGAAAGGGAGAAGTATGTTTATGTTGTTAGGTACATATATTTTGACGCTTATTATATCCTCCAATCTACTTTTCCTTTGCCAACATCCTAGTTTGTGACTTATTTGAAATTTTTAAAATTTAATGACATACATTCTTTTTTGATTGAAATGTTATCATCGCTTTCTGTTCATATTTGATCATTTTATCTGCTTATGTTCAGTCTTTTGTATAATGTACCAAGTATGTCTCTTATTGATAGCATATTACTGGATCTATATTTTTTAATCCAATCTGAGGATCTGCCTTTTGATTTCAGAGTTTGAACTTCTTACATATCTTTTTTTTGGCTCTGACAATCAATAACTCTATCTATCCTATCCTTCTCAATCTCTATCTATCACAATCTATCCTTTGATTGCACCTGTCCATCTTCACCACCACCAGCCTGGGTCAAGCCCCCATCCTCCCTTACTGAGCTCCTGTTAATAACCTCCTACTCCCTTGTCACTTCCACACTTGCTCCACCACCATCTGCCTCAACTCAGAAGCCAAAGTTCTGTTAAATGGAAGTCAGCTCATACTCAGCCAGTCATTGCAAACCAAACCCAACCAGCACCCTCCAATCCCTCCCTGGTTTATTGTTTTCTATAGCACTTATCATTCTTAATGTTCCATACTCTTTTCTTACTTACTTTGTTTATTGTATGTTTCTCTCAATTGGAAATTAGTAGACACACTGGAAGGATTTGTTTAAAGTAATGAAAAATTATAATTGCTGACTTATTAGGTTTATTTCTGTCATCTTATTTCACATTATCTCCTTACAATATTTGCTTTTTTACCCTTTACCTTTCACTGAACAGATTTTTTCTCTATTGGATTGTCAGCTATATATTCTACTTTTATTCCTCCATTGTTTCCTCCCAATACGTTTGCCTATGAATTTCTTATGCTTATCAATCTCTATCATTTCCCCAATATTAGAGGAAAACATTAGCATGATCATATGCCTCTCCAGTCTCCTTCCTTTCTCCTCTGGTCTTATTTTTACCATGTTAGAATTATCTAGAATTTTAGCCATGAGTATATTGTGTCAGTAAAAGTAAATTTTACTTAGCTTTTAATTTACTTAACCCTCTATATCGTTTTCAGTGTCTTCTTGCGTTTATTTCCCTTTTTACTGAAATACTGTCTCCAAAGTTGTTTTCAAGAAAGGTTTTGCGAGCCCCATGGTACATTTTCTCGTGTTCACATTTCAATAATAATTAAGCAGGATAAAACATTTTAGATTCAAGTTTCTCTTCATTTAACACATTGTAGTGATAATCCTACATCTTCTTGGATTAGTGTTGCTATTGAACAAGCTGATGGTATTGGTTCTTGTTTATTTGTAGGTGAATTGCTCTTTTTGTATCTGAAAATTTTCTTAAAATATTCCCTTGGTCTATAGACCTATTAGCACTCCGGTATGTCTAATTTTTTTAATCCATCTTTTGGTTATTCCACAGGCCTTTTCATTTTGATGCATTTTCTCATCTTTAATTCTTACTATTGCTGATTATATATCATTGAATTGTTTTTTCATTTGCACTTTTACCTCTGTAATATTGACATTTCTCCTTTCATTTCATTTTGCCTAACTTTATATTTTTTCTATGTCCCTTCCTAATTCTTTTTGAGGTAGGATTTTGGCCAGATTTTATAGTTCTCCACTGTGTTCTTCCTCAAATTCTCTTTGCTATGTATGACACCCACTGAATTTTTATTTCCATTACTTTTCATACTTATTATTTCTACTTTGTTTTTGTTTATAACTGTTAAATGTTATTTGTACCTCCCTTCCTATATCTTTTTAAAGGATGTTGACTATTTTTACTTTAAGTTGTTTTATGTGGTTCATTGTTTTTCTCTGTAGTATTCTGGGGGGGTGGGAATTTAATAAAATTGTGCTCCTCAAATGAAGAAACTCGTGAGTACTTCTTCTAGGGTTATCTGCAGTGTGACTGGCAAAGTGCCTCTAGATAGGGGTGGGCAAATGAAAACCCAGGTGGGAGATTGTATCCCCTTCTAGTGATTTTAAATATTGATGTGCAGAGAATACTTGGGTTTACAATCTGAGTTTGACCATTCCCATTTGTTATCTACACCAGGCAAGTTTGACTTTAGTCAAAGTAAAGTACAAGGAACATTCCTGTACTTCTTCCCTGGATCCCTTTAAGGGCAAACTCAGAGGCCAGTATACCTGCTATTACAATTCTCCAATTACCTCTGGACTCCAGAACAACTGTGACGTCCTCCCCTGTCCAAGCTAGAGTTGAGCTACTACCTCTGGACTGGGTGATATTCTGCCAGGGGAAATGTGAGAAAACAAAAAGAGCAGAACTAAAATGTTTTCCCTTGTTTGATCACCTGTTAGGGTGGCCAGTCCCTTTACATTCTAGTTCAAATTATGTTCCAGGACCAAACACTTCTCACTCTAGACGTTTCTTCCAATTTTTATATTAATCTCTCTGACCCTTCAACTTCCTTTCATCTCTGTGGCATTTCCAGGATTGGATTTAATTAAAGAGCCAGAAAACCTCTTCCATCTTCTGACGATCTGTAAATTTTCTCAGTTTTTATAAATTATCTAACACATTAGAAGGTATATTTTATAGGAACTGCTGCTTTCCTGCCATTTTAACCAGGAAGCCAGAAGATTGTGTTAATCTCTATCACACTTTAATATCATTTTCTCCATTAATCTTACCTTGCCAGGGATATCTGTCAATTCAGGAAAGGCCTCTCTCTTTCTGAACCTCAGTAAGTCTTCTTTGGACATTTTGATATCAGGGCTATCGGATACATACATATGGATACACTTGTTGCAACCAGGGACCCTCTTCTGGGCCTCACCCTCCTTGCTTTGAGAGATGTATGTTCTAGGGCGATCACACTTTGCTGACATAAATTTGTGTTAAGTGTACAGTTAATTCTTAATCTTAGATTGTGCAAGCTCAATATAATTGACTGTAATGACTGATAAGTCTTCTGTTGACATAACTTACTCTCCTGTACTTTCTTTTAAACACCCCTAGTAGCTTCAACCCAGAAAGATTTTTTTAAAATATTTTATTATGTTTTTCAACTAAGGGGAGAATGCTGAAAAATCAAGTATCTTAATAAAAGAACAACTTACTTTAGGGTAGTGCTATAGAACAATTTCAATAGTGAAAACTAAATTGGCAAAAAAAAAGAAGAAGAAGAAAAAAGAAAAAGAGAAAGGAACAAGAGGCAGAAAGTGAGGTACTTCTCTGCTTTTCCAAATTCAGGGCTTCAGTATGTAGTTTCTAATATTTTACTCAAGTATTGCCATTCCTGCAATAAGGTATACCAACGCTCAAAAGAAAGTATAAAACTAAAATCTAATCTAAAATGTTATTTATTGAGATTGAAAGTTTCTCTTCAAGATTAGGAACAATCTAATGGCTGCTTTTACTGTTTCTATTCAACTTTGTACTTTTATTCACCATGTAGTCAGGGAAATTATAAAAATGAAGTTAAGCAGATTGGAAAGAAAGAAGTAAGCTATCTTTATTTGCAGATGTCATGACCTATAAAGTAAACTCTAAAAAATCCACACACAAAATATAGCTAATAAATAAGTTCAGCAAAATTGTAATATTTAACATCAATATACAAACCTCAGTTGTATTTCTGTACACTAAAAATGAACAATCCCGAAGTGAAATTAAGGAAACAATTCTATTTGAAATAGCTTCAAATTCTTCAAATTGAATTTTTCAAATTCAAATTTCAAATTCTATTTGAAATAATAGCATAAAAAAGAATAAAAACATAAGAATATATCTAAACAAAGAATTGTACCAGTTTTACTGAAAACTGCAAAACATTCTTGAAAGAAATTAAAGAAAATTTGAATAAATAAAAATGCATTCTGTGTTCATGGGTTGGAAGACTAATAGTGTTAAGGTAGCCATATTTCCCACCCTCCCCCCTGCCCAACTGATCTAAAAGTTCAACACAATCGCCATCAGTATTCTAACTGCCTGTTTTGGAGAACTGGACAAACTGATTCTAAAATTCATATGTAAATTCAAGAAACCTAGAATATTCAAAATAATCTTTTATTTAAAAAATTTTTAATTTTAATTTATTTTTGAGAGGCAGAGAGAGACTGAGTGTGAGCAGGAGAGGGGCAGAGAGAGAAAGAGACACAGAATCTGAAGCAGGCTCCAGGCTCTAAGCTGTCAGCACAGAGCCTGACATGGAGATCAGGCTCTGAACTGTGAGATCATGACCTGAGCTGCATTCATATGCTTAACTGACTGAGCCACCCAGGCAGGCACCCCATATATGATCTTAAATAAAAAGCTTGAAGGAATCATAATCCTACCTTCAAAACTTACTATAAGGCTACCATAATCAAAACTGCTACTGTGGTAGTGGTCTGAGAATAGACATATAGACCCATAGAATAGAATTGAGAAGCCAAAAAGAAATCCTCATGTCCACAGTCAATTGATGTTCCACAGTGTGCCAAGACCATGCAATGAGAAAAGAGTAGTCTTTCTGACATGTGTACTTGGGACAACTGGATATCCACATCAAAAGAATGAACTTGAGCTTCTACTTCACACTATGTATAATTAACTCAATGGGGTGCCTGGGTGGCTCAGTTGGTTAAGCCTCCGACTTCGGCTCAGGTCATGATCTCACAGCTTGTGGGTTCGAGCAACGCAATGGGTTCTGTGACAACTTTTTAAAAAAAGAACGAAAAAAGTCACATTGTCAGTAAGAATGTAGAGAAAGTCAATGCTGATAGGAATGTAAAATAATGGAGTCATTGTGAAAAACAATTTGTAATTCCTCAAAATATAACACAGCATTACTAGATGCTCTGGCCGTTCCACTTCTTGGTATATACTCAAAAGAAATGACACCATATATTCACCCAAAAACTTGTGCAAAAATGTTTGTAGCGGCATTATTCACAATGACCATACAATAGGAATAACCCAGGTGTTTCTCAACTGACGAATGCAACAAAAAATGTAGTATGTCCACACAATGGAATATTATTCAACCACAAAAAAGGAATGAGGCACTGCTAAACGACACAATATGGCTGAATCCTGAAAACTTTATGCAAAGCAAAACAAGTCAGAGACAAAAGGCCACATGTGAGAGAACAAACAACTCTGCACCAACAGAAAGTAGATTCGTGGCTGCCAGGGGATTTTGTCTGTGTGGGTGAGGTGGAATTGGGATGGATGGGTAATAGATACAGGGTTTTGGGGGGATGATAAAAATGTTCTGGAATTAGATAATGGTGGTAATTATTCAACATAGTGTCTAGGCTAAAAACAAATCTCTAAATTGTACCATTTAAAGCTGTGAATTTTATGTTATGTGTATTATATCAATTTTTAAAACTTTTAAAATATGATGAATTTTGAGTTGTACAATTACTTACAGTCGTCTTTCCATCACTGTGGCTATTAATATTTTTAATTAATTAAGAGCTGGAGTGCCCTTTTACTTTTAAGAATGGCCTTTTCTCAAAATACACTATTTACAACTGACTCCCCTCTGTCTTACATTTCATTTTCAGAGAATAGCTTTTTAATTTGGCCTGAACCAAATGCATAGAGATTCTAAGTTCTTTTATTATGTCCCAAATAATTATAGGCTTCTTATTAAAAATTCAGTGATACTTAGAATTTATTCTCTGAGTGATTATTGATTTGTACCTAAGTAACTTGCAGTAAAATGTGTCTTATCTATGTCTACTACAAAAAAATAAGAGTCCTATGTAGTGATGGAATGAGAGGTGCCACCTATTTTCTCCCATTTGATTAAGAAACAGATTCATATTCTGAGCTACTGAAGATATTATAAAGAGAAAAGAAACATTTTTTAAATAATTAAGATGAAAGGGATAAATGATTTATTAGTAATAGTAACTCAGCTTTGCTCATTTAAACAGAGGGTAGAATTTCTTACTTGGAGGAGACACCAATAGTTAAATGTATTGAGATGAAGCCTATATGGCACTAAAATTTAGCTAAAATTTTTATCCAAAGGTAGCTATCTCCCTGTCCAAAACAAATTTTTGCTCTTCCCTTTACCCAAAAAAACCTAAGCCCAAATGAAACCTATCACTTTTCCAATGTGTCCCATATCAGGAAGTAGCGTGCCATTCATCAACCGCCAGGTCTTGCTCTCTGCTACCAGCCATATTCAGTCCAGCTCTGCATATTCATTGTAACAGGACTGCTAAGCATGATGTGAACACCCATGCAGTGAGGAGAATTTCTCATTGGTTGAGTTATTGTAGGAGACAGTCCATCATCTGAGAAAAGAAGCTAAAATGGGGCAAATACTTTCCTTCCATGTTCCCAAAGCCATCTGGGCGCTGGCCCATATATTAGGCTCAGGTAAGTGAATGCTGCAGCAGGGTCTTTGATTCTTGATATGTAAAGATGCAAAGATGCAAAAGCAGTTTGAGATTGTTCACAGTAGCCATGGTTGAATTAAGAGTCCAGTGAGGTGTTCTTACCATCCTATTCCTGTGAAGTGACTTTGGCTGTGTTCTTGGCCATCTACTCTTCTTTTGTTCTTACATGTTTTTCAAGCTCAGTTTCAATTTCTCCTTCAATTCTGCCAGCTTTTTGATATTTTTACAATAAATTCTTCTTCTGCTAGAGTTGGTTTCTGTTGTTCTCAGCCAAGAACACTAACAATTACAATTGCTAAATACTTTCAGCTTTACTTCCTAATTAATATTGAAACCATCCATTTGACTCAGTCTCCATACACACTATCAGCCAAGTCTAAGTCCAAGATATATGACCTTCCTCTGTCAACTCTTCCTAACTTTTCTAGCCATAGCCAAGCCTTTTGGAATCCATTTTACACATTGTGACTGAAAAGGAACTGTTGAAGTCATAAACTGATCATTTCTCCCTTCTTAAATCCTTCAATGTTTTCTTCTTGCTCTTGAGTTAAAGACCAGATCCCAGCATGGTTTTGTCTCTACCTGCTTCTCCTGCACCAACTTAAAGCTTTGCTCTCTGTGCTTCAACCTCACTAACTTTCAATTTTTTAGGTGAATCTTGCCACCTCCTGCCACAGAACAGTTACCTGGAATTTATTCTCATTTACTCAATAAATATTTTAGAGTGCTCTTTTCTCCTAGTTAATTTCTACTCAACCTTAAAACCAGACTCAAACATTCTTTAATCCTCAGCACAAGCCAGTTTTCTTTGTCATAAACCCCTGTTCTTTTTCTTGAGAGCCTATGGGCACCAATTGTAATTGTAACTCTCCAGTGTGATTTTATGATTGTCTGTCACCTTCCCTGGCCTGTAAAGCTTTCGATGATCAGGAATCATGTCTATCTATTTATACTTCCTTTGCATGTCCAGTATCCAGCACAGTGCCTGGAAGCTAATAAATATTCTATTAATACAGCTTAAATAAAATGTTCATCAAACAATTCATAGGATAAGACTTAGATTCAGAGGGCTAGTATTATAATGTATTTCTCAAGTTGAATATATATAGTATAATTCCTGTTTTTTGTGATTCTCCTTGGTTAAATGTTGTGACTTATTGCTGGATTTCTAGAAGTAAATGTTTCCCTGTCATCATACTCTCATTCGTGCTTGCTTTGCTACATTATTTCTTGCATTGTACTTCACAGAGAGAGCAATGTTTGAGATGATGGATCTTTATTGAAGTTTCTCAGTTTAAAGCCAATCATCTTAAATTCTCCTAAAGACTTTTAAACTGATGTTTCACTAAGAAAAAAAAGGTGTGTATTTAAAGAAACAAAATAGCAGTCTTCCTACCGAAGATTCTTCCTCCAAGCTTGACATATAGAAATATTCTCTCTCCCTCTAAACTTTACTTAGTCATACATTTTTAGCTAAAATTTCAATTATAAAAGCTGACAAACATTTAATGATGAAAAGATGTGAGCGGCTGTTTCCAAATAACACACTATTCTTTGGGAAGGATTGCTCAAAATATCAAATTTATCTCAGCTCCATTATCAATTGTTCTGAAAGCTCCTTTGGGTCATTCATCTTTGTGATCACTGTTTTGATCCATATATTGGCATTTAGGCAGGTGAGACAGATGGACAACACCTAAAAAATTGTATAAAAATGCACCCATTATATCCTTACTAAAACATTTATGATAAAGGGACCAAATTTAATGTGTTCATTTTAATAATAACTTTAAAGAATTCATGTTTAATTAAAAGTAATATATAAATCATGCTGTTTGCTAGCACTATTGACTGTGCCGTTCCCATTCTGCCAAACTTAATATAAAATTAATTGTTAATTTTCAGGCCAGTAACCTGCTCTTCACCAAGACATATGCTGATTGTTTAGACATGAGTCAGTGAAATATTAAAGTTCATAATTGTGGTCTCTCTGTGATGTCTTAAAGTAATTCTCAAGATTTGACACTACTTTCAATATATGTTTGCCCCTTTAAACACTGAAAAGAATGTTTTGAAATATAACTTTCAAGATCTGTTATGCATCAAGTCTATTTCACATTCAGTTGAATGGTTACTATTTCAGTAAAGTGCACTTAGCATTAAGAGTAGTATGACCTTGTAGGGTGGCAAAGAAAGGCTTATCTTTTGCACAATCACACACACAACTGTGGACCAATCTAAACTTTTCTCACTTTATGATACTCTGGGTTAGTCTGACCTTACATAAATAAATATAGCATTTCAACAGCCTTTCACATGCCTCTTCTGGACAAAACTTCAAGCTGAAATAGCCACCAAACTCCAAAGTAAGTGATGATTAACTTAGGGAGTACTTGGCTCTATCTTCAAGAAGGTTAACATGACCTCGAAGGACAAAATGTTATTACTTACTTATATTGTATGCATTTCATGCACTGTTAGGATAATGGCTGTTTCATTTATGAAGGACACTGGACTGAAAATCTTGACCGGTGAATGTTTCTGTGACTTCGCCCTCCTTGAACCAGAGTGTCCAACCTTGCTGAACAGCTATTTATTTCTATTATGTTTTTGCCTGGTAATAAGACACACTGAATCGTTCATTAAATAGAAATACAATTCCCTTCCTCCATGTAAGTGAAAAGCATGGTTTCTCAATATTTTCACCCAGTGAGTGACAGTACAGAGACCTTATCTTCCCAATCTCTACAGCATCTCCACAGAATATCTCAACTCACTTAACTAAGCTAGTGTAGGACCTTCTCGTATGCCAAGCACATTCTGGCCTCTGCACACCTATCATTCTCATTACCTGGGATATCTTCTTTCCACCTGACATTTTCCTCTCTGCTATCGTTAGATATTCAACACTTTTCATGATTTTCTTTGAACCTCATTATAATGATAGACAAAGCCTATGTTTTGGAAAATACCACCATAGCTGCATGCAAACAGAGTTACTTATGCTTCTCAGAAATTCAGCTCTAAATCTTCCCATTTATCTTTTACTCAGGAAATCAAGTTGGAATATGAATGAGAATGTAGTTATTATACACCATAAATTCAATCTATTGTTTTCAATGAAACAACTTGCAAGGCTTTTAAAATTATTTTTAGCGGCAAATTATTTGTAGCCCATGTCATAAGTAGTGTATCATGACATTGGTTGGTTGAAAAGCACTGACCTAGTCAAATTGAATCCTGCTTTATTTATCAGGGACCAAGTCAAATCCACTGTAATTCAGAGTATATTCATTAATTTGTATATTCATTCACTGAATGGTTATTCATTGTCTGGACCAGACATTGCACAAGGTATTGGGGCTATAAAGATGAGAAAAGAAGTCCCCATTCTCAACGTAAGCAGATTGCTCTCCCCAGTTTGTGTACTTCCCATGTGTGTACATGACTAATACTTCTAAACTTTTGATTGAGCTTATTTGAAACCTAAGAACCCTTCTGAACACAGATCTTTAAGCAACTACTAGCAATCCATTAGAGATAGCTTTGAGATAGATATTTCCACTATAGCTAAACAGATGGACATATAAATAAATAGCTAATCAATGAAATATTAGTTGTAGAGTCAGGTAAATATTATAAGAGCAGAGATGTAATGCCTACTCATTAATTTAAACTATATAATTTTCATAATGTCACTGGATTTTGTGTAAGAGTCAAAGAAATAGTCTCTGACTAGAAAGAATGAAGAACTTAGAAAGGAAGATAAAATACACACCCAAACAACAGGAATACAAAATTAATATGTTTGTAGATACAGTCTCCATACGTTGCTTCTATTTTCTTTTTTCCAAGTCATTATTTAGCTCACTGCACTGACTTCTGATTTATACCTGGATCTCAGTCTTACTGGCACCAGCAATCATTTCTTAGTTTCCAAGTACAAAGAACTGTTTAAGTCCTGTATTTTTTTTTACCTTGTCATGGAATTTAATATTGTTGATTATCCTGTTTTTAAAAATGGCTCCTCTGTTTCTAAATACTATATTTCTCGTTTCCCTCTTACCTCTCTGACAATTTCCATTCATACTTATCTTTTGATTTGTTTCCTTCTTCCACTTCTGATATTTGGTATTCTTCATGGTCTTCCAGTCTCCTCCACTTTCTCTTAAAATATTATACTTGGTTTCTTTTCTCCAGGGTTGGGGTAGCTGCATTGAATAACTCCAGCAGGCACTATTCATTTCATAGTCTTAGTGAATGATGTCCCTAGAGTTGTACAGAACACAATCTGCATGGCCAAACACATACTTTCAAATATATCTCTAGTCAAGTGACTCAAGTCTTTTTTCCTGATTTCTTGTTCCTAGTTGATTTAGCCCATTGCATGAATTAGTCACATGTTTATTTCCACCTATATAATTACTTTCAAACCTGTATCTCTGGTCCCAAATACTTCAAAGTTCCAGATTCATGTTTCTAATTTTCTACCCGACATCTCCTCCTGGAAGTTGTAGAGACTCTCTTTTAGATCATTTCCAGTCTGCACCGATCATCTAGGTCTTCACACCCGGTCCCCACACTCTATTCAATATTTTAGCTATGAATGCTATAATTCATTTAGTTCCTCAATCTAGAAATTTGGGAACCAGCTTTGACTTCTCCCATCCTCTCCATCCAAATCCAATCAGTTGTTATGTCTTGTAACTCTAACTCTGAAATGTCTTCCAAATCTGTCACTTCTTACTCCTTCTTCCATATTTTTACATATGGAACACATGTGGCCTTCTCCATCTTTCATGTGACTCACCCTACCCCTAATGAGGCTCAATGCCACAAATTTTTTTATACCTTCCACTTCTTTGTCTATTCTATTTTCTGAAAAGCCGTCTATACTTTCATTGTTTTCTTTACCTGTGTGATGTTTCTTTTGAAAGTCTTATGACAAAAATAATTTCCAAGGTTCAACTTAAATGTTACTCCCTTTAAATCTTTTACCAATCTTTTCCTAACTTGATTCTTTTCCATGAAATATTATTACCCTTTATCTTCTTTAAGTTCTCACCGTGTTTTATTCATGTTACTAGTAAAACACCTTTGCTAATAATGACTACTTACAAAATACTTGTTATGTTTTATTAGACAGTAAGTTCCTTCAGGGCAGAAACCAAGAGTCTTATTCATTTATGTATCTTTAGAATATAAATAAGTAATTAACACATAAAAGATACTCAATAAATTTGGGAGGGGATTAAACTGCACTCTTAACATTTAGATTAAAGACCTGAACAGTTGTGTGTGTGTGTGTGTGTGTGTGTGTGTGTTTACAGTATTAGCTATTTCTCATCACTTCCCCAACCAAAAAAAACCCCACACTATTTTAATGAAAAATGTTCAGAATGCTATTTATGAAAGTAAGGGCAAGTTGACAAAAAAAGATAAAATATGTGTGTAGTTCCTGAAACCCCCAACTGTCATTAAGCCACACAGTGATTTGAGGTGGTATTACTCATTTTGTCTGTTTGCAACTCTTAATAATTATAAGGACAGAAAGGTGATTTTGACTCTTGCAACTTTACTTGTGTCTGCTTTGGCTCCACAGTCTTGAAAATGAACTACTCAATAAACACCACTTATGCCTTAAATATACCTCATAATAAATAATAATATCTATGAATGTGCACATACTTTATCAACCCAGCCTTTTATTTTGTCCCTGAAAGTGGATTAGAAAAAAATGAGCACAAAATAGAGGGGACAAACATGAAAAGTGAATCTGGAGGATCAGATGGGAGGTTGGCAGGAGAGCTAGTTCGAAGGACCCAATAAGGCCAGTATGTCTGGGATCTAGTGAGTAAGTGGAGGAGCAGCAGGAGATGAGAATAGTGAGAGCAGGGCCAGATCATGTAGGGCCTTGTATCCATAACATGGATGCTGTAGGTTCTTCTGAGTGACATGGGAAACCATGGAGTGTTTCTGAGCAGAGGAGATACCAAGGATACAAGCAGGAAGACCATGTTGGAACTATTGCTATAATCCAGGTGAAAGAAGATGGTGGCTTGGACTAGAGAAATTGTGGACATGGCAGTATGACCAAGGGTCAGATTCTGCATGCACTGGAAAGTAGAACTGTCATAGTTTACTTACGTTGACTGTGAGAGATAGAGAAGATCATCAGGGAGGACTCCAGAGCCAGTAACAAAAAGAATTGATTTGCCATTTATGGAGATGGGAAAGACTTCAGAAGGAGTAGGTTTCAAAAGGTTCTTAGACAACTAGATAGAGATGCCATATGGGAACTCGAAGGTGATTGGACATGGGAATATAACTTGGACAATTGTCAGAAATGGAAGTTATATAAAGCTATGGGACCAGATGTGATCAGCCAAGAATGAAGTATAACTGAAGAACAGCATCCTAGCCCTGACTCCTGGGTAATTCTAGCATGTAAATTTTAGTAATGCAGGAAGCATCCAGCTAAGAAGACTGAGAACAATATGTTGCAGCAGGATTCCATTGTGCATTGAGTATAATTGGATGGTACAAGTTGAAAATAATTTAAAAAAAAAACCGAAACCTATATTTATAGTAAGAGAAAAATCAGAATATGAGGGCCACTGTTATATTTCATTATCTTGGGAAAATTTAAAAGGGGCAGAAATATAGCTGACAACATTTGGGTACTGATGAAGGCATAGCTTTGATCTTGTTATTTCTGGATAACAGAGCCAAGTTAGTTGTTAGATTATTCAACACTTTTTACCTAATTTTTGAAAAACAGTTTGATCAAGAAGATATCTTGAACATAATCTGACCCCAAAATTGGATGCATTTACTTTTATTTACTAATCAATTTACTTTCATATTACCTGCCACCTTTGACAACAGGAAACTATATGGAGGAACAGTTTTAAAATTGCCCACATGTATCCTAAAACCAGGATAAAAGTTGCAAGGATATTATTTTCTGGTAAGTAATAAAGAGCATCTTTAAGATTCTGGTGCTTTCCAGGGTATGATAGGCAGAATAATGGTCCCAGAAGATATTCACACGGTGCTCCTAGAGACCTGTGAATATGTTACCTTACATGGCAAAAGGGACTTCTGCATATATGAAAGCTTAAGGACTTTGAAATGAGGGGGGATATCTAGGTGAACTCAGTGCAGTCATTATAAGTCCTTAAAAATCAGAGAACTTTCTTGGCTATGGTCAGAAAGATGTAAACTAGCTGACTTTGAAGAAGGAGAAAGGGGGTCATGAGCCAAGGAATGAGGGTGGCCTCTAGAAGCTGGAAAAAGGAAGAAAACAAATTCTTTCCTAGAGTCTCCAGAAAGGTACAAAGCTTTGCCAACACCTTGATTTTATGCTAATAAGATCCGTGTCAAACTTCCAAGCTAGAAAAATGTAAGATAATTAATTTGTGTTATTTTAAGCTATGAAGTCCGTGGCAATTTGTCACAGCAATAATAAAAACTAATACATAATGTCATGATTTAAAAAAATCATGCCATTTGAGTGAAAAACAACCAAAATGGTAAATTTTAAGACTTTTTAAAAATGAGCAGCAGTTTCTTTCCTCATATTCAAGTGTAGATGTGTCTGCAACAGCCTGGACTCTTATCCACTCTACCCTACTGTCCTGAGACACAGGTATTTATCTTGTAGATGAAAGAACAGAAGATCAGAGATTAAATACATTCATAAAATCACCCAAGTAATCAGAATGTTCCCAGGACTAAAACCCATCCCCACCCCAGCAAGTTGCCTTAAAAGCTTTTCAATATTTCCTTGTCTATACATGCTTTTAAAATTCAAACAAGATTGGAAGTGGAATGGTTATTCACAATTTCCTTTTGGCTGACTGATTTCCTTTTGGCCTTCTGCAGTTAGGAAATGGGTGCATTTGCATGGCCATCTTAACACAAGAAAGGAAAGAAACCAATATCGTCTAATCATAGTTGCATGCTAAAGTCAAAACTCAAAACAAAATTGTTTGGCCTCTGACATCTTCTGCATTTCACAAGCAACGCATTTTGAGAAAAGAACAAAACTACTGATTTGCTATTTTAAAAAAAGCATGTATCCACCAGGTTGAAAGATAATAATCTATTCTCTTTTATGTGTTTCCTCCCACTTTAATTTTTGCTAGTTGGGGAAAGGAAATAGTTGGGACATCAGATGTAAGTTGTTCATAAAACTAATAGTCCTTTGGGGGAGATGTACTATTCTCCCTCTTTTGCCCTGTGACTGTCAGGAAACCGGGTGACCAGTTAAATTTTTATTAATACATAATGGCCTTACCTGGGAGATGCTTGAGGAATTGCAAAGCTCAATCCAGAGTTTGTATCTCCTCGTTATGTTGTTCACTGTTAGTGTTGGTGGAAGTGGCTTGTATTTCATGACAGGCAGAGCATTGTTTATTTCCCATAGCATAAAAAGTTCAATGAAAGGAGTAGTTGGAAGTGTGACATTTGACTATAAGGAAGTGAGAATATTTGTTTGTTTGGACGATGAGGCATGTTCAAAGATGGAGACTTTTGTTTTCTGAAACCATGATGAACCGCTCTGGTTTCATGTTCAACATCAGGGTTCCATGCAGGATGTAAACATTTCCTGCTGGCCAAGTCTGTTTCTATAATGGTAACCCTATAGGTGCTACTTGCACTGTAATTGTGCCAAGAGTTTCTGTATTCAACAGGGGAGGTTACAAGTCAGTCTGGTTTTGCAGCTGTTTTGGTAAGAACTGGCTTTTCAGCAGCTCTGGAAATGTGCAATTGCACTCCTCACATAACATTAATCAGTGGTCATCACCTCGCAGGGACACTGTGGGGTTGTCTGGAGGGGAAGTGGTAACATGCCTCTCTGTGTACGTATGTAACAGTGTGGTATGCGGGGGTGCTCATGGGCATTAATTTTAAGAGGGCAATTACCGAGGATAAGGTCACTCTAGAGTTCCATTTTATAATTCATTCAGGCACACATTAAGGTGAAAGTGAACAGGAACTGAACCTTTAAGCAGTGAGTCTTGTTTTCTCTTGACTTACAGAGTAAGTTTAGAAATCGTTTATCTTCATCTCTTTTTTTCTGCTTAACATTTACATTTCTCCTTTCTTTCTTTCTTTTCCCTCCCTCCCTTCCTTTCTTCCTTCCTTCCTTCCTTCTTTCCTTCCTTCCAAGTTAGTTAACATACAGTGTGGTTTTGGTTTCAGGAGTACAACCCAGTTATTTATCTTACGTATGACCCCCAGTGCTCATCCCTAAAAGTGCCCTCCTTAATGCTTATCACCTTTAGCCTAACCCCCCACCCAACTCCCCTCCATTAACCCTCAGTTTCTTCTCTGTATTTAAGAGTCTCTTATGGTTTGCCCTGTTCTCTGTTTTTCTCAATTTGGCACCAGTTCTCAACACTTTAGTCTTCATTTTCCTTTTTTCTCTAGTCTCTCTTTCAAGTAGCTATTGATTTATAAACAGATACGTAAGTGCAAGGAAGATGGAGAGACTTTGATTTAAAGCAATTCTGTGGTGAAAAGAAGAAACATTTTGCCTACAGTGAAACCCCCTCTAATGGACCTGTTTAATGGGTTTGGATTTTCATACTTCAGGTCTTCTTAAATGGGAGCTCTCTCCATTCCTTCACAGTTTTCCTAACTTGTGCCCAATAGACAGTATGATCTGTCTTTGATGAACCCACTCTAGAGCTGGCTTTGTGATCTAGATCACAAAGTTGACATTAAGAATTATGTTCTCTCCCTTGATAAAGGTAGCCAGAAATGGCAGAACAAAAGTAGGAGATTTTAAAAGTGCTTGAAAGAGAAGATATCCCATGGGCTTTTCTGACTAATACGGTGTGCTGTGCACATCTCTTCTCAGGAGACAGAAGAAAGCTTTAAAAAGAGGATAAGGTACAGACATCACCAGTATTTTAGAGATACTATAATGTTCTAAGGCTAGCAAAGTTGTATTATTTTTTCAGCCATAACAGAAACCACAATATAAATGGTGAAAATTGCATTTGTTTTAGGATGAATTATCCAAGTCCCTTGATTTTTCTGGAACACAAATAAGAAGGTGTATATACAGGAGCCTATTTGGGGAAGTCAGCCAGATAAGGCAGCTTCAATGTGCTCTCTCATACTACTCTTACCCAAAAATGAACGAGGCAAAAAATATGTACTTGCATCCACACAGATGAAGGTTTTAAATAAGAGATAATAAGATTAAAAGCTTCTATCAAAACATATTTTTTAAGTTGACAGCTATTCAACATACACTCAAAGTCTATATGTTACAGTCATTAATGAACATTGCTGGAGATCAAACTTCCCTGGGTCTAAAATGTATACTTGTTTGTAAATAGCGTTTCTCATTCATGGCAAAAAAAAAGTTTAAGTCCCTCATCTAGACACAGAGCTTAACATCTGATGACATGAAAGCCCCTAGTCCCATCTGGCTACCCAACATTCAAAATGTGGCTAGTCTGAGTCGACATATGCTATAAATGTGAAATACTCATAGGATTTGAAATCATAAAAATATAAAAAATTGTGTCTATATGGATTACATATTAGACTGATAATTTGTATATATTGGGTTAATACAAATATTATTAAAATATTTTTTCACTTTTTAACATGGCTATTAGAAAATTTCTGGTTACAAGTTAATTTAAAATTACATAGGTAGCTCACATTACCTTTCTCTTGAACAGCCCTAGCCTTAAGGCCAGCCTTGGATATTTGTATCTCTACAACTTCATGCACTGTAGTAGCTTTAAAAAAATAAAGAAAACAAAACAGATTTCAACCCTAGCACCACAAGGAATTTATCCAAGAGATACAGGAGTGCTGATTCATAGGGGCACATGTACCCCAATGTTTATAGCAGTGCTTTCAACAATAGCGAAATTATGGAAAGAGCCTAAATGTCCATCCACTAATGAATGGATAAAGAAGATGTGGTTTGTATATACAATGGAATACTACTTGGCAATGAGAAAGAATGAAATCATGCCATTTACAGCAACGTGGATGGAACTGGTGGGTATTATGCTAAGTGAAATAAGTCAGTCTGAGAAAGACAGATACCCTATGTTTTCACTCATATATGGATCATGAGAAACTTAACAGAAGACCATAGAGGAAGGGAAGGGGAAAAATAGTTACAATCAGAAAGGGAGGGAGGCAAACCATAAGAGACTCTTAAATGCAGAGAACAAACTGAGGGTGGGTGGGAGGAGAAAATGGGTGAGGGTCATCAAGGAGGGCACTTGTTGGGATGAGCACTGAGTGTTGTATGTAAGCGATGAACCACGAGAATCTACCCCAAAAACCAAGAGCACACTTTACACACTGTATGTTAGCCACTTTGACATTAAATCCTATTTTAAAAAATAAAAAAGAAGACAAATGGAGTTTAACTTGATATGTGGAGAAGAAAGTCAAGAGATAAGTGGGAGACTGGAGTTAGCGAATCGTAAAGGTTGGCAAAATCAGGGAGAAAAAGTGAGATGATGAAACACGAAGGTGAATTAACAAGAATACCACAGAACACGCATGCTGGCATCCACACACAGATGTGCCATCCTCATGCTTTGTCACCCTGCTGTTCTGGTCTCTTACCTAATTCCAAGCAGGTTCATCAAGGTCAAGGACTTTGTAAATTTGCTCATGAAATGTCTTCCTGTAACTTTAGGTGAGGACTAACTTTAACAATGTACTCTGTTATTATTATATATATTTCTAGCCTTTTGTATCTACTAAAGTAGTCACTGCGTATATGTTCCTTATTCTCTGTTGGCTTCTTCCATGTTACTGTGTATCAACCAAAAAAACCCAAAAAATCCAAGTCTGAGACATCAAAGTAATTTGACAAATCTATAGTCTCATATTTTATCTCAGTCTGAACCTTCAAAGTTATATGGAAGAAATATAATAAAAATTGATGCTACAAAGATACCCAAGCCTCATCTCTCCTTATATGGTCAGGATAATAAAAATATATATACCACCCAAATATAAATTTCCATGGCTTCCCTGGCCTTGGATGAAAGAAAAACTATAGTTTTTAGTTTTATGAATCTCCTAGCCTCCACTAGAACCAATACTAAGGAAATTAAACAATTAATCTTTTAATTGTATAGGAATGTCAGTCAGTGGAGTAAACACAGCTCATTCCACTCATGCTCAATGAAAGTTATCTAGTGTGAAGGATTAGCTGCCACGTTCAACAATAACGAAGTCCTTGTTTTCCAATAAAGAGGTTAATTGGCTTCAGAGAAAATACATGTACAGAGCACATTGGCCTAATATTGGTTTTGCAAAGGCCCTGTGTGAGGGAAGTTAATGTTTCCTGTTTATTAGCTGTTTTACAACAATCTGCCCTTGACCAATAATTATGCTTACATAGCTGATGCTATTACGTGTCAGCACAACAGCTACTTAGCGTGTTCTCTACACCTGTGTGCAGTTAAGTCTGTCATCATTCTACACGGTCCTCTGTGCTTGCTCTTCGGGTGTTATTTCCGGTCTCCAAATCGACTAGAGTGCCTAGATGGTGGAAATTCCAATGTAAAAAATGGGCTACCTTTCCAAGTCCTGTTTTCTTTTCTTGTCTCTCTCTCTCTTTTTAAAATTCTAAATGTAACCATCTGTTCTGCAGGTATTACTGTGTGGTTAAAAATTAGAGTAACAAAAGTTAGAGGATACTTTCTAGACCTCAAAAGTTTTTCCAATGATATTCACTAGGCGTCCTATACATACCACTGGGGAGATGTTTCTGGAGTTTGAATAGCATACAAATCATTGGGGGGTCTTGTTAAACTACAGATTCTGACCGCACGAGTCTCAGGAGGAGCCTGATAATCCACATTTCCACCAGGCCCCCCAGTGGTGCTGATGCTGATGGTTCATGGAGCAAACTTTGAGTAGCAAGGCATTGAGTTCTCTGGGTCCGCAGTCCTCATAATTATTCACTGATATTCACTGAAGTCCAGGCAAGCTATTACTTTCTGGATAGCAGCCATGCCTTCTAGTGCCCTTGAACAAGCTCGTAAAGCTTATGTACAGTGTGGCTCTGAACCTAGAAATCTAATAAATTTTGTAAAGGAATTTTGATGATTAGATGACAATTTACTGAGACCCATTTTGTTCATAAAGATCCTCAAAATCACATATACTAGTGTTGAAAACAAGAAAACAGGTCCCAAATGGAGTTACCTTTGCTAAGCCCTATATCACCAAACTGAGGCTTACCTAATTACAGATTCATTGCTCCCAGAAATGAAATCTTAAACCAGCCAATCAGGAATCACCTGATCAGCGCTAGTTAGGTCATCTGCCTTCTAGACTTTTGCATTCCTTAAAGGAAAGTAACCTTGCAATAACCAACTTGGTTTTTGGCCTGTTGTAACTCCCAGGTTCCTGCTCCCTTCTGCCTATAGAAGTCTGATTTTGTGCAGCAACCAGAAGCTCTTTTCCATCTGTTAGGTTGGATGCTGCCTGATTTGAATCAATTTTTGCTCAAATAAACTCTTAAAACTTTTAATATGCCTCAGTTTATCTTTTAACATTAAAATGTATTGAAATAGAAATTTAGGAAAAATAAATTCGTTAACACCTTAATTTCCAGCCTTTCACCTTGCCTTCCGTTATCTCTCCCATGGATTATTTATTCCAGTTTGTTCAGCTCACCTCATTAAGAGGGTGTGCTAACTGGGTTTCACACAGTTCTTTAAAAATCATCTTATATCATAAATAGGGCACATTAAGTTCATTGATGGGGAAAAAAAAAAACAAGAATCAGGAGCAGCAATAATTTCTGAGACTTTGAACGCCAAGTAGAAGAGAGTATTTCCCCTTGGTTCCCCCCATTTTTGATGGCTTTGGGAAATATTCATAATGATTTCTAAAAAAAAAAAAAATGATGACCAGGATAAAGAGGCTGTATAAAAATAGACTGAAGGACAATCACCAGGCTGTTTTTATTTCACCATGCAAGTTTTCAGCGACAGCTCTAAACTAGCAACTTTTCAATTAAATCCAATCTGTCATGGTGGGAAAAACAGTGTAGCCGACAGGCCCTGCAAAGAGATTTGGCTGTGAGTGGCCAAGTTAGCACTTTTAACTGAAAATAAGCTATATTTGTTTAAACCATTGCTTAAATAGCGCTGCATATTTTTATTCCTTGGTAGGCATTCATGCCATTAATTTACACGCTACACAATTAGGCATTGCAAACTTGGTATTGGAGTCTCCACTTTTCAGTCCAACTCGTGGCTTGACGTCTGCCTTGGTGGCAGTAAAGCAGAATGAGAAAATAGTCTTTTCTTCCCCTCCTGCTCTCCCAACCACGTTGGGAGAAATTTTTGTCCTTGAGAATGTTAAGTGTCCAAATCATCCCATGGTCAGTGCTTGAAGGGAACAGTTTGAGACAGCAGGAGGCACTTAAACCACCCCACCACAAATCTGTTATCATATAAAAAGACAGGAAATAATGCATCCCTCCCTGCTTCAAACTCTAGTGACTTGACACCATTAATGTAGTATAAAATACTTTCTTTTCAAGGCTGTTCTTAAGAGCTGTGGAATTGTACGTTTTGAGAGATATTACATTATTAACAAGTTTGTATTATAAAAAAACATCGTGGTCACAAATTAATGGCATCAATATCTCCTGAAACTACACATCAACCCTGTTTGGCTAGAGACTTTCTTATTTGTATTGGCCAAATAATCAGGCCTTTTCTCTGCTCAGCACTCGTCAGCAATGTGGATTGGTTGTACCATTAGTTTAGTAGCACAAGTAGCACAGAACCCAGTCCCAGGTGCATCAGCCATCTCATGCTCTTCTTCACCTCCCTCTCGTCTCCCTCTTCTCTCTCTCTCTGCCTCTTAGTGTGATTGAATTGGCCTGAGCTTTTTTATTAAGTAAAGTTGCACGCAAACCTAAGCTTGCAGGTAGAAGTCACTTCCTTTCACTTTCCTCTACTCAGTGTCATGCGATCTGACTTAGGAGGGGCGGGGACCTACATTCTAATATTTTATTGAGGCAGCTGCCATGCATTCCTTCAACTGCTGGATGTCCCTTGATTTAATTCAGAAGTGAATCAGAGGCTTGCCTCCCTTCCATTTATGGATTTTCAGTTTCAGGAAACTCTTTAAGAGGTCAACAAGCTTTTCTTATTGTTCGTGTGCTGATGATAGAGTGTGTATTTGTTGAAGGTGTAAATTTCCATTATGAGACTCTCAGCATGTGCCAATCAGTGGTACTCAGACAACGATTGGAATTTTTATAAATAAAATAGTAACCGGCTAGCCCATGTGGAGGAACACCACTCTTTGGAACACTATAAGCTATACTGCTTGTAAGTTAAATGTCTGACCAAACAACAGAAGGAAGAAAGAGAACTTCAAGTTGGTGTGCTGAATTTTGTTAGAGAACAAACAAGTTACCTCGCTAAGGCTGACTTGAGTTCTACTATAAACATGTGAAACAAGGAAATTGCATGATTTGAGGGTCTATTTCCTAAGGCACCATAAGGTCTATTTCAGGAAACCAACATAGCAGTGGGTGATGCTAAATGCTACTAAGGAACTCGCAATATTTTGCACATATGGACTGACTGTGTGGCAGCATATATAAATATTTCATTTGCTAATTGTAGTTAGTTATCAGATTGCACATGAACAGACAGAATGACATATGAGAAGTTCCAAGAACACTGTGTAACAGGACATACAGCGGAGATATAGTTTTCTCACACTTGGCATGCTTTCCAGCTCAGCAAACACAACTTTTCTTTATTCTTTAATTAAGATTAAAATACTTCAAAATCACCAAACTGAGAAAATCATTACGTTGTCATGTTCAAAGACCAGTGCCAACTAGGAAGTTCAAAACTGGAGCCTAATAGCCATCAGTCTCACAAGTTGCTTGATGTTATTTGGGACCATTAGGCAGTTCAACATCTGACTTGCCCCAGATTAGATGCCCGATTCCTCTCACTTTTATTTTGGAGATTAATTGATAAGCTACTTAGAAAGGAGACAAAATAGAAAGCAAAATAATAATTTAGAAGAACTAATATTAATACTAACAAGAATTTTTACAATTCATAATAATAATAATAATTTAGAAGGTTACTAACTCTCTGAAACTCGAACTCTTAAGTCAACTGTTTATAATTTTTAAAACAAAAATAAAAGGATGAGAAATGGTTAGAACTGGAAAGGCAGGGACCATAAAGATAATTTAATACATGTCCTCTTTTATAGAGGATTTATACATAAATCTCCTATAGATAAAGTGTCTCTGCAAAATCATAAGTCTGGTTTGTCAGGGCCAGGACTAGAATTCTTACTCTCCAGCTTGTTATACTGTCCTGATCGTTAACAGACCTTTTCAGTTTATCTCTAAGACTGTAATCTGGGAGGCAGAGTAGTTTAGTGAATTGAATTGGGTTTTTGAATCAGTGATATTCGAGTTTATATTCTGGTTTAGTCTCATTTTCCTCATTTAAAAAATAAATATAATTATATCTCATTTCCAGGAAATGGTTTAAAGGTGAACCATAAAGTGTGTACATAGGCGCCAACTTCAGTTCAGAAAATGGTAGCTGTTGCTGGTATCTTTGGATCCTCGAGGCCTGGGCACTCACTTTAGGCTCACTCAATAAACATTTGTGAATAAGTAAACAAGTGAAGGAATAAATTAATAAATGACAGAACACATGAGAATAAGCAAGTGAATGAATGACAACAGTAAGAACTGCAACGAAACCATAAATGAAGAGGAAATCTGTGAATATTTTCTTCAGGTTCTTTCAATCTATTAGGAATGCTTTGTTTCCTCTTCAATTTCACTCATTCATCCAGTTTGTTCTTTTGGCCTCCGTAGTCCTTGAACACATGACCCAGAAAATTGGAAATCAAAATGCACTAAATCACTCAAAAATGGAGATCACCTCAGTGCAACCTGAACTGGAAAGATCTAACTGAACACCTACCTATCCAGAGTTTTGTCAACCTTACTTGCACTAGCTTTCCAAACCCAAGCAGAAAATCTCTCCTAGGAACAGGCCAATTTCGATTGACCACGTAGTGGAGGACCACACAGCCCTGGGCCTGGGAATTCTTTATTTTAAATTTTTTTAAATTAATGTACACAAAATTACCCTTGTACTATTGCAACAACTTACTTAGACTGCGTATAAAAGTCAAAGTCTTCAATATTAACTTTGCTAACCTGTCCTTAAGACCAGAGGAACGAAGAGTACAAGGAGAGGTCAGGAGTTCCCTGTGGAAATGCTTAAAAGAAACAGTATCCCTTCTCTTCCTAGGACACTGAACTTTAGCTACTAAGAGGTCAGGAAGGGGGAGCTGAGTGATGGTATCATTGCTCTGCTGAGCTCTGCAGCTCATATAATTCTTCTACAAGTAGTGTATGTAGAGGACCTTGTGCAGGATGGATTTTTTACTTTAAAATGGTCTAGCCTGAAAATGGGAGATATGTTAGATATTCTCTGTAATACTTTTTTAGTTCTCCAATTTTTAAATCAAAGAAATAATAAGCAGGATGAAATATCATAGAGTAAATCTGTATGGAAACTTTGTATAAAAGATTTAAATATCTATTGATTTTCAATCATAGAAGAAACACTTAGACATTTACAAAAAAAAAAAAAAAACAACTAGGAATGAGAGGAACAAATATAAAGCACAATGGGACAAAAAAAGTCCCCATTCTCTAGTGCCTTAACATAAGGTCAGCCTTGGTGATTTTGGGAGGCACAGTTTGCATACAATAAAATGCACCCCTTTTAAGTGTATAGTTCAATGCGTTTTGAAAAACATATGCCCCAAAGCAAGCACTACCAAATCAAAAAGTTCCCTTGTGTTTCTTGGAGCCCAACTCCACACGTCTATCCCTGGCTCTAGGCAGTCACCAATGTGGTTTCCGTCATAAACCGGTTTCCCTTTTGTAGAATTTCATCTGAATAGAATCATATAGTACATATTTCTTTACGAATGCTGTTTTTATTCAGCACGTTTCTCATACTTACGTTGTAGCATATATCAGAGATCTGTTCCGTCTTGCTGCCGAGAAATACTCCGTGGCATGGGTATACCACAGCATGTGTATTCAGTTCCTGATAGACTTTTGGTTTTTAGTTTCCTACTATTATAAACATTGATTAAAAGTCTTTACGTAGACATATGTTTACATTTCTTTGGGCTAAATACCTAGGAGTGGAGCTGCAGGGTTTATGATGATGGATGCTTCACTTTATGAAAAAAAAAAAACAAGAACAATGCCAAATTGTTTTTCAAAGTGATTGTAAATTTTCAGTTGCTCCATATCCTTGGCAACATTTGGCACGGCCATTATTTCAATTTTAGCTATTCTATTAGATGTTTAGTATTTTATTGTTGCTTTTTAATTTGCATTTCCCTGATGACTAATGATGGCGAGAATCTTTTCATGTGCTTATTGGTCATTTACATATTTTCTTTTGTGAGTTTTCAGCTCAATTTTTTTCCATTTTAAAAATTGTTTGTCTTTTTGAGTTGTAAGCATTCTTAATATATTCTGGATATAAAATTTTTGTCAGAAATATGTATTGTCAATATTTTCTTCCAATCTGTGGCTTGTCTTTCAATTTCTAAGTGGTGTCTTTCAAAGACCAAAAGTTTTAAATTTTGGTGAAGTCTAATTCATCATTTTGTTTTTAAAACTCATGGTCTTTGTGTCCTGAGAATTTTTGCTTACCCAATGATATGAAGATTTTGTCCTCTATTCTAGAAATTTTGGCAAAAACTATAAGCAATACTTTTGCCATATCTCTTGAAATTTGATATGCTTTCATTTATATTCAATTTATTTCTTGTAGTTTATTCTTAATTTCTCCTTTGACTCATGGCTTATGTGATGGTGAGTTTTTAGATCTCCAGATATTTGGGGATATTCCAAATATCATTTATATCTAGATTTCCAGTTTAAGTTTGTTGTCATCGGAAAACACACCCGATATGGTATCAGTCATTTGAATTTGAAACATTAAGACATTTTATGGTCCTATATATGATCTGTTAGGTGAACACCATCCTAGAAGCAAGAGGCTAAGGAGAAACAGAGAAATCTCAATATTTTTTTACCTTTACTGTATGTTTACTCATTTCACTCTTAAATATGAATTATCAAATAACAGAGCATGAAACTGAAATTTCTTCAGGAGTTGGAGCACCTGAGTGGCTAAGTTAGTTAAGCGTCTGACTCTTGGTTTCTGCTCAAGTCATGATCTCCTGTTTTGTGAGTTCGAGCCCCACATCAAACTCTGCACTGGTGAAGAGTCTGCTTAAGATTTGTTCTTTCTCCCTCTGTCTCTGCTCCTCCCCTGCTTGAATGCTATGTCTTTCTCAAACAATAAATAAACTTTATTTTTTAATTATTTTCTTATTATTTTTTCTGTGTTTGAGAGAGACAGACAGACAGAGTCAGAGCATGAAGAGGGGAGGGGCAGAGAGAGGGAGACACAGAATGCAAAGCAGGCTCCAAGCTCTGAGCTGTCAACACAGAGTCTTAGGCAGGGCTTGAACCCATGAACCACTCATGACCTGAGCCAAAGTAGAACACTTCACTGAATGAGCCACCCAGGTGCCTCTCAAAATAAATAAATTTTAAAAAAAAGCAACAATAAGAAAGAAATTTTCTTCAGAAGCACATACAATAAATCTAGGAATAAGAAATTGATCTGTAAATAGTATCACATGATAAATATTTGGATATTTATCTCATTATAATTTTAAGAAATCAACAACAAAATTATCTTTGCCATGCCTGATCTCATATTCAAATTTATTGACTATTTTTCTCTAGGATATATAACTTCATTCTCACATCTTCAAATAATAATATTACTTTACCAAATAATCAGTTGTTCATATAACTCTTTTTAAAAAGTGTTCTGAAAATTTGGCAGATTTAGACATATAAGCCCAAGAAGAAGCTACTGGAAGCAGAAAAATTGGGAGTTGGCCAAATACGTTTATTTCATATAATCTGCCCTAAGATTTTTAACTTGTCAGGAAAAATTTTGGGGAAAATCATCAATCATGTAACTGAAAAAATCCTACCTGACCAAAATGACTTCAAAGTAACAACAATCTGAGGTTGACCAAGTGTTCTATTGGCAAAAGCTTCACTCTAGAAGATGGACAGGACAATAAAACAGTGTGCTAACCAAAACCATGGGTCACCACCATTGCAGACTGGATGAGGCAGTGGAGCAGATAAAGAAGCGTGAATGCAATGCTGGGAAAAGACCAACTTTTGTCCTGGCTTGGAAATCCACCAATGATTCAATCAATGGTTCTTCCAACTATTGGTAGATTTCCCCTCTTCGAATATTTCTTTGGAGCATTCAGTTTATGCCATGCAATTGTATCTATTAGTAGTTGGCAATATTAAAAGTCTGTAGCAAGAGTGAAATGAGAAAGGATTTTGCTTTACTTTTAAATTCAAATTAGCTTCCTCAAACCACAGCTGGAATAGATTATTTTTGACCTTTCTTTAAAACATAATTTATATCGTTGCAAATTACCATCATCAAAGTTGTCAGGGCAGCAAGAAAAATGTTTCTGTTTTACATGGTGGGAGACATGAGGCCAGGATGATGGTTTGCAATGATTTGGAGCTTCTTTACTCATAGTTTTTTCAATATCTTCAGGCTGATCACAATTATGTTTAACTGGCAAAATGTCTTGGTTTTATCTTCTTTGACTCTTTTCTCTCCAGACTATCTATAAATTCAAATTTTCCTTTTGTGGCCAATCCAGTTATTACATGAAGTCATGCCTATAAACCCATAGTCTATAATGACTTTTAATGCTACCTCTTTTCCAGACATTGCGTTCTTTTAACTGTCACATCAGCAAACTTCTATAACTGATGAGAAAAAAGTTTTAGATAGATTGCATTGTATACACAGTCACACAAAGACACACAAAGAATCATGTCTTGGATCCAGAGCTAATTGACTCCAATTAAGATAAGATGTAACTAATTCAGTCTTTTATTCACTCATTTGTGCACATTCACACACTGAGCTCTGTTTAATGATAGGCATTATTCAAGATGTTCAAGGTATTCAGGATGTATACCGATGAATTTAAAACCAGACCTTTCCATCAAAGGGTTCACAATCTTTAATTAATTAAATTTTTAAAAATCAGCCATGTTTGTGTGATGAAATTACCTCCTCTTACTGTTTACTATGCCCAAGTAGATTTGTCTAAATTTTTTTTCCATTGTATTCTCTTACCTTGGCAACTAAGAGAATAGTTACATTCTAAAACTGCAGAGCGATTGTATCTCAATCTGTGGACAGTTAGTATGGGAATGTTTTCAAATACATTTTACCATATCTAGGTAAGCCAATAATCAGATGAATTGGAGAGATTCTCAGAGCCATTTCCTTAAAAAAATAGAAAAAGAAAACATGGGAAGTCAAATAAGTAGCAGTTGCAGTGTTTTTCAATCCACCTGTCAGATGATGGAGTTGAAGTCCTGAATTGCTGTGTGGGATTATGTGGCACAGAATCCAGTCAAGAGAACAAAAATAAAATGAAAATAAGATTATAAAACAATCAATGTCCTTTATGTAGAAGGACTGTGTCCAAAGCCTTTATGTCAAAATGATGTTGAAAATTCAGAATACTCTGACCCACCAAAGTACTCCATCTGGATTTACAGTCCCAGACAAAACAAAACCAGTCGAAGGCCTTTTGAGCCTTCTGAATCACTCATCACCATAAGTGGAGATCTGGGTCTGAAGAATTGGGAAGACCAACTGAAGAACAGGTAAAGGAGAAGGAAGAGAGTTTCCTCTGTGTCTTCTGGATGCATAGTTGATCCTAGACCTCATTTGACACAAAGCATGCTTGTTTGTTTTTTAACCGCTTTATTGAGATATAATTCACCTACCATGCAATCCACTCATTTACAGTGTACAATTCAATGGCCCTTAGTATATTCACAGAGCTTTGCAACCATAACCACAATCAATTTTAGAGCATTTTCACCACCAAAAAAAGAAACCCTGTATCTCTTAGCCATTACTCCCCAGTCTCTCCATGTCCCCCGGGCGCTATGAAACGACCAATCCACTTTCTATTTCTATAGATCTGCCTAGTATGGACATTTCGTATAAGTGATATCATAAAGGATGTGGTCCTTTATGATTGGCTTCTTTCTTTTAGTATAATGCTTTCAAGTTTCATCTGTGTTATAGCATGTATCAGTACTTCATTTTTTATTGCCAAAAAATATTCCACTATATGGATATAACACAGTTTATATATACATTCATTGTTGATGAACATTTGGGTTGTTTCCCCTTTTGGGCTCTTATGAATATTGCTGCTATGAGCATTCATGCACAAGTTTTTATGTGGTCATATATTTTCTTTCTCTTGGATATATACCTGGAGTGGAATTGCTAGTTCATATGGTAATGCTATGTTTAACCTTTTAAGGGAACTATCAGATTGTTTTCCAAAGTGATGACACTATTTCACATTCCCACATGACACGTATGAGGGTTCAAACCTCCACATCCTCACTAATTTGTTATTATCTCTCATTTTGTCTTTGTTTTATTTATTATGGTCATCCTAGTGAGTGTAAAATTCTGTCTCATTGTGGTTTTGATTTTTGCACTTCTGTAATGGCTAATAATGTTTAGCATCTTTTCAAATGCTTTTTGTCTAGTTGAATATTTTCTTTGAAGAAATGTTGACTCAGATCCTTTGCCATTTTTTAAGTGGAGTAAATAGAAGGCTTTATGCTTTCTAAGCTCTCTGTTGCTTCACAGAGCCCAGGCTACCCGACTTTCAAAGTGCTTCAAGGCTCCAGAATGAATGTCAAACAGCATTCCCCTTTGTCTTAAAGTAGATTGGCTTACAAAATTTTATAGTAGAGATAATTTTATCAACTTTATTAACATCTGTGGGTGTGTGTATAATTGATGGGATTTTGGTACACCCAAATAAATATTTTAGGTAAGTTTTCTTATTTTCTAAATGAATTTCTAATTGAGTACCACAGAATCCTTCACTTGCCAAGTACCACCCTCACTACCCCTCTCCCCAGGCCTCTGTAACTTGTTTTTGTAGGTCTTCTGCTTGAAATGTTCTCCTCCCAGTGATATTCACATAGCTAGCTACCTCTGTCTTGCCATTTAGTTTTATGTCAAATGTCACCTTCTCAGAGGATCCTTAACTGACCATCCATCCAAATCTGACCTTCAAGTCCCTCCTCTGTCATTGTCTATTACATTTCCAAGTTATAATATACCATTATATCTTCTTCTTTTTCACTAGAGAGCTTTATTCTGCTCTGTAACTATATATTTATTAGTTTACTCATTTAGAGTTTCATTTATTTTAAGAAGGTGACATGAAATCTGACCCTTCATTTCTTTTGTCAACTCTTCTCTCTGTGTACCTAGAACCTTGCCCTGGATGTAGGAGATTCTCAACAGATCATTGCCAAATGAAACAAAATCTCAGTTGAGACCCAGGATTATTCATGCTAAATCCTGATTACAAATGGGAGTTAATATAATACAAAAATGTTTAGTTTTAAAGTCAGAAAAAAAAATTGAATAATGAATGTGAGAATAAATGTTGTTATGTGTTGGGCACTTAGCAAAGTGCTTTATTTGCATTATCTTTAAGTGCTACTTTTTAAAATTGCTTTTTGGGAAAAAAATAATATGGAATGCAGAACAGTGTCTACAGTTTCAGATTTATTTTCTATACTCTGACACTATCTTTGGAAAAGAGACCACTAATGTTGGGATTCAGAATATGTGCTTTCAAGTCTCATTTCCGTGACCAACAAGCTCTGTGACTTTAACAGATACTTCTCTTTGCCTCAGTTTATGCATCTGTCACAAATGAATATCATGTACTCTGCCTGATTTACATGGTTATTTTAATGATAAAACAAGAGATTTGAAAATATAAATGTGCTGTGCAATTGTAGGGTACAGCAGTTATTATTATATTCATTTATTTAAAGTATATATATTACATAGAATATATATACTATCTTATAATATAGAATATATATACTATAAAGAATATGTTAATGTTATATTCATTTATTTAAAGAATCACATAAACTTACCTAAATTCCTTGCATTTCACTCCTTATTTTCTAAGATGTCTGTTATTTATTCTTTCAAAAATTTTATGGAATTTTCTTACATCCCAAAAGAACCCAGTGTAAGATGTCCATGATCATCAATTAAGCACAATGATGTAATAGAGTACTTAGGGATGGAGAGCTCTTTTCCTTAGTAACCTGACCTTGATTCACACAGAAAACATAGAGGGTTGACCTAGCAACATCCATCCACAAATTTCAAGTCTACTAGTATATATACAGTAACATAAAAGGTGTCAGTCCCACTAACCTGGTTGAAAATTCTTTCATTCACTATCAACATTTCGGTTCCCTGAATAAAATCTCTTGTATGATTAAAAGCTAGAGCCAGTTGCTTTTTGTATTTTTGCAAAATCTTTTTTCTTTTCCTTTCTTTTAAAGGTTAAACTTTGCATGGATTGCGCAGCACTCACCTCTTCATCACCATCTGCCTTTTAGAGAAAGATTTCCATTTGCCCAGTGCTCCTAGCCTGCCCCTGACTCGTGTACCTCAGAGACCAGTGGCCACGGCTAAGAAAGTCTAGGGTGGAATAATCCAAAAACTGTGGTGTGACGTAGGCCTGCCGTGTAGAGGTCATTGTACTGGATGGTTCTGCCACCTTTTTACATTTTCCAAAGGAACTATGTGCGGGGGGGAAATGGAACAAAAGTATTAATCGTTTTTAAGACTTTTTAAAAACTGACTTTGTACCTGTTGGAGAGGGCTGATCTAGGAAGAGCTGTTATTTCTGTAATTAAAAAGATGCAGAATCAAAGGAGAAGAGCCACTGTTCAAGCGAGGTCGGAATTACAGTACTTCCTTAATTATCATCTGTCTTTCTTCCTAGTTATTTTAATGTTTTATTAATCCTGTTCCTCCCAATGTCTTCTTCCCTTTACAAGCACTGAAAGAACAAAATGTGACCATTTGTTTCCTTTTGTGCTTAGTAGATGGTGTTCTCTAACACTATGGGTCAACATGACCTTAACTTAATTTTATTATAGGATATCTACAATGGTGTCTTATCAGTGCCTCCTACTCTTTTGTGTTTATACAAGTTTTAAAGAATTAATGTGGATTAGTGGACCTTAACCCTTAGTAGCAGAAAATCAAATTAGGAATTCTTAGCAATTATTTGCCTAAATTCTTCTGAAATGAAATTACAAAATAATGACTCACTCTTTTGAAGGGGGGTGAAATAGAAAGTGAAGTAATTAATTGGTAACTGGCAGGGTAAATATGGATTCACTGATCACATCAACTTTAAATATTAAGGCTCTCAACTGCAAAACATTAAATATATCACAATATTGCGAAGGAAACCAGTTAGATTGTATTAAGGGAAGACTGAAGTATTAGAACATATTTACAAACATACTGTGTAATCTTCCGCTTGCAGATATATATTTTTAAAGTTTTTATTTAAATTCCAGTTAGTTAATATATAGCATAATATTAGTTTCAGGTGCACAATATAGTGATTCAACAATTCCATGCAATACCCAGTGCTCATCACAAGTGCATTACTTACTCCCCATCACCTATTTAATCCACCCCTCCTCCTTCCTACCGAACCCTTGTTAACTTCTTGGAAATATTTTCAAGAGGAATGACTTTTACTTCAGTGGTTCTCAAAGTGTGGTCTACAGATGAGAGCAGTATCAACCTAACCTGGGAACTTAATTCGACATGAACAGTCTCCGGCCCCACCCACACTTACTGAGTCAGTCTCTGGGGATGGGGTCCAACAATCTCTGCGTCAACAGCCTCTCCAAAGGATTCTGATGTTTCAGAGCCATCGATTCCCAAACTGGTTTTACATAAGAATCGTTTGGAGAGCTTTTGAATCTACCAAGGCCTGGTACCCACTCAAAAACACTTAAATGAGAATCTTTTGGGAGTTGAATCCAGGTGTTGATATTTTTGTTTGTTTCTTTTTTGAAGGAGAGCACAAGCTGGGTAGAGGGAGAAAGAGTCCTGAGTCAGCTTCGTGCTGCCAGTGCAGAGCCCAACGTGGGACTCCATCTCACAAACCATGGGATCATGACCTGAGCCAAAATCAAGAGTCAGACACTTAACTGACTGAGCCACCCAGGCGACCCCAGGTATTGGTATTTTTTAAAGTGCCTCAGGGCGCCTGGGTGGCTCAGTCAGTTAAGTGTCCGAATTCGGCTCAGGTCATGATCTCACAGTTCTTGGGTTAGAGCCCAGGGTTCGGCTCTGTGCTGACAGCTAGCTCAGAGCCTGGAGCCTGCTTCAGATTCTCCGTCTCCTCCTCTCTCTGACCCTCCCCTGCTCATGCTGTCTCTCTCTCTCAGAAAAAAGTAAAAAACATTAAAAAAACTTAAAAGTGCCTCAGATGATCCTAGTGAAGACCATGTCTCAAATCTAGGCTGTGCTTAGTAATCACCTGGAGAAACTTCAAAACATTACTGATATCAGGGGCCCCACTATATACCGTTGAATCAGGTACAACCCTCCATTATAAAATAAACAAGTCCTGGGGCCATAATATACAGCATGGTGACTATAGTTAATAATACTGTATTGTATATTTGGAAGTTGCTAAGAGATCTTAAGAGTTCTCATCACAAGGAAAAATTTTTTTGGAAAAAAATTTATGGGAATGAGATCTGGAAATTGGTATCTTTTGGTAGTTCCCCATATAACTTTCATATGCAGTCAGGGTCAAGAACCATTGCTGTACCAGTAGCCATTTGAATAGATTAAATGAACTCTCTAGGTCTATTCTCTTGATGAAGTTTATTTTTTAAAGGTTGTGCTAAAAGATAAATTTTATGTCCACACTTTTCCGCTTACCACGTGTTTAACTCAGTTCAGTTTTTTTTTTTTTTTGACCTTGTGTTATTTTTACAGTTCCCGTTTGGTGTGCATCACCTGATGGGAACCTGTTGTTAATGATGAGGAGTGGATGCATCATCCACCCCTGATGAAAGAAAAAGAGTAGAATCAGACGCCCATAAGGGGTGAAGGCCAACCACAGGAGGAACTTTCAGGTCACATGATAACTGACACCCTGGGACAAGCTCTTTCCTGTTGCAGAATCCATAGCCTCATTAGGAGAAGAGCAGGAATTCTTCTAGGACCTCTTCTGAGTCTGACTCCACCATGTAAAGGGATATGAGGTGCAAATAAAATACATGGTATCTATGCCTTCCCATTTTAAATCTGTACGTTTGTGGGATGCCAGGCAAAACATACTGGCATTGATATTTACCTTGTCTCTGGATAAACCAGCCAACACATAGGTTACCTTAAAGATAACATACAACTTCCTTTTGTCTGACTTGCCATTCACATTTGTTTCTTTTTAACTTTTTAAAAAATTTATTCATTTTTGAGAGAGAGAGAGAGTGTGAGTGGGGGAGGGGTAGAGAGAGAGGGAGACACAGAATTGAGAGCAGGCTCCAGGCTCTAAGCTGTCAGCACAGAGCCCGATGCGGGGCTCCAACCCACGAGCAGTGAGATCATGACCTGAGCCGAAGCTGGAGGCTTAACCGCCTGAGCCACCCAGGCGCCCCTCGTCATTCACATTTCAGTGAATACTTCCACAAAGATTTCTTTGATGAATGTGATGAACCTCTGAGTGTGATGCATAAATGCTCAACTAGGTTATCTTTGATCATTACCTCTTGTTAATTTCCTGTTTGGAATCTACCACCAAACCTTGCAAATGCTTTCTTGAGAATGGCCCAGGGGCACATCATTTCTCTCTACTCACATTTGCCACTACTCCAGTCTCACGAACTGGTATCGCTCCCACCATCTACCAAGCTGATTTGCCCCCATTTTCCTACATCTGATGCGGGTGTGCGTATCCAACTGCCAGAGATCATAATACTACAGCACTGTCCCATCATGTCACTAACCTGCAAGGACCTCAAATTTCTTTCAGGATAAAGCAAAAGTGCCTTTGAATATTTTAAATCTTTTCTAAATAGATGTTACCTCTCTCTCAATTTTTTATGCAGGTCCCCAAGCAAACTTCCAGTGCCAGTTAGTCAATTATCTCATTCTTTCCCATATATAGAAAAAGTTATTCCTATTGCTATAACATAGCAGCTCATGCCATCCTTTCTGCTGCCCACCTAACAGGGATCTACCCAAGTTGTATCCATACTTCAGAGTTCAAATAAAGTCTCAAATCCTTCATTGTAGTGTTGATTATTCCTTAAAGGTTCTCTGAGTAATAAAGCTCCCTACTCCTGTAGGGAGATTTTTCTTCTGCTGCCCTCCTGGTATAACTTGAGATCTTATCACAAAGGTCACCCCTTAATTGTCTTTTCCTTGAATAAAGGTGCTCATTCAGAACTCTTCCTTCAATCTTAAATATGTTCATTCATCTCCTAAGTAAATTGTGATTTCCATGATGTCAGGGATCTACATTTTCATGTAGCACTAACTTTAAGGTAGGCAATTTGCTCTTTTACATGGATTATGTAGATTATTTAATCTATTATCTAGTTTTAGGATGTGAAGATTATTATTCCCTGAACTTAACAGACAAGGACAGTGAGATAGGTTTTTAAAAACTGGCTTTACCCAAAGAAAAGAGCCATCAAGTGAAAGAGTTGGAATTCAGATCTACCTCTTATTCCAAAGCCTCTGATGTTTTCCGGACATCATCAAAAGTCTTCTAAACCACTCTTTAAATCTTTATGACTCAATTGAAATGTTTAGACTTTTAAAACAAAATACCATTTTAAGAAGGCATTTTTTTATGTTGAATCTTTCTTAGGCAAAGAGAACAAAAGGAGTCAAAAGAGCAAAAAAAAAAAAGAATTTTCTTAAGTAGACAAATTAATTTTCTATTCACTAGAAATTGCTAACGTTGATGATCATGGCATATCACCAATGTGTAATGAATCTGAGAAATCAAAACCCTAGATGCTGAGTCAGGTCACAACCCTGAACTGGCTAAATGATTATTAGGAAGGATACAAGAGAAGTAAAGATGAAGGTGGAGGGAGTTTTCCAAGGCTAATTACAGAATAAACAGCTAGGAACTAGGCAGTGAGAACACGGAGGTCTGGTATGTGCCATACGCTGAAGGGCTGGGACCAATGCACTAGAGATATTGTGCAAATACAGCTCATTATTTAAGACACATTACCCTCTACATTCTCTAAAGGTCAGGGTCAACTTTATACTCAGACTTTATTTCCATTCTTTGTGAATTTATAAATGGCCTCTTGAGCACCTCTCTAAGCCTCTTGTTGCGTAATCTGTAGGTGTGAAAATATTCAGATTAATCATCCACTTATCCAGGCTCTGGCATTTTCTTGGCATTGTGCTAAATGATATAGAAAGTGCATAAATATAGTATAGTATATAGTTTATAATATATATGGATAAATATACACACCTGTATATTGATATGCATACAATATACATACACATAAGACATGTATATATATACAATACACATGCAATATACATATACCTATGATACATATATGTATATATGTACAATATATATGCCTCAAAAATACCACAAGCTATTTAGGAAAAATAAAGATTTTTATTAATAATAATTATTTACTGATAATAAAATATTTTATTAAGCATTATTATATGATAAATACATGTGTATTTTCCTTCTTTTTTTTTTTTTATTTCTGAGAGAGACAGCGTGAGCAGGAGAGGGTCAAGAGAGGGAGGGAGACACAGAAACTGAAACAGTCTCCAGGTTCTGAGCTAGCCGTCAGCACGGAGCCCGACGCGGGGCTTGAACCCACGAATCCTGAGATCATGACCTGAGCCGAAGTCGGACGCTCAACCGGCTGAGCCACCCAGGGGTCCCAATACGTGTGTATTTTCTATAACCTTATAATAACTCTGTAAGGTAGGCAGTAGTAATTTCCGTTTTATAAATGGGAAAATGGAGGTGGGAGATGTTTCTTAACTTCTCAAAAATCACTTATTGCTATTAAGTAGAAAATCTAAGATTTGAATTCAAGTATCTCTCTCTCTCTCTCTCTGCTTTGGTTTGGTTTGGTTTGGTTATGGATTCCCTTTCCTTGTACTACTCTGAACTTCAGGATAAATTAGGTTATGCTCTGGTAACAAACACCCCCCAAATCTTCACAGTCCAACCCATCGGTAAATTAATTTCTTGTTCATACAAAGTGTTCTTCGGATTTAAGCAACTCTCAGGAAACTGTACTCAACGTAGAGGCTCGGCACTGCACGCTGCCGTGCTCTTGAAGCCCCACCTTATCTACGTGAACTGCCACAGCTATCGAAAAGGGGGTGTGGGAAAGTGTACATTGGCTCTATAACGTTTCACCTGAGAAATGACACACTTTGTTTGTGCTCACATTTTTCTGGCCAATGAAAGTCATATGACCACACCAAACTTATGAAAAAAGAGGAGACCACAAATCTTGAAGAATTACTAATTTCTACCACAACAACAAATATTACATTTCAGCTCAGTAAATAGCTACTAATTCTTTACTTAGAACAAAACATTTTGCTAAGGACAAAGATGACGGCATTTGGTTCCTGATATGAAGGAACTGACAATTTGATAAGGAAAGCAAGTCCTACAGGAAGGAACAATTATACTAACCACGCAGAATATTTCCATTCAGGGCAGACAATGGCAACTTGGATCTGGAAGATTCTGGGAGGCTTAAAAGATTTTTCTTGCTTTTTGGAGGAAAAGAAGAATTTAATTTGAAAATGCCAAAAAGAAAGGTCTAGTTAAAGAAAGAAGTGCAATAAGACATTTTGCCCATGATACAGCTACTCCTGGCAGGTAACTTAAGACATCTGCCCTCTCCACAGTCAAAGCAAGCTCTCCAATGGCAATGGAAGGGGACAGCCATTCCAGTGGCGGCCAGGCAGCAGGCCTGTAAGAAGACCCTGCACTTTGGCCACCTGCTCAGTATGGCTCTTGCTTTCACACCGCTTCCATTAACCTATTTTTATCATAGTCACCACAAAGTGCATTTCAATTTTTTTAATCTAAAAGGTGCCACTTTGGGAAATATTTATGGAAAGTGAAAGGACTCTCCAGGCTCCATATCTGGAGATACACACCTACCCTTCTCCTGGCATGTTTATTTCCTTTGGTTTGGATTTGGATTTGGATGCTGCTGAGAAGTAGAGTTGAACTGACTCTTCATTAAGTAACCCAGGAAGCCAAAGAGTCACCACTGGTAGATAAAGCAATTGGATGTCTAGCAAACATTGAGACTCAGGGTCACAAACCATACCAATAGGATAAAATAGCTTTTACTCCAGAGCCCAAAAGGACAATAAAGACTAGTAGAGGGGCACCTGGATGGCTCAGTCAGTTAAGCATCTGACTTTGGCTCGGGTCATGATCTCGCGGTTTGTGGGTTCGAGCCCCACATTGGCTCTGTGCTGACAGCTCAGAGCCTGCAGCCTGCTTTGGATTCTATGTCTCCCTCTCGCTCTCTGCCCCTCCCCCACTCTCTCTCTCTCTCTCTCTTTCTTTCTCTTTATCTCTCAAAAATAAATAAACATTTTAAAAATATATTTTTTAAAAAGACTAATAGAAAATTCATTATAAGGGAATACAGATTGTGGACCAAAATGCTGGATTCATCACCAAGACAAAGATGAGGCACTTTCCAGGTATGCACTCAGTGGCTGTGGAATTTCTCCCAACTCACACCCCAGGATGATTATAGAACCTGGGAGCAGCCAGTTGTTTACTTTGAAAGTGCAAAGGCCAGAACTCAGCAATACTGATTAGTGTCTCAAGACATTTATGCAACTATTTGGAGCAGGAGACCTTCAAGAAAAGATCTGTGAATCAGGCACAGCCCCCAGCTCAAGTGGTCACCCTTCCATCATATGCTTGCATAACCTTGGAACCACAGGTCTCTCCCATTCATCAGCCCCCATGTCTCCTTCCCTCTGGGGCATATTCAGTTGAGATTGCACAAGCTCTCATTACAGTCACCCTCTTACAAATGTCTTCTGAGAAAACTGAAGCCCTGTGTATTTGTCTAGAAACTCAGGTCCCTCTCTCCCTCACTACAGGTAATAATTGAAGCTTCTCATTCCCATGCATAATTTTACACTATTACTACTTACAAGTGTATATCTAAGCAATAGATAGTATCAGTCTTCATTTCAGAACATGAGCCCTTATAAAGACTTTGGATTTTACTCTGGTGAGATGGAAACGTTTCAAATGTTTTTAGCCAACATGTGATATAAAATGACTGAGATATTTCAAAGGCTCCCTCGAGCTGCTGTATTGCTATTGGACAACAGGAAGGGAGTAGTATGACCAGGGAGCCACCAAGGAACTGCAATAATGCAGATGAGAGATCATGGCAATTTGAGCCAGAGTGATGATTGCAGCGATAGTGGGAGGTGGTCATATTTTGGATATGTTCTGAAAGTGGAGAAGTCAAGATTTGCTGGCAGACGGACATGGGCTAAAAGAAACAGAAGAGCCAAAGATCACACCAAAGCTTTCAGTCTCAGTGATAGAAAGGATAGAGTTGCCATTAACTGAGATGGGTGAGGACCACTAGAAGAGCAAGGTTTGGGGGAAATGAGCAGTTCTGGTGTGAAATATCCAAATAGAGGTAGGCAACTAGATGTGGGAATCTGAAGTAAAGGGGAGTGTCCTAGCAGGAAATGTAAATTTGGGGTCTCATCCAGATATGGATGGCATTTAAAAATATGAAAATTTTTTTCCTGTGCAAATCCTTTGTTAAAGCAATGATCAAAATACAGGATGGAGCACATGGTTTTTTGTTTTGCTACTATAACATCAACATCAACATCAACATCGTGTAGCCAGAGTAAATGCATCTGGAGAAGAGGTTGGGAGACTGTTTGGAGGTTCACTCAGTTCCTAAAAATCAGTTCAGAACTAGGTTTTACAGTGGTAAACAGCATTTTCTGCTCCATAGTAAGATGTTGGTTTAATCTTAGTCACTTATACAACAAAGTGTCCTCATACAACCCTAGATTAAACGCTTGATATACCATAGTCTCAAACAATGTGAGTGAGTAATATTTTCAACCCCACCCCTGCTCCTGACTTAAGTGAGCCTGACCAGTCTTCTAAAACCTCAGACATTTCATATAAGTACTCTTAGACTCCCAGCCCATTTGCCTACTCATGGCTTTCGTCCCATTAATCACTTTGCATTGTCTTCCATTTATATACATTTGCCTTCTTTGTGAGCCTGACTGTGTAATTAGTTTTCATTTTATATTTTGTCTATGTATGTGTTTGAATCACAAGAGGTATGCTAGAGAGTGAGCTTACTCTCTACTGTGATCTCTTGGCTTCTATCCTCTCCTTTTGTGAGCATTCAGTACATTTGACTTTTCCTTTCGTCTAGAATACTTCTCTGACATTGGCTTTTATTACACTCACTCTCCTGTATTTTTTTTCTGCCTCTCTGATATTTCCTTTTTTCAAATTTTTTAAATGTTTATTTACTTTTGAGAGAGAGCAAGAAACAGAGTGCAAGCAGGGGAGGGGCAAAGAGAGAGGGAGACACAAAATCTGAAGCAGATTCCGGGATCCTAGCTGTCGGCACAGAGCCCGAAGCAGGGCTCGAACTCACAGAATGTGAGATCATGACCTGAGCCGAAGTTGGACCCTTAGTGGACTGAGCCACTCAGGCGCTCCATGGATATTTCTTTGGCCTTTTGCAAGTTTACCTTCCTCACCTAGAACTCTAAATGTGGGAATTTCTTGGGTCTTGATACCAAACCCATATCTTTACAATCTATATTCTCTCCCTATTCAATTTCATTAATATCTCCAGTTTAAAATATCATTTATACACTGATGATCTCCATATTTATACCTTTCTGCCTGACCTCTCTTTTAAACTGTAGATTTTTATATTTAACTGCATACCCACTCAGTTCTTAGAAGCATTCTGAACTTGAATTGTCCGAAATTAAATTTTTGATAGTTTCCTTCAATGTTGTTTTCTTCCAGGGTTTTCTATTTCAGCATCTTCCCAGCGGTTTATGCCAGGAACATAAATATGGTTGACATGTATTTTTGATACTTCCTTCTCCTTCATTCCTAACAGTCAGACCACCATCAACTCTTCTCAGTTCAGTCTCCAAACCCAAAATATATACCAAACCCAACCTTTTGTGAATTAACTAGATAAGGAAAAGTCTGAAGTTTTGTGAAACAATATAAAGTTAATAGAACCTCTTAGAGGTTCATCTGATCTTGGAGGTAGCAAAATAGAGATGTTATGCCTAAAATCCTTTCCTTTTGGATTAGAATTATAAACATTTAAGGTCAGAATGGATCTCAGTGACATCTTGCCCTATTTAGTATCTTTGAAATAAAAAAATAAGCCCAGAAAGTACAAAATTCACTTATGTTCCCACAGATCAGTGAAGAACTTAACACTAACACCAACTCTCCTAATTCAGTATGGAGTGTTCTTTTAGAGCCATAGTGGCAGGAAGTCACGTCTGGGCTCTGCTAAGTATGAGGCTAGTGCCATACAAATATTTTTTTTGCTGCTATTTTCTAAAAAGTAATACAGAGCTGGTTTTGCAGAAATTTTCAGCTCCGTAGTAGTAGTGTAAATTTAACTTTTGTCTTAGCCTAAACAAGGCTTTATTTATGAAACACTGATCTTAAAATGAACAAGTAAATTAACAAATAACCTGGCTTAAATACAGCTCAGGCTGCAAGTTGCTTGCAGTTAATGGTATTTTGATATTTGTGCAAGGTCTAAGATTTTGGAAGGAAACTTCTGGGAAAGCAATGGACTTTTGCCATCTCTACCTCACCCCACCCTGGATTCTTACTGCTTTCAGAACTATTCTTTCAGAACTACAAGCTTCAAAGGCTTAAGATTATCATTCTTTATTTGATACGGAAGATAATCCTGTTGATGTTTCTCCAACCAAATTGTCTACAAATCTGATCCACTTAAAATAAAATATGATAACAAAATTGTGCTTTTCAGGCTCTGAAGAACCTAATAATAGAATGAAAGAAGTGTAATTGAGGTAATCTGAGAAAAGATGAAGGTGGCTAATGACAAAATTATTTTCTTATAGAATAGATTGATATTTATGAGTGAAAGTTCAAATTCACCCTTCTTTACCTGAGTTGAATCCTATTGTTACTCTAGTTTAAGTAGATCCTTGGAATTAAATTTCAATTGATAGAAAACTGAGTGAAATCATTTATTATTTTCATTATTTTAAATTTTTTAATATTTATTTTTATTTTGGAGAAAGAGAGAGGGACAGAGCATGAATGGAGGAGGGGCAGAGAGAGAGGCAGACACAGAATCTGAAGCAGCTCCAGGCTTTGAGCTGTCAACACAGAGCCTGACACAGGGCTTGAACTCAGGGACCACAAGATCATGACCTGAGCTGAAGTAGGATGCTCAACTGACTGAGCCACCCAGGCACCTTTGTTTATTATTCTTAAATGCTAAGCATAAAATTTTAGACAAACAATATTTTTTTCATAAGAGAGTAAAAACCTTTTGTAATAAACAGCAAAGCCAAGTCTATTACTCCAAGATGAAATTGTCTGAGAATATCTGCTTAATTAACATCTAACTTCTGTGCTTTGGCAAAAGAAGAACCATTGAGACAATACTTGTTTATATTGCCAAATATCTAATTTTGGCTGTGTGCTTTTAAATCATATGCTGTGTGTAGTCAGGGCTAAAGACTTACATTTTAGGTTCATAATGATGTGGTTTAAATCTTGCCTCAGTCACTTCCTCAGGACATTGAGCAAATCTCTTAAAATGTAGGTGCAAAATGCCCACTGCCCTCACCACACTAAACCACTTAGCATTACCTTAGGTCATATTGCTTCCTAGGATTTCCACACTATTGTACTTGATGCCTTCTTTCTCACTCTTCTGAAGCCTTCGCCTCCGCTACCTCTTCGCTATCTAGCTAACCGCTCTTCTGTTAACGTTCAGTTCATGTGGTAGCTCTTTCAGGAGCTCTCTCTCTGACCCACTAAAATTTAGGTTTGGACCCAGCATAGCTCAGTCTTAAGCTTTAATAAATTCTCTTTCAACTCTCTGTTTTATAGTTTTGTCTGTGAACTCTTTCAAAGTGGGGACCTTGACATTTACTTTTGCATCTTCAGCACTTAGCATGAGGTTTGGCCCACAGTAGGTATGCAATGTTTTTGGCAAGTTGAAAAAGAAAAAGTAGAAAGTGGAGAGAAGCCAGAGAAGTTCATGAAAATTCTTGAAAGTTAGAAAGCTCTTGACCTCTAGTTGGTGCCAATAAATGCCTATGAACCTACAGTCACCTACAGTGGACCCACAGTCACCTACACTCAGCAAGTATTAGAAAAATAAGGCAAAGATTAAAAGATAAAAGTTGCAGGTTACTCCTTCTGTTCATATTCTGGTCCCTTGCCCGACGAAGCCTGCAGTCTCTAGCCAACCCCGCCTTTGGGATAGCTACCAGGTCCATCTTGTGGTCATCTTTTTTCTTTTTTTTTTTTATTCATGGCTTGAAGGAACAAGAAAATGTAACAGGTTGCAACAAACCAGATGCTTCAAATCTTCTCTTTCCTCTTCTTCTTTACCATAAGCCACTGAAAAATGTGCCCTCTCTAGAGTAGAATTGAACAACCAAATATCTGGCTCCAACATTAGACCTAATTGTAAAACCTAATCATTATATAGAGAAGCAGAGAGTTTATGAGATGAGTTTAATTGGGCAAATAAAGAGTCTGTGAAGGGAAAGCAAGCATTGGCCATCAACTATTCTGTCTTAGACAACAAAAAATGTTTATAGCTTCTCCTCAGCTGCAGAGCCCATCACAGCCATATAAAACACTACATGCTAGTAAGGAGACGCTTTGGTGAAACTGCTATCTTATGTGATTTAAAGAAATGCCTGAGGTAAAGTTACTTACCAAGGTTTTCCTACACTTTAGCCCTTGGGAAATCATTTTTTAAAAGTTAAATAAGATAAAGTAGATTGAAGGAAGTCACTGATTCAAAATGTAAATGCGTGACATTAAGCATCTGCATTTTTTTAATGAGCGAGAATTATGTTTCACAATGTTCTGTTAATGCTGTTATGCAGATTAGCACAGACCTGGGGACTGAAAGAAATAAGGCGTAGCCTAAAGAAATGAATTAGAAACCAATTAAAACAACTGTCAGGTTTAAGCCATGAAGCCCACTGCCCCCATACACGTCCTTATGAGAAATAAGAGATTCAGGTGAACATGTTTTGCAAGACAATGTAGTTTTTAAACTTGACTATAAGACACTTATTAAGTAAGATTAATCCTAATTTTAGAATAAAGTCGAAGTGCTGAAATTTCAATATTAGGATAAACTAAAACAACCAATGACATTAGAACCATAAAGTACCCTTAATCTTTGTTAACTGAATTTTAGAGTCCTGAAATTTTATGTCCAACTTGATCCTTAAAGTTATTATTTAGGAAGTTAAACCATATATTTCAATAGAATTCTATTTTCTTTCCTCTCTTCAAGTCCCCATTTCCCAATTAAGGAAGCAGTTATTTACTTGTTCCATAGCTCTGTTTGAATGCATGGTCAGGCATGGTTTTCTGGGTCACCCAGCTGGGAAAAGGTCTTTCCACATACTTCTTGGAGATACTGAGAGATGCTAACTACACAGCATAACTACAGAGCTGTTTGCCACAGCTGAGTGATCCTTAGATCAAATTAGGTATATCTGATTCAAGCTAAGAATTCAGGAGGGCTTCAAAGGGAATTTTCTTCTGAGATTTTAAGGTCTTGGGGCATATACCTAAGGCAAGGTGGAGAATAAAGAACAGTTGTTTTTCCTACCTTACTTGCTCAATCTGTAAGATGTTGAAGAAACAGGGCATGCTTAGTTTGGAGAAGTGATAGCACTGCAGAACATGCTGCTGTTGTCAACCAGTGAAGGACCATTTAGTGGAAGAGAGGGTAGACCCTCTGTGTGTGGACTTAAGAGATAAAGTAAGCGTGATGTAAAAGTTACAGAGAGACAGAGTTCTGTACATGATACAGAATTCCTGATGAGCCTGAAACTTAAGCTTGCCTTGGAAATAGTGGCCTCATCATTCTTGGACATGATTAAATATTGTCTAAACAGCCATTTATGGAATGTTTCAAAAAGGAGATTCAAGCCCAGTGGGAGTGGGGTGTGTTGATCTACTGATAATCCTCGATACTTTTTTTCTGACAATGACACTCTATATTTCTTTGAATAATAAAGTGCTATGCACAGAACTTCTGCTCCTGGTCATGATGGAGTAACTAGTACTGGGCTAGCCTTTCTAATATAAGCAATTTAGAGTGACCAAAATATGCAAAATAACTAATGTTAGACTTCAGACCCAAAACACACAAATAAAAACAAACAAAAAAATATTGCAAGACTGTGATCCCTGCAAGGAAGAAACGACAAGGTGAGTCCTATATTTTACCCAGGTTTCTTTTTGGAGACACTTTGTAGGCTGTGATGTATGGAAGGGAAACACGATGGTTTCCCCAAATTGAAGAAACATATATCATAACTTGAGGAACCTTAGGCAACTAGAATCTGTGGGGATAAGTGGAAAGAAAGAAACTATTCAGAGAAATATTCCCCCAAATCTGCAAAGAGGTTCCCTTGAGTCTTTGGCAATTAAGATGCACCATGTAGGATGAGATGCTACAGGCAGAACAAAGAATTTCTGGAGAAAGAAAAGATATTCAGCAATGATAAACTGAAAGTCTTAGTCCATTTGGGGGGCCATAACAAAATACCAGAAACTGGGTAGCTTATAAAGAATAGCAACTTGTTTCTTACAGTTCTAGAGGCTAGAAGTCTAAGTCCAAGCCAGCATGGTTTGGTGAGGCCACTCTTTCACATCACAGACTTTTCATTGTGTTCTCAGTTGGCAGAAGGAGCTCTCTCAGGTCCCTTTTTCATGAGGGTTCCTCTCTCATGACTCAATAATCTCCCAAAGGCCCCACTTCTTAATACCATCACATTGGACATTAGGATTTCACCGTATGATTTTGTAAGGGACACACACATTCAGAAGATAGCATTTCACCTTTGCACATATCCCCAAAATCCATGCCCTTCTTACATTCAGAGTATATTCATTCTTTCCCAATAGTATTGAAAAATTTAATTTGGTACAAACACAAAGTCAAACGTCTAAATCAAAGTCTTAATTAAATATTATCTAAATCAAATATGGATAAGAAGATTCATTCTGAGGTAAATTGCTTTCCAATAGTGAACTGTGAAACCAAACAAATCATGTGCTTCCAAAACACAGTGGTAGAACAGGCATAGAATAAACATTCCTATTTCAAAGTGGAATAATAGAAAAGAAGAAAGGGGTAGCAGGTCCCTAACAAATTTTAAATCTTAAGGCCCGCTAGAGCAAAGCTCTTGTCTTTCTAGCCCATTAGAGTAACAGTCCTTCCCCCATGGCTTTTCTGGGCACGACTCAATTTACACTATGCAGCTCTTGTGGGTTGATCGTGTGCCTGTGGTTCTCCCAAGCTGGGTTCCAGTGGCAGCCCCACCCCTATGGCTTTTCTAAGCATGGCCCTGCAGGGTCTCTCTGCATTCATCTCACCCTCACCAAGGTCGTGCACCCAGAGCTCCAGATAGCTATGACTTTCAAAAGCTAGGTGGAGATAGCCAGATCCCCATGGCTCTGCAAGGAAGGAGTCCGGCCTCCACAGCTTTCGGTCTGCTGAAATTTAGGCAATTACCCCCACTTTAGACATTGGTGGGGCAGAGGCACCTGGGTGGCTTAGTCAGTTAAGCGTCCAACTTCGGCTCAGGTCATGATCTCATGGTTTGTGGGTTTGAGCCCCATGTCAGGTTCTGTGCTAACAGCTAGCTCAGAGCCTCGATCCTGCTTTGATTTTGTATCTCCCTCTCTCTCTGACTTTCCCCTGCTCACACTGTCTCTCTCTCTCTCAGAAATAAATAAAAAACATTTTAAAAATAAAAAAAAAATTTGGTGAGGCAGCCGTAATGATCTCTAACTCACCTTTAGGGTCCTTTTTTTCTTTGTCATAAAGAGTTTTACTTATTCACAGCTGAGTAGTTTTGTGGTTCTGTCTTGTAAAACCTAAGCAATCTGACAACTTTCCTTCATTCCTTTCTATCTCCTTTCTTTCAGCTTAAATTGGCTGTTTTCCTGCTGGGTGACTGATTGTTCACACCCATATACATCCCCTTATCAAAAGGTCATTTGGTCACACTCTTATTGTTCTTCCAAACATACTTTCTTATTTTATACAATAGGAATAAGCTGAGAATTTTCTACATTTTTAAGTTATGCTTCCTTTTTGATAATTCCATCTTAAGTCATTTTTTGTCTCTCATTTTATTATAAGCATCAAGAGAAGCCAAACTGTACCTTCAACATTTTGCTTATAAATAGCTTCACCCAAATATCCAATTGCATTGCTCATAAGCTCTACCTTCTGTAAGACACTAGGACACAAACACAATTCAGTCAAACTTTCTGCCACTTTATAACAAGGATGGCATTTCTACCATGTCCAATAGCTTGTTCCTCATTTCTTTTTGAGACCTCATTAGAGTGGCCTTTACCATGTATATTTCTACCAATAATCTGTTCAAAACTATGTAGGTACTCTTTAAAAAGATTAAGGTTTTCTCTATAGCTCTCTTCTTTTCCTTTTGGGCTCTGATCAGAATTGTCTTTGGAGTTCCATTCATGGCAACATAGGCTTGTTCCAGCATGCATATCCAAACTCTGCCAGCCTCTACCCATTACCCATTCCAAAGCTACTTCCCCATTATTAGATATTTGTTACAGAAACACACCTACTTCTCGATACCAGTTTTTTTTTATCTTAGTCCATTTGAAATGCTATAACAAAATACTTCAGACTGATGAATATCTTATAAACAAGAGAAATTTATTTCTTGCAGGCCAAGAGGCTAGGGAAGTCCAAGATCAAGGTGCCAACATGGTCGTGTTTTGGCAAAGGCTTTCTTGCTAATTCGTAGCCAGTGACTTCTCATTGTGTCCACACGTGATGGAAAGGGAGAAGAATCTCTCTATAGCTTCTTTTATTTTTATTTTATTTATTTTTTATTTTTTAATGTTTATTTATTTTTGAGAGAGAGAGAGAGAGAGAGAGACAGAGTGTGAGCAGGGGAGGGGCAGAGAGAGAGGGAGACACAGAATCTGAAGCAGGCTCCAGGCTCTGAGCTGCTGACACAAAGCCTGATGTGACACTCCAGCTCACAAACTCTGAGATAATGACCTGAGCTGAAGTCGGACGGCTAACCAACTGAGCCACCCAGGCATCCCTATAACCTCTTTTAATAAGGTATTAATCTCATTCATGAGGGCTCTGTCCCCATGACTTGCCAAAGTCCCTATTTCCTAATACCATGATATTGGGCATTAGAATTTCAACTTCTACATTTCGAGGGGACACATACACATATACATTTGAACCTCATGAACTGGAAGCACATGGAGATACTAAAGTTCCTACCAGCTAGGATGGAGCAAACTCACTGGATATGCCAGGCATCCAGTAGAGATCTCAGAAAGCTTATGTAATAGATATGGAATTAAAGTAGTGTTAAGCCAAAACTACACTAAACCCATCATAACAAAGTATTTCTTAAAAGCTTGAAAAGATCACTTCCATAGGTAAGTGAATTGCNATATATATATATATATATATATATATATACACATATATATATATATGATCAAGAGTGAAAGGAAATGAAGGCAGAAATGGAGATTACATATTAAAAACAGAACATCTAGAGCTGAAGGGCACCTGGATGAATCAGTCTGTTAAGCACCTCATTTCGGCTCAGGTTGTGATCTCACGGTTCATGAGTTCTAGGCTGGTGTCAGGCTCTGTACTGACAGTTGGGAACCATGGAGCTTGCTTCAGATTTCGTGATTCCCTCTCTCTGTCCCTCCCCTGCTCGCTCTCTCTCTCTCTCTTTCTCTCTCATAAATAAATACATTTAAAAAATTAAAGAATATCTAGAGCTGAAAAATACAGTATCTGAAATAAAAATATTCCTAGATAAGCTTAAAAACAAACTATAGTTGCTCTTGGATAACTTAGTTCATTGTGTCCAACTCTTGATTTTGGCTCAGATCATGATCTCAGGTTGTGGAATTGATCCCTGTTCCTGTGTTGGGCTTCACCTGAGCATGAAGCATGCTTAAGGTTCACTCTTTCTCTCTCCCTTTCCCCTGCTCTAAAAAAAAAACAAAAAAAACAAAACATGAAAAACTTGATGATAGGATAATAGAAATTGATCTGAGAAAATAGAAAAATAAATGCTCAAACAAACAACCAAAACAGAGATTTTCTGCTCTGTAGGATAATATAAAGCAGTCTAACAAACATGTAATTGGACCTCATGAAGGATTCAGGGCTCAAAAAACATATTTAAAGAAATACTGAGCAAACATTTTCTATATTTCATAAAAATATCAACACATAATTCCAAGAATCTCATTGAACCACAAGAAAGTAAACACAAGAAAAGCCACAAATCATATAATAAAATATTTTAAAAACAGTGTCAAAGAGAAAATCTTAAAAGTAGCCAGAGAAAAAGAGACAGATCACAAACAGAGGGATACAGACAAATAATCACAATCAATTTCTTACTGGAAACAGAAAACTTGGAGATGACAAAATAATATTTTGAAGCTGCTGAAAGGAAAAAAGTATCATTACAAGTAAATACTATGTCTAACGAATATATTCCTCAAAAGTTAAGATTTTCAGAAAAAAATAACAAAAAACTTCTAAATAACTCATGAATCAAAAGAAAATTAATGAAAGAAATGAGGATAAAACTCTGAACAAAAAGATAATAAAAATACAACACACAAATTTTATAAAATGCATCTAATGCAGTGTCTAGAGATAAATTTATAGCTTTAATGCTTTTATTAATAGAGAAGAAAAATCTAAATGATGTCAGCTTCTACCTTAAACTGGAAAATAAAAAACACAAAGTAAATGAAATCAAGGAAATATTAAAGGTAACAATAAAGTCAAAAAAATAGAAAAAAGAATATAATGGAGTATCTCATCAAAAGCAAAAGTCGCTTCTTTGTAAAAATCAATTTGTCAACAAACCTCTACTTGGACTGGTAAAGAAAATAAAAGGAAACAGAAATTTTCAATATTAGTAGTGAAAGCAGGGAAATCACTAAAAATCCTATACTCGTGGGAAAATAACAGAAGAGAATATCGTGAACAACATTATTCATTGTCAGGAGAGCACCATTATTAGAAATCTTAAAAAAAATTCTCAGGTTCAAGAAGAGTGATAATGCATGGGAAACTAAATATACCCAAATATGCCTGCATATTTGACATTTTTCTTACTTTTTAAATTTCTTTAAATTTACTCATACCAAAATAAGAGCAAATAGCACAACTAAGAACAAATCATAGGACCTGTGGGAAAATCTCTTTAAAGACAACCTAAATAAAGGGAGGGATCAACCATATGCATGGATAGGATAACCTAATATAGTAGAGATGTTGATTTTGCACAAATTAATGATTAATACAAAGAAATTCAAATACAAATTCCAACAAGTGTTTTTACAAGTCTTGACAAGCTGCTAAAATTTATATGAAAATAAAATAAATAAATTTCCCACCAGATATCAAACTTTGTTATAGAGCAATAAAATATAGCAGTCCATAATTTTAAGATAGGATAAAACAAAGAAGCCAACAAAACAAAATAGAAAGTCCATAAATAAGTTATTAAAAACAATTTAATATAAAACAAGTGTCATTTTAGATCATTAGGGAAAAATTGATTATTAAGTACCAAGTGCTAGAAAAAATGGTTGGTTATTCTTCTAGAAAAACATTAAATTTTATGCCTACCCCTACCCCAGGCAAAAAAGTCTATTCCATATGTATCAAAAACTTAAAAGTAAAAAGAAACACTGCAAGAGATTATCTTTAAAAACCTCAGGGAAAGATTTTTATTTTTATTTATGTATTTACTTATGGAAAGATAATGCAAAAAAGCATAAATCATAAAAGAAAAGATTGACAATATACTTACATTAAAGTATATTTTTCTGATTATAAAATATAATTTTAAAAATAAAATGGNCGATGAATATAATTGGCAGAGAATTAGCATCCAGAATATTTCAAGAGCTCCTAAATATCAATAAGGCAAATATAAGCAAGTATATAAACAAGAAGTTTGCAGAAATGAAAGACATACTTCTCAAGAAAATAGCAAAAAAAAAGTCCAATGAGAATCTACTTTACAACCATCAGATAGCCAAAAGTTATAGATTTTTATAAAAATATGATGTACTTGGAACTCTCACTGGCCACTAGTAGGAACAAACACTATATCGACTTTAGGGGAAAAATTTAGTGCTAGCCATTATGTTTGAAACATAGTAAAATTATACTATAGCTACAAAAATAAGAGTATCCTTAAAAGAAATATACTGAAATAGTAAATGGAGGGGCACATGAGTGGCTCAGTTGGTTGAGTGTCTGACTGATGATTTCAGCTCAGATCATAATCCCAGGGTTGTGGGATCCGGCTCCGTATAGGCCCCCACATCAGGTTCCACACTGAGCATGGAGTGGGCTTAAGATTCTCTCTCTCTTCCTCTGTGTCTCTCCTCAACTTATTCTCTCTCTCTTTCTTTCTCTTGGAAGGAAGGAAGGAAGGAAGGGAGGGAGGGAGGGAGGAAAGAAGGATGAAAGAAAGAAAGAAAAAGAAAGAAAGAAAGAAAGAAAGAAAGAAAGAAAGAAAGAAAGAAAGAAAGAAAGAAAGAAAGAAAGAAAGGAAGGAAGGAAGAAAGAAAGAAGAAAGAAAGAAGAAAGAAAGCAAGAAAGCAAGAAAGAAAGAAAGAAAGAGAAAGAGAGAGATAGAGAAAGAGTGTGAGTGAGGGAGAAGGGCAAAGGGAGAGAGAGAGAGAGAGATTGAGAATCTCAGACAGACTCCACGCTCAGCACAGAGCCTGAAGCAGGGCTCTATCCCACAAACCTAGGATCATGACCTGAGCTGAAATCAACAGTTAGACCTCAACCCACTGGGCCACCCAGGTGTTGTGATAGCAATTTTTTTCAATCGAATGTATAAATTTTGTGCAATTTACCCCACCAACACACACACACCCCTGATCAAAATATTTTTAAAGATCGTTTGAGGGTACCTGGGCGGCTCAGTCGGTTGGGCGACCAACTTTGGCTCAGGTCATGATCTCACAGTTAGTGGGTTCGAGCCCTGCATCAGGTTCTTTGCTGACAGTTAGCTCAGAGCCTGGAGCCTGCTTCAGATTCTGTGTCTCCCTCTCTCTCTGACCCTTCCTTGCTCACACTGCCTGCCTCTCTCAGTCTCTCATAAATAAATAAAACATTTAAAAATTTTTTAAAAAAAGATCATATGAGAAAAGTAAACATGCAAGAATATCTTGGAAAGACCTGGAAAAGAAGAGGAATAAAGAAAAAGTAGCTTTATCAAATATTAAAATATGCGATCAAGTCTCTATTTAAAAAGTATGATTTGGGCATATAAATAGATGCACCAATGAGACACAACAGAAAGCTCAGCAATACACCCAAGTGCCTATAAAAATTTTATGTAAGTAATATCTCAAATTACAGGGGAAAATATGGCCAAATAAATTATAAAATAAACATGAAATGAAGTAGTATGAAATTAGAGAGATGGAGAGAGAGAGAAACTGATACGGAATTACTCAAAGATTGTGTAGACAAAACCCAAAGTATAAGGTAATAAATATTCTTCCTTTTTTGGTAAGGAAGAAGAGATGATAAGAATATGCATGTGTTTGCTTTATTTTTGCTAAAAGAAGTTTAGAAAGGATCAACTATATATTAATGAAATGGGTGGGGATATAGGGGTTAAAAGAAATCTGATATGGACAGGGCTGAGGTTGATATTTTTATCAAGGATCCAGTCAGCCCTTGTTTTCCTGTTTGCCTGTTTGGCTTTTTTTCAGGATACTTTTTGTTTAATTGCTGTTTTCTGATTCTGATTCTACTTAACTAGGTTCTTCATTCCTGGCCTAACTGCCCTCGCAGCAAGGGGCACATTTCATTTTGTTTGGACTTCAAAAGTAAGGTTGTGACTTCGTTTTTCCCCCCAAGCTGACTTACACTGAGAGACCACCAAAGCAATTTTTCCCTTTACTTTTAGCTTTTTTCCCTGCAAGTTCATATGTGTTGCGAAGCACAGAGACTTTCTCCAGTTGTGAAGTGAAGAAACCAAAAATGGACTTCACTGAAACGTAGTTAAGTTGGAGTTGGAGAGAGGCAGGGAGTATCTGTATTTTTTTGTTGGGGAATGGTAAGAAACTAATACTAAATCATTAAGCTAGGAGACAACAAGCCTAATTTTCTCTTTTTCTATGAATATTCTGTGGGTGTTTCCACACAGGCAAAATGCATTTGAAAACTGATCAGCAAATTCAGATATCTATACATCAGCTCAGAGTTTTTGCTAACTGCTTACATTCTGCAAGTGTACCGTCTGCGGCAAATTGCTGGGGTGGTAAGAAATATTCTATGGGAAAAGTAAAATTGTTGTCAGGGATAAGGCCTGCATGGAAGATTCTTGACAGGTTTTCTTCAGCCAGAAAAGAGCCACGGAAAGCTGACCTGGTGAGCAGGTCCTTAGTGGTATCCTCTGTTTCTCTACCAAGGAGCATCGTATAGGGGAAGACAGAATGGCTGCAGAGTCCTTTAATAAATCCAAATTTCTTGCCACTCCCCGACATGACCTGCCTCTACTTATATCTGGATCCTATCTTGTAGCATGCTTTCCCCAGGCTCTAGCATGACTTTTTCCTCAAGTGTATCACACTTACTACTGCCTGAGGCCTGTGCAATGGCCGTTGCCGCTACCTGAAATGTACTTCTCACATATCTTTGGATGGCTGGTGGCTTCCTCTATTCTGAACTGCAGATCAAAAACTTTGACCTTAGAGATCACCCCACCCCACCTCTCGGTATCACACTGCTCCATTTTACTGTGTATTGGACCCAACTAGATTAATCTCCATGAGTATGAAAACCAGATCTATCTTACATTCTGTTGACTGAAATGCTAGCTCCCAGAACAGCACAAAGGGCTGCTGGCTCACCCATAGTAGGCCCTCAGTAAGTACTTGTTGAATGACTGACTGAATGCATCACAAAATGTCAGTCTTTTTTAAAGGGCTGTGGTAGGTGGGATAATGGTCCTCGAAAATGTGCATGTCCTATTCCCCAGAACCTATAAATATGTCATTTTACATGGCAAAAGGGGCTTTGCAGATGGGATTAAACTAATGATTTTGAGTGTGATATCCTGCATTACTCAGGTGGGCCCAAGGGAATCACAAGGGTCCTTACAAGACAGAAGCAAGAGAGGGGCTCCTGGGTGGCTCATTCTGTTGACCACCTGACTCTCTGTTTCAGCTCGAATCATGACCTCACGCACAGCTCAAGTCATGACCTCATGGTTCATGGGTTCAAGTCCTGAGTCGGGCTCTGTGCTGACAGCATGGAGCCCTCTTGGGGTTCTCTTTCTCTCTGCTCCTCCCTCACTTGTGTGCGCTCTCTCTTTCTCAAAAATAAATAAATAAATATAAAAAAAGAAAGACAGAAGCAGGAGAATCAGACTAAGAGATAGGAAGATGCCACACTGTAAGCTATGAAGATGGAGGAAGTGGCCACCGGCAAAAAGATTCAAGTTACTCCGTTACTCCTATAGCTGGAAAAAACAAGGAGACCAATTCTTTCCCAGAGCCTCCAGAGGGACTACAGCTCTGCTGACCCCCTGATTTAGCCAAGCAGGACCTGTGTCAGACTTCAGACCTCTGTAACTATAGGATAATAAATGTATGTTGTTTGAAGCCACTAAACTGAGGGTATTTCTTATAGTAGCAATAAGAAACTAATATAAGGACTAAGTTGACTCTGCCCAATGTATTACTACCATATCCACATTTGCATGTGTATTAGGATTCTCTAGAGAAACAGAACTAACAGAGTGTGTGTGTGTGTGTGTGTGTGTGTGTGTGTGTAAAAGAGAAACAGAGAGACAGAGACAGAGACACACAGAGAGAAAATTTATTTGCAGGAACTGGCCCATGTGATTGTGGAGGCTGGCAGTCCAAAATCCGCAGGGAAGACCAGCAAGCTGCAAGCGAGACGGAGTGAAGAGCTGATGCTGTAACTTGATTCCAAAGACATTCCGTAGGTACATAGGTAGAATTCCTTCTTCCTAGGGGAAGATAGTCTTTTTCTCTTAAGGCCTTCAAGTGATTAGATAAAGCCCACCCACATTATGATGCTAGTCTGCTTGACTCAAAGTCTATGGATTTAAATTTAATCTCATCTAAATAAAAACTTTCATGCAACTCCAGACTAGTGCTGGAAAAAAATACCTGAGTACTGTGGCCTATCCGTGCTGACACATGAAATTAACCATCAGCAGCATGTCAGAGAGACTATACAGCTACTGTCATCTCAGTCACTGTGCTATTGGTGCTGCTCTGATGTAAGTGCTTTTTCTTTAGGAGTGTCAGGGACAAAGACTACTTACAGAAACAAAGTCCAAAATACAAATTACTACTAAAACACTTTTCCTGCACTCCATCCTCTGGTGGGCTGATGAGATCTAGCTTAAGTTATATGTTTTCTATGATCCAGTCCCCCATATAGGGAACCCAGGCTTTAAAACTTCTTCCCAAATGGGGAATATGAGGAAACATCAGCAATCTCTACTTTCCCATGTCAAGTACATTTGTAAGGTAGGGTTTTGTGTGCATACATGTGTGTACGTTCCTCAGAATCTGTTCCATTTTATTTAGCCAGATTATCTTTTTTAATGTTCATTTATTATTTTTGAGAGAGAGAAGGAGAGAGAACACAAGCAGGGGAAGGGCAGAGAGAGAGAAAGAAAGAGATAGAATCTGAAGCAGAATCCAGGCTCTGAGCTATCCAGCATAGAGCCTGACGTGGAGCTCAAACTCACAAACCTCGAGATCATGACCTGAGCTGAAGTCAGATGCTTAACCGACTGTGCCACCCAGATGCCCCTAAATTGTCTTGACTGGCTTCAATGGAACAATATCTCCAAGGTACTATTCTGGTATGATTTTGAAGCTGCTGACAGCTACCATATGAAGTCTGAGAATGAAATGGACCTGGAAGAAGTAAATCTGTAGATGGGCCCTGGTGCACATCTGAACAGAAGTTCTGCCTGAAGCCAATGTTTTCCTGGACTTCTCAATTACCGACAACAAATTTCTCCTTTTGCTTAAGCCAGTTTGAGTTGAGCTTTAATCATTTTCAAGTAAAAGAATAATGAATATGTTAAAGTTCATTCCTGCCATGGTGTTTTGCAAAAGTTAGAACCTAGAATGTGACATTGGCTGAGGTAAGGAGACAGGTCAATAAAAATTTCTGGCCAACACATAAAATAATTCCTAGGCCCCTGAAAATATGAAGTGGGTTCCAAAGAGCATCTTGAGGGGTGCCTGGGTGGCTCAGTCGGTTGAGCATCCGACTTTGGTCATGATCTCACGATTCATGGGTTTGAGTCCCGCGTCGGGCTCTGTGCTGACAGCTAGCACAGAGCCTGGAGCCTGCTTCGGATTCTGTGTCTCCCTCTCTCTCTGACCCTCCCCTGCTCACACTGTCTCTCTTTCTCTCTTAGAAATAAATAAAACATTAAAGAAAAAAAACAACAAAAAAAACCCCAAAGAGCATCTTGAAAGAGCATCCTCCCCAATACCCATCTCTTGAGCAAGACAACGCAAAAAGGAGATCCTTCCACAGACTAGACCCAGAAGCTATGAGAAAATATAATGATGATGGACAATGATCTCAGAGAACAGAACCAAGGTCAACCAGACTGAGTGACCAAAGGAGTTTTCCCTGCCAAGGCAGTGAGTCATTGTTTTCCTTGCCCTTAGAATAAGATGCATACTATGAACTGGAATTCAATGTGCATTGTTTTCCACCCACCCTGCTTCTAAATACATGTTTTGGTTACAGTTACCTGGTTCTTTCTCTACCATTGCTCAATGGGTGTGTTGGGACATTAAACTTACTTGTTAGTCATAAGACAATGGACAGCCATTGCACACTGAGTGCACTAGGCTAAACTTTCTCATTAACCATGGGTCAATGAACCACGAGGACCAACATCTTAATATGACTTGGGAGGACTACACGTTACTCAGAGATGTTGTACTTAAAGGTGGATACATTAACTAAATGAGACCTTGAACTATATCCCTTTGAGGTTTCACATTCACATTCGGGACAAAACAAAAGGAATGTATGGAGGTTTTATGTGTTGTTCTTGCCACTCATTATCTATTCTCTCTTCTTATGACCACAATGCCCTGACTGTCCCACATTCAGCTTGTGTGTTTGGCATGAAGCTAACTCCACCTTGATCTTTAGGGGTGAAATGTGGGACTAAAGTCATCTGCTTGTTTCGCTTCCCTGATTGTAGTGCTTGGGATATGGTCAGGGTTGCAAGCCAAGCCTGTCTAACCAGGACAATGAGATTCGGTCTAGGACTACTGAATGGGGATGCAGGCTCTCTCTTTTGTGCTGTTGTGGACTTGAATCTTTTAGGGCAGCAAGAGTGTTGATGAGAGAGAAAGAGAGAGAGAGAAAGAAAGAGAGAGAAGCCAACTACAAAGAAACAGAACCAAGAAATGAATCTGATGACCTCATCTGAACAGGAAGCAATGTCTTCTCCAAATAATTCTCTCTCCAAACAAACATATATCTAGATATATCAGTTACATATTATTTAAATTCTTTTGGCTTAAATTTTAGTCACTTCTCAAATGAAAGCGTTTTTGTTTTGTTTTGTTTTGTTGTTTTGGTTTTGGTTTTGGTTTTGGTTTTTATCTTGTGGGAATGACTTTTGCTGGGAAGGCTGAGGAGATGAAGTATTCCTGAGCAAGTTACTCTCCAATCTGATATTCCAACTGCTGCTGTTCACCATGGCTGAAAATCCTCATGGCTGCTTTTGTCTATATTTTTCACTGGTGAAGGACTTGTCCCTTCCAGTTCTTGATAGAATCAATTCCAAGCCAGTGTTCCCTTCTCCTCACCTTCACCACAAGCCAGCTCACAATGGGCCCCCTACAAGCAACTTCTACAATGGCATAAGGGAGGGAATTTTTTTTTTTTGCTTGTTTTTTAACCTGAAAGTTGTTCATTAAAAAGATTGGGAAAGAAAGGCTTGATGATTCTTAGAATTTTACAGCTGGAATGTAATTTAGTATTTATCTAACAGTTCAAATTTATGATTTACAGAAGTTCATTGAATAAACCATGAAAGGAGAGTATCAATTAAGATTATTACAACTGTTGTGGTACCTGTGTGGCTCAGTCTGTTATGTGACCAACTCTTGATTTCAGCTCAGTCATAATCTCACAGTTCATGACTTTGAGCCCTGCTTCAGGCTCTGCATGCTAACTGTGCATGGAAACTGCTTGAAATTCTCTCTCTCTCCCTCTCTCTCTGTCCCTCCCCCACTCATGCTTTCTCTATCTCTCTCAAAATAGATAAATAAACTTAAAGAAAATAGATGATGTACAACTGTGAATAATAAAAGTCCCAAATGCAGTAGGTTAAACGAGACAGATGTAGGTTAGAGATGTAGTAGGTTAAATAAGACATGCTTCTAAAGAAGCATGGACTTTATCATAATTAATACTGCAGTCCAAAGCTAGCAAAGTACTAGGATGGTATCTGAAATCACAAACCTTTCAATCCTATTGCTCTACTCAGCTTGAATCCTTTAAAGACATTTCATGACCCAAAAGGGCAATAGAAGCATCCGCCATTATATGTAAATTTCAAGCAATAGGAAGAGGTAGGGAGAATATGTGGGATGATGCCCCTCCTTTTTAAAAGAGATTTTCTAAAAGTACCATACTACACTCCAACTTACATGTTGTTGACAAGTACTTTGTCACTTGTCCTTTACTTAGCTGCAAGGGAAATGAAACTTTAGATGGGTAGGAGTGTGCCCTGTCATAATATCAGGATTGTTTTACTAAAAGGGAGGGTGCCTTTAAGGAATAAAATAGCAATTTATCATATAAATAAAAAATAACCTTTAATTTCTCATCAAAAGGAGAAACCAAAAACAATGAAGTTCAGTGTGGACATGGCAGGAAGTAGGGATGTCCTATCAAGATTGTTCTCAATGTGAGCCATCAGAGGACCAAAATAAGGAAGTTCCTGAAATCTTCAGGAAATACCTACTTCAAGGAGTGACAGACAGTCATTCCATTCCCAGCATCAGCAATTTTATAAGGTAGACCTAATAGGTTATAAATTGGTTAGAAGTTCACTTAGACCAGGCCAAACTGGGAGCTTCACCACATAGACAGTGAAAATGAGGCATATCTATGGAGAACTTTTTATTTATTTTTGGCCTAAGTGAAGGATACTCTGCAACCAAGACCATCACATAGGGCCATCCACTCTCCTGCCCCCTCAGAGTATTATGCTTTGTTCTAATGAGGAATTTTGACTTAGGTTATGCTCTCATACTTCTAAGGGAAACATTTCTAGAGTATTTCGGAGTAAACCTCATCAATTACTTCAGCATTATCCAAACTTTGTTATGAGGCATATAGCTTGGAAATACTTGCAAACTGATTCATAGTTTCAGCTCTAAATACCTCAATGATTCTCAGTGTACACATGCAAGTGCTAATAGTGACCCTGAAAAAAAGCATAAGAGTAGATAAAAATGTTACCCAAGTATGAGCTATTTGGGGTCCTTCAGTTTTCTGCAACCCCTTAGAGTCTTCTCATATGTCTCAGGGAATGGATTTCTCTAGACAGATTATAGACAAAGTCTCCAGATCCCACAGAATTTGCAAGAGCCATATTCCCTGCCCATAAGTTGTACAGAAACTTACCTTTTCCTGATCATCTCTCACTCCAGTTTCTTATTCCCTTCCTGTTACTGTTTCTTCTTCCCACCTCATAGCCTCAAACATATGACACATCACTTTTACGGTGACTTTACAGGGTATCCATAACACAGGGCTAAAATAAAAATTCTTCTCATTTTATTTTTCCTAACAGTTAAATTTTCTTACCCTCTTCTTCCCTCAAGAACTCCTTTGGACTCCTCTTGACACATTGAGAAATGATCATCAAGGTCTTTTGTCCAACAAAGGCAATATTAAAGGTCGTGTCTTAAACATCATCACAAATTCTTAGGCACAGCCTGAAAACACCCCATTGGTTTTTGTGGATATTCTGATTTATTCTTCTACCAACATGAATTACATCTCATGATGAAACACAGAAGTGTTGTAATTTTTTTCATTTTAAATATTTTTCTTTATATGAGAATCTTATGTATAATAACTAATACAAATTACGTTCCATAATAATTTCTTAATAATAATTCTTTAACCTTTATTTCAACAATAATGTGTGTTGTGTATAACACCCCTGCCAGGTGTCAAATCCTGCTCTCACATCTTATATCATTCACTCATTCCATCTTCACAAGTACCTTATAAGGTAAATCTTAGTGATTCCATTTTACTTCAAGAGAAGGTTGAAAATCATGAAGAATAAGTAGGGGTGTAAGCCCAGTGTTTATTGCAGCTCTAGTGCTCCTTGAGGAAGTAAGATGGCTTGCGTTGATCCCTCCTAAAGTCCCTCTGGGATCTCTCTAGCTACCCAACTGTCTCTCTCAGCCCCTGGCAGCTCAGAGTGCATATGTAGGATTGGACCCAGTCTTTAGCCTTAGGGTGCTGTAAATTGTAAACTTGGTTCTGCTTCACTGTGGCCCATACTCAGTTATTCTTTTTCCTGAGAAAAGATTGAGTAAAAAACATTTCTTACCTGATTGTACCCTGCCTCATGCCATGAGGTACAAACCTCCTACGCACGATGGAAACAAATGATTCAGTCAAGTAAAAGGAAACTGAGCACTGTTCTCAGTTTCCCAGGACTGCCTTCCATCCTGTGCTGATGCCATATTCTGGGGCCGTCCTGGTAAGGGTATAAATTTTACTACCCCCCAGGAGCTGCCATGAGAGCTTGTTAAACACGACAAGAATTATCATTTTCATTCAATATGTCCTCCCTTTGGAAATGCTTTATGACTAACTTGGGCATTTCCCCTAGCAACCCGTTCTCTCTTTTAGGGAAATGGAGATAAAATACTTGACATTTATTTCATAGAGTGATTCGAGATAACATTAAGGAAAATTTGGAGACATTTCTCAAGCTAGTTGGAGGAAACATGGAGTGGACATAATTCTGACCCCCAGTATGCAGGTTTGCCCTAACATATTGGCAAAAGAGTACCATGTAGCCACACTCTATGTCACTATGTAGATATAATCCGGAGAAGAATAGAAAAAGCTGATTAACAGAGAGCAGGAACACACATCATCCCTGCTGATGATAAATTTCATTTCTCTGACCTGATATTTTGGTGCTCTGGTAGACCCTTGACTCCTATATGATTTTTACTCCCTTACATGACAGCACTTCACCAGGCTTAGAAAGAGAAGAAGCAGTTTCTGGGATATTTTGTGTACATTTAATTTACAAATTTGACACAATTATAAGATCTCCAATTACAAAAACATTTGAATTAAAAAAAGAAAAACTAAGGCCGACTTAGAAAAACAAACAAACAAACGATATCTAGGTAGTTGTGAGATAGTACTAAGGAGATTAGATGCTAGGCTACATTAAGCATTGGCATACCCAAAGTAACATCTATACTTAAATATTTTATAAGCCTTGTAAACCTACTATGTATAAGAGCCAACACATAATCTGCCCCATCATGTCTGGAGTACCCCCATTTCTCCCTGTCTCCCTATCCCTGAAAGTTCCTTACTATCCATCTGGTTTTATGCCTAGAAACCTAGGAGTCCCTCTCAATATAATCCTCTCTCCCCAGAATTCAAGCCACCATCAAATCCTCTGATTTGACATCCAAAATATTGCTAAGATGTATACACTTTTCTCATCTCCATCAGCGTGCCTTAGGCCAAGATGGTCTCCTGTACTTCTTCAGTAGCTTCTGTCTCTTGCCTTGTTTTAAATCTGTTATCCACACTGCAGTCAAAATGACCTTTGAAAAATGCAAATATGGTTGTGAATTTTCTTGCTTAAAATCCTCTAAGGACTCCCCACTGCTCTTAGGACAAATGTCAAAGTCCTTACACTAGTGTTGTGGCCCAGCAAGTCTAGACTTACCTCTAAAGCTGTTTCTTAAAGCAATTTTTCTGTTGACCTATTAGAATGGTGTGTGTGAGTGTGTGTGTGTGTCTGTGCATGTGTGTGTCTGTGCATGTCTGTATACACAGGTGTGTATGTGTTTGTATACTTTATGGAATTGCTGTATAAGGGATAAGGAATCATCATCCTTTTCTTCCATCCTAGACCTGTGTTGATTCCTCCTGGTTTGTGTCTCAATACCAGAGAAGTCTTAATGTCACTGAGAATTAACAATTGTTCCCTGGTGTCTTGCCAGGGTCCTTCAGGTCAATGATCCAGCAGCACCAAGTTCCAGCCCAGCGGTGCACAAGCCATTTTAGCCTCCACTGTCCACTGTGCACCCTTATGAGGGGAACCTTTTTGCCTGGAGTGTTAGCTTCAAGAAAGTGCTTATTAATCACTGCGATTGCAGTTTCTGGGCCTGTGCTTGTTGTTGGGTTCTGAGAGCTGTTTCTCAAGTGTAATGGCCCTCGACCTGTTAAGGCATCCCCTTCCCCCCCTTTTAATATCCTGTCATAAGATTAATAGTTTAAACGTGATGCCACATGCAAACATCCTGATAAGATCCTACTTAATGAAAAGCAAGCAGAGACTTTCGTTTGAGAACGTATGTCTTTTGAGAAATTCAAAGCAAATTGGAGATAGCATGTAAAATGTCTCAGGAAAAGAAAAAGTTCTAAATGAGAACATTTATCATCATCATAGATTCATGTGGGCTGTCAAGACACAATAAAGATTTTAACTCATTTTGTCTCCGGCAGCCTTTTCCACAAGGACCTTCATTAACAATACTCCCTGCTTGACCTGTTTCTGCTCAGCCACATCTCCCACTGTGGAGGACAGGGTGTGAAATATATCTTTTCAAATGGATGTCATTGATTTTAATATACCTTTAATAATATTGCGGCTCAGTGTTTTAATTACTCATACTTTTTGGTACTTCCGCCCTCCGGCAATTCTATTTAATAAATCTGATAAGTGCAGTAGACTCTGACACTCAGATATTAGATGTACAGTGTATGCCATGGGGAGACCATTTTCTCTGTGGTGGACTCAGAGCTGGGTCAAAGGTGTGCCGTGAAGAGCCCAGTCACTCTGGCCTGCTGCCCACAGTAGGGGGAGGCTTTCATATATATGCTCAGCGGCAGCGGGATATTCTTCTCTGCTCTGTGGAAGCACCACCAGTAGAATCCTTGATCATACTGTTCAAATGACAGCCTCATTCTGCCACAAGCCATCTCTGCCCAGTCTACCCCAGTCATAATGTACCCCTCTCCTCTGTGCTTTGCTAGAACTTAGCGCTTATCATTAGTATTCAGTTTCTTGTATTTTACCCCAGTTAATTTCATCTGTATGCACTTTTCGTACTGTTACAGATTGCACTGTGTTCCCTTCTCCCCAACACATGTATGTGTTTGGAAATCTAACCTCCACCATCTCATGCTGTGTCCTTATTTAGAAATAGAGTTGGTGGTGTAATTAGCTAATTTAAGATGAAGTAACTTAGCCTAGCTAAATTAAGATGAGTAGGTTAGGGCCTTAATCCAGTATGATGGGTTTTCCTAATAAAAGAGAAAAATTGGACACAGGCAGGTATAGAGGGAAGGCAAAGTGAAGACACAGAGAGAACCCTATCTATGAGCCACAGAATACCAGAGGCTACCAGAACCAGAAACCAGAAGAGAGGTAAAGAGCAGATTCTCCCTCACAGACCTTAGAAGGAGCCATCTCCATCAACGCTGTGGTTTCAGAAGTAGCCACTAGAACAGCGAGACAATATATTTCTATTATTCTAAGCTACCAAGTTTGTGGCACTTTGTTATAGCAGCCCTGGGAAACTATTACACTCACTAAAGTATAAATCTCTTAGGGGCAAAGATCTAAATCTATTCATCTTTGTACACCTGAAATAGTACCCACATGAGGTAGTTATTCAATTAATGGTTTATTGAACTTAATTATATGAGAGGTTAGGAATCACAAGGCACAAAGCTGATTTGTTGAAGTGTAAAACCTATGATGGTAAAAGGATGAACTCTTGCATTGCTGAGAGCGACAGAATAGGAGGAGATACCTAGAGAGAGATACTTTAGCAGGGACAGTCCGGGTTCCCAGCCATGAATGTCAAGGATGTGCCGGAGCTTCTAACGTGTGTCTCGCAGTACTGGGGAAACAAGGGAGTGGGCTCAAAATATCACGTGACCCTGAGGGGTGGGACCCACTTTGCATTTATTCAGCTAGGTTACAAAGAGGCAATAAACTAAAAAACAGTGCTCTGAAGATAAGTTGTTGCAAACACTGGGCTTGGCCCAAGGGAACACAGTGCTCTGAAAATCTGTTCTTGCAAACACTGGAAGGGAAATTGTAGGTGAGACTATAGAACACAGAAGAATGTATTGGTAACAAACCACTGGAATTCTTCAGACAATCTCTCAGATACTTGGGACCATCACAGGGAGCACCTGGGCAGCCTGCCACTGACCTGGTGCTGATCTGAAGGATGAGGATCCGGTTTGCATTTGGGAGATCCATCCTAAGATGGTCTTTAAAAGTTACTAGTTTCCATAAGATTATAATAGACTTGCTAGAGTCTGGAATAAAGTAACTTGACATGGTGTATCTATTTTTAGCATCAGTTCACATCTAATTGAAGTGAATAACTATAACTGTAAACCAGTTGATTGACTAGAGAAGTTGCAGAGTGGTTGTTCCTATTATGCAAGCAGCCTGTAGGGGTTTTCTGTTAGGCCGGTATACTTGGCCCAATTTCCCTTTTTTTTAGAAGTTTGGATTAGGTGCCAAAATAACCACTCAGGAGTATTAGTTGAAATGTTGCATCTCTCACTCATGACACTGGCCTGGCCCCTGCCATCATTTATGTGTCTGATCCTGGACTTAAAATTTGGCATGGAACAAACTGATTAAATCCCTCTAGTTTTCCTTAACACGTTAAAAATTCTTTTCAAGTAGGATATAGAATAATGTTGGCCTAAATTGCTTTAATTTACATGTATCTAAATGCAAATTCTAGGACTGGATCTTAGAGAAAAATCCTAGCTGTCCTACTTGTAACAAACATTTGCAGTGTAAAAATGTCTAGATGAAAATAAAGCATGACTAAGCCAGATGGACGGGGAAGTGACATAATTAATAAGAGTTTAAAAAAAGTAATTGGTTTTATGATTTTGTAAGTAACAAGTGAGAATCATAGAAAACTTGAAAATATAGAAAATTATAAAGACAAAAATCACCAACAGTTCCACTACCCAAAGACAATTGTTTAGGTTTTCCTGTTTCTTCTCTCTGTGTAGAATCCCATGTTCCTTTTAGTCTTCAAGTCACCTTTAATCTAAGGCCTCATCACCAGAGTTGGAGGAAAATCTCAGTCATTATTAATCCCTATGCTATATGTAGAAGTTAGGTCAAGGCATATCTTCCGAAAAAGTTTTATGTTCTCCTTTACAGTCGAGAACATTCTGGAAAGATACTGGTTTTTCATTCCATACTGGTGACTACAGTTATCTAATTTTTTATATATTTTTTAAAATTTTAATTAACTTTTTGAGAGTGTGAGAGTGTGATTGGGGAAGGTTGGGAAGGGGGAGAGAGAGAGAGAAAGAATCTTGAGTAGGCTCCACACTCACCAGGACCCCACCACAGGACTCAATCCCATGACACTGGAATTGTAGCCAGAGTCAAAATCAAGAGACAGTTGCTCAACTGGCTGGGCTATCTAAGTGCGCCCCCAGTCATCCAACTCTTAAAAGTCAGGTATAGGGATCTTTGATATGGCCTCCCTGTCCACAGTTCTTGATGTTTAATCCCTCCACCCCTGTTTCCCCCAGTCCTTGACTATGACCTTGCACTTTCCTTCCAGTCATATCATTAGTGGGTTAGGTGTCAGCATAGACGTGGGGACTGGTTTTCACCTAGAAAAAAACAAAAACAAAACAAAACAAAAACCCCGGCTGCTTTCCAGTGATGGGAGATTTTGCCAGTTCTCCTATTTCCACCTCCTCTCTTCCCCAAACACTTGCCTTTCATCCACCACCCCCCAAAGAACCTGGCACAATCTCCTCTAGGAGGGCGGGGGGACAGTGGGTGTGGGAGCCACTCAGTGTCTGGCAACTTCTGTTTTGGGCCCACAAAATCTCAGCTGAGTTAAGAGAGTGCAGAGACTCCACAACCTTTTTGAAATGGCAAGAAAATAACACCCAGAAGCAGGGGGAACCAAAACAAATTAATTTCCTACTGAATTTTTTGCCATATATATTCGATGTAAATAGGATCACACTATGCATGCAATTCTGAATTCTATTATTTACATTAAAACTAAGCATTTTTCAATATTGTTTAAAATTTTAAGCAAACGTGATTAAGAGCTGCATAGTGTTTAAGTATGAGTATGTATCTATGCACATAATATTGTGATCTGTGGAGTCATGTAGAAGAGCAAGCTATGCAACCAGACAATCTGGATTCCAGCTCTCTTTTTACTTACTAACATAATCCGGGTGAGTTCATTAACTGCATTGATTCTCTTCTGTAAAATGGGGATGATAACAGGCTGTCGTTGTGGAAATAAAATGAGCCAATATTATGCTAAACCCTGAGAAGAGAGTCTTGCACACGGGAGGAATGCTATCTTTCAGTGCATTGTCACGCTGTGTCACTAAGACATGGATTCTATAAATAACCAGTGCTTAGTTTGAATCTGAGCTCTATCATCTATGATCTTGGGTACCTAGCTTCTCTGAACTTCAGTTTTCTCACTTATAAAATAAATGGTAGTATATCTTTTCAAGGTTCTTGTGCTGATGAAATCCAATTTTAAAGGTAAATTCCTAGCATAAATTAATTAAGTGTTCAATATATTATGACTAAATCTTTCCACATCCCCTGTGCCTACACACAGCCTTATAAATAGTAAGTCAAAAAATATTTGTTGAATAGATGTTCATTGATTAAAGAGCTGGGTCACAATGTGCTTATGTCAATGCAAATGTTTATAAAAGACCCAGACACACACTACCGTGGTTATAGAAAATGCTTGCATGGAATAAGATTGGGAGAGTTAAGGAGAATTCACTTTTTTTCTATTTAAAGTTTATGATGAAAATGAACTCCCATTTTACTTTTATTATTTAAAACTCATTTAAAAATAATTAAAGTTGAAAAAAAAAAAGGAAGAACAGAGTCTTGCAAAGTCCTGGTTTTTGTGATTGGTTACAATGCTACACGTAGCACAAAGGAAGAAACAGTATGTCATACGTTTTCCAGATCTTTCCAAGAGGCTTCAGATCTCACATTCTTTTGACCTTCCCTTTGAGCCCAAATCTACGGCCTACCCAATCTACAGAATTGTTTTTTTTTTTTCTGAATGAGTAGTTTTTGTATATTCAAAAAGGTTTTCTCATAAATTGGGCCAATTTTTTTAAAGGTTATTTTTTACATAATCATTCAAAGGACACAAATCCATTTTGGAGTACTATTCTGTTGACATACTCGTCTCCAGGTGAAATGCTTCCATTGTAATATATGCCATTAAGAGTTTCTTCGTGTTGAGCTGAATTGGTAAAAACTGCCTTGTGTTTCTATAGGAAAAGAGCTTAGCACAGTTGGCAAGATTTTCCCGGGGTTTGACATTTCTCTGTGTACTAATGGGCTCCCTCGGTCTTGCTAACAGCACCACCCACTCGTGGACCTGATGAAGAAATGACTGGTTAGCCCTGAAGTAAACTCCCTTGTTTGAGGTAGGCCACTCCCAAGCAGCATTTGGCAGTAGTTATTCACAGATGAGGGCCCTGTGCCCAGAGAAGGGCATGATATCCGTCAGAGGGTTGATCATCCATTCCACCTATCAGATCATGGATGGAATGCTCTGGCCACTGGGTGTGCACTCCTGTCTCCTTCTGCCACGGCCCAGTTCAGATGAGCTTGCCTCCTATCTCTTCTGCATTCTACCACACTCCTTCCTTTGGAGAAACCTTCTGTTTGGATGCAGGTGTATTTGAAATTGAGGCCTGGGACATTCACAGGTCCCAGAAAAATGAGAAAACCTCAGGTGCTGAGGTGGCAAGAAGGCCCATGTTCTTTGGCAAAGTGTCTTATGAATCTACGATTTCAGAGACAATGGTGTAAGTTAGACCAGAGGCCATAGTATCAACTCAGAAATAAAAGAAAAGGCTTGGGCTTAATGGAACAAATTTTAGTCAAGAAAAGTTCAAATGACAAAGTCAATGTGTACAAAATTATAGTAGGTAAAATGTTATCAAATGGACTTTTGTCTCCTTTTGGTGGCCTTAATCTCTCTAAAGCCTTATTATAGTGAAAAATGCATAGACCCAGAGGTCAAGCAGATATTGGTTCAAAATCCGGCATTACCATTTACTAAAGGTCTGACTTTGACTATGTTCTTTATCCTAAAAGGCCCTCAGTTTTCTCCTCTGTAAAAAAGGGGATAAAAATATTTATCTCACAGCACTGTGTGGGAAGAATAATGACATAAAGCAGTTAGCATTAGGTAGACATTCAATAATAATAACCATAATTTTGAGTGGCTTTTAGATACAAGCAGAAGATGGCCCTGCCCAGCCCTGGCCCCTGACAACTAGACATCTTGTAAGCTGTCAACCAACTTTCAGATTTAATAACAGGATTGAGATGGTGTTTATTCACATTTATTATACATTAATAGGAGACATTTATGAAACAATTTTCTCCTTTAATTTTAAATCCAAAAATCCCAATGAGATATAACTCCATACCTACTACCATGGCTACAATCAAAATAATGGAAAATAACAAGTGTTGGTGAGGATGTGGAGAAATTGAAATACTTGTACATTACTGGTGGGAATGTAAGAGAGTGCAGCCATTAGGGAAATAGCTTATCAATTCCTTGAAAGGCTAAACATAAGTTTCCCATATGACCCAGCAATTCCACTTTTAGATATATAGTCAAAACGATTGAAAACAGGGACTCACACAGATACTTGTATGCTAATGTTCATAGCAGCATTATACACAATAGCTATAAAGTATAAACAGCCTTATTGTCTATCAACAGATGAGTGGATAAGTAAAATATGTTACATGCATATAATGGAATATTATTCAGGCCTATAAAAGAAATAAAGTTATGAAATATGGATAAACCTTGATGACATGTTAAGTGAAATAAACTAGACAGAAAGGAACAAGTATTGTATGATTCTGTTGATAAGAAATTTCCAGAATACAGAAATTCATAGCCACAGAAAGTAAATCTGAGTAAATGGGAGAAAAGAACAGAAAGTTACTGTATAATAGCTACTGTATAATAGTTTCTGTTTGGGGTGATGAAAAAGTTTTGGAAATTGATAGTACTGAGGGTTGCACAACATTGTTAATGCAATTAATGCAACTCAACTGTACACTTGAAAGTAGTGAAAATACGGGACACCTGCATGGCTCAGTTGGTTGAGCATCCAATTTCGACTCAGGTCATGATCCCACGGTTCATGGGCCCGAGCCCCATGTCAGGCTCCGTGCTGACTGCTAGCTCAGAGTCTGGAGCCTGTTTCAGATTCTGTATCTCCCGCTCTCTGACCCTTCCCTGCTCACGCTGTCTGTCTGTCTGTCTGTCTGTCTGCCTGTCTCTCTCTCTCTCTCTCTCAGAAATAACTAAAATATTTTTTTAAAAAGTAGTGAAAATGGAAAATTTTATTATCTATATTTTACCACAATAAAAAATGCCTTACAAAATAAATACTTAAGTACATAAAAATACAATCTCTAATTAAAAAGATTTTTAGCATGTTACATATTCACATGGTCCAAAAACAAAATGAATAAACAGAATTCATACTTCTTTTCCTGATCCAATCCAATGTTTTCCCTTTACCACTTTCCACGGGCAACCACTGGTATTTGTTTCTTGAGTCTGTTTACCTTTATGCATATATCAAGCAAGAATAAAAATGAATCTTTATTTCCACTTTTATGTATACATAAATTAACATATATGCATTGTTCTATGTCTTCATTTCTCCACTTAAAGACACATCCTAGAGATATTTCCATATCAGTCTATAAAAAGGTGCACCATTCTTACATACTGCTGTATAATATTCCATTGTGTAAATATACCATGATCAAAATAATGAGTCCTATAGTGATGGAACTTAAATTGTTTTGATATTTAGAGTTTTTCAATGTGTAATTGTTTACATTTTTCATTCATGTATGCCCTTTTTACTGCAAGATTAGTTGCTAATTTTGGGACTGCAGTAGTCAAAGGTAACTGCATTTGTAAGTTTGATAGCTTTTCCTGATTCTTCTTCACCAGGATTACACCTACCAACCATGCTATGAAGATTCCTATTTTTCCAAAGATTCACCAAGGAGAGTGTTAAATTTTGTTTTTGCAAATCGTTTTGGTAAAAGAAACGGTAACTGAGCATGTTTTTAATTTACATTATCCTTATTATGAGTACAGTTGGGCATCTTTTCATTTATTACAGGTAATTCAGAGTTTTTTCTATTGATATAAAAGTTTCCAGAAACCAAAAGAATGAATGGCTACTGGCGGCTTTTCAGACTGGAGCAAGTAGAAGGGTGATAATCAGGGAAACAGTCCATCTAATTCTTCCATCCTTAATGGCATGGTGCACAATCTAAGCAGCTGCCTCTTCCTAGGGCAAAATCTGCTGTCAGATCTCCTGGAGATGGGTGGGCAGAGGGCGGTTTTGGTTAGAGGGGGAGGGAGTTTGGGGGAGAAGGCAGTCTGCCCTCTGTGTGCACTGGACCACAATTAGTATGAAAAGTAGACTGTGAGTCAAGAAACCTAATAAAACCACTTTGTCTAATTTCCTACCAATATTTTCATGCAGTTTCCATCGAGCTGCCTGTGAAAATCTCCTCAAGAAAGATGATCACCTGAGCTTGCAGATTTCATACTATATAGCTCCACAATTTCTTGGGAGAAACCACAGAGCCATTCAATCATTCCCTTTGAGATGAGAATAAATAACAACAATGCCACATAAACAGCATCAGTTGGCTGTGGGGGCAAGCTGTCATTTCCAGGAGAGGGATGTGGTTTTATATCCAAGGGTGCAGCATCTGATCATATTTAAAAATTCCAAAGATAGCAGAAATTCAAATGGGTCGGTTTTGTCATTAAGCTGCTTGCAGGTGTTCCATTTAGATCAGATGCCACATTTGCAAGCCAGAACGGAAGAAGTGGGCTTTTGCTTAATTCACTGAGTCTTAGAAGAAAATGAACTTTTTTTCCCTCCATGACAAACTGGAATTTGCCTCAGACGAGCTTGACATATCGCCGGCCTGTGGTCTAACTTTGTCTGAGAATGTCACTCCATTCTTCCAAAGTTGCCAAGACCAGAGGCCAAAGAGAAAAAGAATGGGGCTTTTCTAAGTCTGCCGGATGCTATCTTCCCCACAATCCGTTCTGATGTGTCACTGCAAATGTCCGGGTGACTAAGGCAGAGAGAAAAACAAAAAGAGGCATTCTTGAGCTCAGAAATGGCTTCTGGTAAGACAAAATAACCAAGGGACATGATGGGTTCAGGACATCTATAACCCACCTGGGCTGGGTCAGCATTTCTAAATTTTTAACCAAGAAATATTGATTTATGTTTATTATGCTTTATGATGCTTTAGATCAATTTATAACACTTACATTAAGAAATGGATGGGCTGGGAGAAAAGCCAATATCGGCATGAAAAAAGATGAAGTGTTGTCAAGAATAGAGCTTTCAAGTATCAGGTGCGATTTCTTGCTTTTGAATTTTACCTGAACTTTTTAACATGAAGCAAGAAAAAGATGATTAGTTTTTAAAGTTAAACCAAAAAAGGGTTATATTGAGTAAATCGAAAGGAATTATTGAAATACATATATATATATATTCACACATACATATATACCCTCAACTGTTAAAACTAAGAGGCAAAAAAAAAAATTCTTCTCTATCTGCTTATTTTAAAAATACATGGTTCTATTAGGTAAAATAAGGAAGACAAATGCCACTGTACAAAATATGAGTTTTTATTTCAAATGTGAGTTATTTTAACAAAAAATCAAGCGAATGCAGCAAAATACTGTGGATCTTTGCCAATATAATCACTTCTCTAATAAATGTTGATGAATCAGGAAAGACTTCAGAGACCAGAGACACTTTCCTTGTATGTGTCTCGCAAGAGCAATTCCAGGACTGTGGTGTCAAGTAAACAAATGAAAATATGTAAAGGAGTGCCAAGAGACCACAGTAATGTGTACTGAAAAATAAAGTTTTACAGATTTAGAAGTTGCTCATTCTTTTCATTATTATCTATTAATATCATCACTAGTTATTATTAAGAAACTCTTTCAGAGCTAGAAAGCTGCCAAAAGCATTTACCTAATGACTTACTGTTATCATTAGCAATTTTAAATAGCAAGACATTTGCTCAAGTATACTGTACACCTTCAAAACAGGGGCCTAGTTCAAAGAGCCCAGGCTGAGATAAGGATAAAATAGCATTTGGGAGTGAGGTAGGTTAAGAGTGAATTTTTTTAGAATTGTTATAATTTTCAATAACCTTAAATTGCAATTTTGGGGGTCGGGGAGAATGTCCATGATTCTGCAGAAGACTTACAGACATCATAGAAGAATTGAGTCTTGAGCTAAGTTTGCAAAGGCTCCGGTAAAATGATTTGATGATAGAATGAGATTCGGTTTTAAGAGAGTGCAGATATCAGACGGAAAGTTTGGGTTTGGTGGATGAGAGGTGAAACAAAGAATCTCTGATAAAACTGATAATAGCAGCAGGAAATACATATGATTTTAGCAGGCAAAGTAGCACTAGCATAGGACACTGAAGACAAGATTAAATATGACTTCACTGCATATGAACAAACAAAAAATTTGGAAGGGGGAAAGCTAAGTACAAGGACACAGGAAAGAATAAGAAAGAGTAGTCCTCAACAGAAATCAGTTCAGGTTTAAAAAAATCTGGTCCATAATAGGGAAATAAGTTGTCCTCAAGGAAGAATATTATCTAAAATCATGGCCTTTTTCAGTCCACTATCTCTGCTGAATTTCACTTATTGGTTTGTTCTGTAGAAGTTAGGCTGGTAGTCAGGACCTATCAACGTGTGGTCCTAATATACAATGCTCCAATGATATTTTCCCAAATTCCTCATCCTTCCAGGCAATCTATTCCATTCATTGTCAAAACACACAAAGAACTTCTACATGTCTGTGTTTATCAATGAATATTATTGGATATTTGGATGCTTCGTCTCCTTCTGTCAGCTTCCCAGTCCCTCTTTTAGTCCCTGGAACCCTAACACTTCTTCACATACAGATTCTCTCTCTCTATCTCTCTCTCACTCTCTCTCTCTCTTTTGCAATATTTATTTATTTTGAGAGAGAGAGAGAAAGAGAGAGAAAGAGTACCAGGGGAGGGGCAGAGAGAAAGGGAGAGAGAATCACAAACAGGCTCAGCTGTGTCATTGCAGAGCCCAATGTGGGGCTTGAACCCCAAAACCACAAGGTCATGACCCTAGCCAAAATCAAAAGTTGGAAACTCAACTGATGGAGCCACCCAGACACCCCCAAATTCTCTTTATTTAAGTCCTATTGCTCTTTATTTAGGCAGTCCTCTTGGATGGAGGTGCTTTCAGAATGGTTCGAGGCCAGCTTCATTTGTCCCATGGGGATACCGAGCCTTTTGGGGCAAGTGCAGCTCCCTCCTGAGACTCTCCTGTTCCACCTCACTCTGCCACATGATGTGCAGCCTTAGTCACTCCTGTTTAAATTTCTCAAGTTTCTTTCTGAGCCCTTTACTTATCCCTGTGCTTCCCTCCACCTCCAGGGACACAAATCAAGCTCTCCACTCAAAGCTCAGACTTAGCTTGAGAAGGTAGGAGGTGACCACTCTGATTATCTCTCCTTCTTCAATATTCCTCCTTTTCTGGCTGGCTATGGTGATTCCATCTGCTTACAGAACTGTTTTCACTCTCTTAGCATGTTGTTTGCAGGTGGTCTGACTTCTCACCTCACTTTGGTATGCTTACTTTCAGCTTTGGTACCTCAGATAAAACTGAATTTAATGTTCAGTTACACTTAAATATTTAAATGTATTGTTCTTATATAATATTAGTTGTAGAAAGACTCTTTGGTGCTCTCTAGTATATCTCTTTCTAAAGAAAGAATCTTTTATCATGTCATTCAACCTCAACTTATATAGATACACTGGTGTTGAGTTCATTACTCTGCAAAATCCAGTTTCATTGTGAGATACCCTACATGGCTAGATTTTCCTTGTGTTAACATGCCATTGCTTTTGCTGTAATTTTGCCCTAGCTTTCCTGGGTTCTGTCCTATAGAGCAAACACTGAATTTTCAGTGGTAGTTCCCAGGATTGTTGCAGAATTCAGTGCTGTGTAAAGGTGGCTAGGAGTCATTTGGGAGAAAATGGTAGAAATGGGAAGAAGTGACTTAACTCACCAAACGTGGGGTAAAATGGTGGCTAACAGTCATATCATCAAGATATGGCAAAGACGATACAGTTGCAAAAAGGAATTAAGGATGAAAGACAGAATAATATGTTTTTGTGAGTGTGTTTGTGTGTATTGATGGGTTACTTAATTCAGGCTCAATAGCGTGAGGACATGGCTAGGGATATACACATAAGAGATTGAAATAGCACAACCAAATGAAGTTTCAAAAAATGAAGTGAGGTTGGCTTACAGCACTGTGTTCTTGGGTAGGGAGAAGGGGGATTCAGTAAGAGCAAAAAGCAAAAAAAAAAAAACCCATTAAGTTAAGATATATCATGTTGCTATGTTTTAGGTAATAATGTATAATCATTCTTCACTAGTAAGAAAGAAGGGTCTTAAGAGAGCTGACCTGTCCATAATGGCAGGATGAGAGTGAAAGCTGGTGCCCATGAAGCCAAAACTTTAAAGAAACATTCTTGCTGAGATCCCAAGAGTTTAGCAGGATCTTGAGGTTAAAAAACATTAAAGAGGTTCCAGTGCAGTGTGAAAATAGCAAGAGGCCTTAAAGCTAGGTTTTAGGAATCAAAAGTACCAGAAGATTAAAGAGCTGAGAATAGTGGGTCCAGGAGGAAAGGCTGAGGGTGATGGGCAAATATCTGAGATGAGTCTGATGCTCATAGTTGGATTCTATGATCTCTGAACCATGAGTGAGTGGATGTTTCTCTTAAAGGGCTGGGGCTGGTGGGGACAGAGCATAATAATCAGTCACTTTTACTGAGTCATTTCATTCAGTTATGGCTTAAAGCTGTAAAGACAGAAAATTTCTGGAATTGGAGCAACCTGTTATCCTAGACATGGTTTTCCTGGTTGGCTTCTTCTAATACCTGATGGAGATATGAAATTCCTGAAAGTGTTGACCTGATCCTTTGAAACCTGAGTTTCTAGGTATGCCTTAACTCTTCTAAAACGTGGCAGTCTAGGTGGCCAGAGGAGGAGTTGATCATTGAAAGTTTTGCTCCAGGGTTAGGTGATTGACTCTGGCCAATGTTGTTTCCTCAAGACAGTAATGCTGGAAAAGAATTTCATACCTCCCTCAAAGCCAGAAGGCTTAGTATCTCTCTGTTTAGGGTCAAATAAACTAAGACTACAGTAAGGGTTAACCCAAAATTTAAATACCAGAAACATAACGGATGTGACTAGGACTGGGAAATCCCTTTGCTTTCCCAAGGAGGTCGTTTCTACCAAAAATATGGAAAAATGGAAAACAAGTCAATGGTAATCAACAGTGTACCCTACAGATGACCGCACATCTCAAATCAGTTTTAGGGACATTCCACCAACATCATGTTAGCATCATACCACCATATTGGCTAGACAAAAGATGACCCAGAAACTCCATTTGAATTCTTGAACACACAGTTTTTAGTGTTGGGCTTGGGGTTGTGCCCTTGCTTGGACCTGAGATTCTTGTAAGACTAGATTCATTAAACAGATCAGGATCTTGTCTAGACAAATGATCATGAGCCCTTGATCTAACGTATTTTGCAGGAGGAAGGACAGCAGTCTAATGGCATTCAGAGTTGCTAAGGGATGTCTGGGTGTCTGCCTTTCATTCAATGCCCTTTCAGACCCAGACAAGGTTGTAGGTGCCCCGAATACCCAATAATTTATTTGCCAGAGAAACAAGAAGAGGCCATAGCCACTGGATGGTGCATCTTCTTTGGCTTGGCCTAAGGAAATGGAGATGAAAGAGGAGGTTAAGTTCTCCTAAATGGGGTAATGATTTTTGCCAATACACTAAAAACCAGGTGTGGAGAAATCACAACCCATATCATGTAGCCATAATAGGAGACCCTGGCAGAGTCCAAGGATGGCTCATCTGAGTGTGGCCATCCCCTTGAAGTGGGCTGAAGGAAAACTTGAGTGTAGTTGTTGCTTAGGTGGGTAATGACAGGAAGTGAAAAATGACTTTAGGGTTACCAGAGAGAAAGCATCTGACAGATAGAGGAGCACCCCACCAGATGCAGACAGCACGGGTCCAGGAGGTGACTATAGCTGACAAGTGGGTTGAAAGTCAGCCCCTGAGAATACCCCTGGATACTGCTGGGGGAACATGGATTCCAGCGGTGGTATCCCAGGGGGTGCGGGGGGAGTCCCAGCATCCAGAGAGGACAGATTTCTTTTGCCATCAAGAATTAGCTCCATTCTTTCCTTTCCCCATGTATAGCCTACTCATCCTATCAGCAAAAGGAAATGTTTTATTTTTTTTAACTATAAAAAAACTGTGTTTAATTAAAGCTAGTTAGCTATCTGCCTTGTTGGAACACTTAGTTTATAAGCAGGATTCTTTTTCTCCCCCCAAAAGTACTAGTTGCTTCTCCTTATTTTCCATCTTTCTACCCAGAGACTCATTTTGGGCAAGATCTCAATTTGTATTAAAGAATGCCAATTTCTGACTTCTTTGCCAAAGAAAGTCTTGCCAAATGGAGATCAGTTTTGAAAAACCAAAGATAAATGTATGTGTCTTAAAGGTTTAATTGTATTATTTCTCTCTTTATACTTTGATTACTTTGACAGATGGGCCCTTCACAATATATTCATTGTTCAGCTGGAAACCCCATGAAGCTGTAACCTGAATCCCTTGTCCTGAGGCCACTAGAAGGGGACTCCATCCAATGGTGTTTGTGGACCCCAGAGGAGGGGTGGGTAAAGAGTTATTAAGCCACTTGAAATTGCTTTTAGTGCACTGAAAAGTGTTCAGGCCATTTCAGGCCATAGTAGTGTGGCAGAATGCCCAACTGCCTACGTCAAGCAGTGTTTATAAATCAGAAATTACCAGCCATTTGGTTCCTTGCTGATCAGTCAGAGTCCTGGAAGACTATGCCGACGTGCCTGGGGCAGAGTTGTTACTGGACCAAACAAAGCATAGCTCTTGGTTAATCAGTCATGATTTGTCTATCTGGTGGTGTTATTGGAAGAGACTTGAAAGTGTACGTCTCTTCAATTGCAGTGCTATGTGGCTAATTATTCCAACTAAAAGCACCCATGAAAATAATTGCTTGAAAGTTTTGTTGCCAAGCACTGAAAATGACAATAAAATTTAAAGTCAAAGATGGTTCCATATGATTATCTCTAGATATATGTCACTTATTTAGTCAAAAAAGGCTTGTTGAGTACCTGTTAATGTGTCAGACATGAAACATTACTGGACTACCCCCACTCCTCCATTTATTTTTATTGAATCATTGCTAAGTACCTGAAACTATTTTAAGCCCTTTATGTATATTAACAGATTTAATTCTCACAACAACCCTGGGAGGAAGGGATGGCTAATGATTCCATCTCACAGTTGAAAAAACTGAGGCTCAGAGTTCAGCAAGTTTTCCAGGGGCTTTGCAACTACCAGACCATGGAGTTGTGACGTGAATGCAGCAGAGAGACTCTGGAGATCATTCTTGCTTCTTGTTTTTTCACATGTCTTGACTGCATGTCTCCTGATGGTGAAACTGGAGCTCTGGAACACCTCTGGATTTGCTTAGAGTTGCAGTGAGAAGTTTCCCTAACCAGGTCCAGATAATCTCTAGCCTTTTCCTCTCCAGGAAGGTCGGAACAATCCCCAGCCCAGAGTCACTGTTGTTGACCAGCCACCTCCCATCCTCTGCCCAGCCCAGTGTTCTCCCCATGTGATCTGCATCCACAGCCTCTCTGAGCACAGATCGATGTCACTCAGCTCAGGCCACCTTTGTTAGCTTTTCTCTGATTCCTTGACATCTTGATAACCAGTCCTGTCACAAAAGCAGTCCTACTACGCAGACCAGTAGTCAGACACAGCCACTGCTGGGGGGTAACTGGAGACTGGGAAGAGTAAAGTGAGGGGAGGAGAAAATATTTTAGCCAAAGGGCCAATAGTTAGAAAGAAACATTAAGCAGACTTCAAAGCAAATGTGGCAGATTGAGCACATATGCTTATCTCCCCAAGGCCCCTACATGACAAGAACAAAGAGAAGAATAGCAGACAAAAAGGCAGATGAGTCATGGGCAAGTGGTAACTCACATAGATATGAGCTTTCTGGGAATTTAGATTTGTAAATTCTAAGAATTTATGGGAATGTATGATAGAAAGAAGCCAACAAAGACCACAGACCCCTGAAAAGACTTGGATTGGAGGTTCCAGGTAGCACAGGAAGTGGGAAGGGAATCGTATCCTCTGATGCCTTTTCTTATTCATACAAATGGTCAGCTTCCTTTCCCTCACTCTGAAAGAAATTAAGAAGGTTATCACCAAGAGTCTCGTCAAAAAGAAGCTCTGGGGACACCTGGGTGGCTCAGTAGGTCAGTAGGTTACACATTGGACTCTCAATTTTAGCTCAGGTCATGATCCCAGGGTTGTGAAATCTAGCCCCATGTCAGGTTCCACACTGAGCATGGAACTTGCTTAAGATCCTCTCTTCTTTCCTTATGCCCCTCTCTCCTCTTCTTGTGCTCTCTCTCTCAAAAAAAAAAAAAAAAAAAAGAAGAAGAAGCTTTGGACTGGTAGGCACCAGACACACTGACTATGGAAGAGAGGCCAACACTGAAAGAGGACATTAGGTGATCATTCACATTCTAATGGTAAGATACCTGGGCCATCCTTTCCCCTGGAGGTCCCAAATTATAGGCCACCAGAATTGTATTTGATTTTGCAGAAGAATGGAAAACTAGCTTTAGAAGAATTTACTAGTCTGAGAGAAAATGCTTGTAATCCATGAGTCTGGTCCCCATAGTTTATTCTCAATGCTTTAGAACCCCACTTTGAAATGGAGTGATATTTAGCGACTTGAGAAAAGCTGCTATTATTAAATATGAAATCCAAAACACAAAAAACAAAAAGGAACTTAGAGGAAACAGGAAAAATGGGGGAAAAACCCTTAACATTTTAATTAATATTATCAGATAGTTAAGAAAAGAAATTGGATGTTTAAAACAAGAATAGGGGTACCTGGGTGGCTCAGTTGGTTAATCACCCAATTTCCTCACAGGTCATGGTCTCCTAGTTTGTGAGTTCGAGCCCTGCTTCAGGATCTCTGCTGTCAGCACAGAATCCACTTTGGACCCTCTGCCCCGCCCCCTGTCCCTTACCCCCACTCTCAAAACTAAATAAACACTAAAAAATTAATAAAGCAAGAACAGATAACTTAAGACATCTCTTGACTAAGAAACTAAACAGAAAAAATTTTTGACAAAAAGAGAGAAAAAGTAAGAAATTAGAAAATCAAGTCAAACTCTCCAATAGACAATAACAGGAGCTTCTGAAACTGAGAAAATAGAAAATGAAAAGTAGGAAATAGTAATATTTCCTTCCTGTTACAAAAGAAAATCTCATGGAATTCCAGACATGAATTCTAAAATATTTCCTGCATAGGCTGAAAACTTGATAAGCATTTGGAGCACAAATTCTAGAGTCCATTTACATACAAAGTAATGAATGAAAAGACTTTCACCAGAAAAGCCTGAGATAAGAGAGTATCTTAAAACCTTGCAGAGAAGGATCAGGGTCAAAATAACTTTGAGCTTTCCAATAGCCATCCTGGAAGCTAGAATTCAGTGGAGTAAAACGTTCACAATTTTAACAGAGAATGATTCACAACATGAAACTCTATACCAACCCAAATTATCAATCAAGTTAATGATAGAATAGACATTTCCAGGCGTGCAACAAAATTTCTGAATAATTATCCAGGTCCTACCCCTCGCATACACACACCAGACACACTCACTTTTTTAGAAGGAATATTGACATATGTGTTCCAAATCAAGGATGCGAATCAAGAAAAACAAATGAACCAGAAACTGGGATTCAATGTGGGAGAGACTCTAAGGGAATTCCCAAAATGAAGGGAGGAAAGTCCCAGGAAAACAAGTTGTGTCAAAGCTAATAGAGCAATCAATCCAGCCCAGAATAGGAAAACAGAGGGTTCCAGAAGGGGTTTTATCAACAAAGCCATAAAACCAGTATGCCCAACTGCACTTAGTGGGGTTTAGAGTTCAAACAGATTATGGATGTGTTAATGATAGGTACAAGCAAATAAATGAAGCAATGATTAAATCCAGGAAAAACTATACAAGAAAGGAAATGTAATCATATTTTCTTCAAGACTCAATGTAAACAAAAATTTTTTTTTAATTTTTAATGTTCGTTTATATTTGAGAGAGAGAGAGAACACACCATTGACTCAAACTTGTGCAGATGGACCATGGAGTGTCCGACAGACACCTCTACCTCATTATAATATTAAAATCCTAATCCAAGGAGGAGCACAAGCTTCATTAAGATAAAATAATATACCTCATGTATAGGTATGTTTTCTAGTATGCCTGTGCAACCTTATATGCCTGCCTTTACATGCAGTGACAAAACTCCCCTTTCTGAATATTCATCCTAACCCTAAATAAAAGAAATCCACTCACCCCTAACCCTAAATAAAAGAAACCCACTGTGGAGTCGTAGCTTTGGAAGTTATTCCCTGTGATCTCCTTATTTGGATCAAATAAAGTTTCCTTTGAATTACAACTCACCTGGTGTAGTCTCTACTTGTAACTCACCAAGGAGCGAACTCATGTTAGTTCTGTTACATCTCTGTGATGTTGAAAATTTCCTAATTTAAAAGGAAGAGTAGATAGTATTCTTTTAAAGTAGATGCTGCCTTACCTCATGGGCAAAAGGCTTGTGAACAGATGGTAACCATCTGCCAATTTGAAGGGTGCCTCTTCTCCCAGTGAACGCAGCCCCATAACAGAGCACTTGGATTGGTGAGCAGAATGTGAGTAGAATTTCAATCCCCTCAGGCCCCCTTGGTTGAGTGATTCCAAATTCTCCCTTCCAGGTCTCTGATCCCCATTTCTTAGCCTGAGCCTGGGGAGATCAGAAATCATAGCTTGTGAGTAGATGGAAGAGGAAGATGTGTGTTCCCACCCCTTCCTTGTTATAGACTTCCAGGCACGATGCATTAATGAGCTGTGAGAGAGAATGAGGACTAACTAGGCAAGAGTTGAAAATTTTGATTTCCCTGTACTGGATATTTTAGCTGATAAAATGAGATTTTATATTTGTCGCTAGAAGTGACTCGATGAGTTTTTATTATGTGAATACTCAAGATGTCATCCAAGAGGTGAGGGGAAAATGAGTTTACAGAACAGGACTAAAAGAACACTGGACAAGAAATCAAAGTTGTTTTCTGTGTCCACTTGTTGCATTAAAATCATTATAAAATGATATTATTGTGTTAATGGAGGTATATCCATCAACAGCAACTGAAAGAACAATAGAAGAATGAGATATCCATAGATTACTGCAACTGCTGGATATTATGCCTTAATATTTAAATATTGCCCAACATAATAATACCACAATCTTACTTACCTAAAAAGCAATTAAGAAGAGGCTATAAAATTTAACATGGTAAGTATAGAAAATCAAGTAACTCTGCAACAGTATCATATCACTTTGACAGACTTAACTTCATTTTGAGAGTACTCAATCAAGTTTCATTTAAATTAAAAAAAAAAGGTTTAGTTTGGGGGTGCCTGGGTGGCTCAGTAAGTAGAGCATCACACTCTTGGTTTTGACTCAGATCATGATCCCAGGGTCATGGATTTAGCCTTGCATCAGGCTCCGCACTGAGTGTGGAACTTGCTTGAGATTCTCTCTCTGTGCTTCTCTCTCTCTCCCAAAACAAATAAATAAATAAAAATTTTTAAAAGTCTGGTTTATACATCAGGATGTCTCAAATACATGCCTACATAAATTTCTTAAAATACACATAACATTTAAAAAATATCTCAGAAGTGCAATGAGTTTGGAATTTCCTGCATCTTCTGACAAGGTTTCATGAGCCCTTGTGTGGTTTTTGTTATTTAAAAACATCTTTATTGAGATACATACTACAAAAATCACCAAATTAAGTGGTTTTAATAGATTCAGAGTGTTGTGTTGCCATCACCACAATCTAAGTTTAAAACATGGTCATTAGTCCTCCTCACAAATCTTTCACACAGGCTCTTCACCAGCTCCCATGCCTACCCTGCCACTTCAGGGCACTCCAGTCTACATTCTGGTACCATGGAGTTGCATATTCTGGACTTCCATATACATGGAGTCACACAATATATGATCTCTGGTGATAACTTTCTTTCATTGAGCATAGTGGCTTCAAGACTTATGCTTCCTGTAACAGCTAGTAGCACGTCATTCTTTTTAATTTCTGAATAACATCCTGCTCCATGGACATACCATATTTTTATCAGAAGTTGCACATTTATGCTATTTCCACTTCTTGACTATTACAAATAAGGTTGCTGTGAACATTCATGTACATGTTTTTGTGTGAATGTAACGTCATTCATGGTATATATCTAGAAGTGAAATTGCTGGGTCATGGTAAAGCAAAACATATTATCTCTAAATTTAACTTCTGAGGAACTTCCAAACTATTTTCCAAAGTGGCTGCACCATTTTACATTTCCACTACCAGTGTATGAGGGTTCCAATTTTTCCATATCCTTGCCAACATTCATTACTTTTCTTCTTTTTTCTTTTTTTCTTCCTTTCTCTCTTTTTCTTTCTTTCTCTCTTTTCTTTTTCTCATTCCCCCTTTTTTTTATTATAGCCATTCTCATGGGTATGGAGTGGTGTCTGATTGTGGTTTTCATTTGCCTTTCCTAATGGATTATAATGTTGAGCATTTTTCATGTGCTTTTTGGCCATTTGTATAGCTTCTCTGGAGAAATGTCTATTGAAATCCTTTTCAAATAGAATTTTAAAAACCCATTTTTAAATTGGCTTGTCTTTTTTTACTTTAGATGTAGGAGTTCTTTATATATTCCAAAAACTGGTCCCTTATCAGATATACAGATGATTTACAGATATTTTATCCCATTCTATGGGTTGGATTTTCAGTTCATTGATGGTATTTACAGCTCAAACCTTTTTAATTTTGATGTAGTCCAATTTACTGCTTTTTCTTTAATTGTTTATTCCTGCAGAGGTCTTATCAATAATCATTTTATTTTGGTCTGATAAAAGTTGCCCTCAAAGGAAAGGTACCTTGTAAAATAATAATAATGATGGTCATCATCATCATTATGAAGAAACAAAGAAATTAACTTTAAAAAAGAAGGAGAAAGTACTTTGTAATGACTAGCAGAAATTGCCCTTGAATATGTCAGGCGGCCTCTATTCTGGTCTCCTCTGCACGCTGATTTTTCGGTGTTGCACAATTATTGTCTCAGCAGAGGTGGTCCTCTGTCTCTAAATGGAGGGGAAATAATAATATATGGACATAACACTTAATGCTCAACAAATATTTACTGACCCACCTATTATGTATGAAGCCCTCTGCTAATATTGGACTTAGAAAATGGGATGATGCTGGGAAGTTTCAATGTTAAATAAGATGTAGTTTCTTTTCTTTTTTTTAATTTTTAAAATATTTATGTTTGAGAGAGAGAGAGAAAGACTGTGAGTGAAGGAGGAGCAGAGAGAGAGGGAGGAACAGCATCTGAAGCAGGCTCCAGACTCCATGCTGTCAACACAGAGCCAGACATGGGGATAGAACTCATGAACCGTAAGATCATGACCTGAGCCGATGCTCAACTGACTGAGCCACTCAGGTTCCCCTATGGGATGTAGTTTCTGATCTTAAATGAGCATATAAGGTGTGATATCACTAGCGTGATAGAAGTATAAAGAAAATATTATTCAAGTTTGCTCATTTCATTTAAGGCATGTTTCCTCCACTCTTTCAGCCTGGACAACACTATGCATCTTCACTTCAGGTAACACATCATTTCTTTAGGAAGTCTTCTCCTCAAGGGAGGCATTTTCTCATGTGTCTTCATAGCATCCGTATGTCACCTGTCATTTTGTCCTTATAGTAATCCAATTATAGTGGTGTCATCCAACTTTAAAGATGAAGAAATTGGTAGCAGCTACAGTTATGAATTGAGCAGCTATTCTGTATCAAGGGGCATACTATATACCCGACATGAATTCTATCATCAACACACAATGTCATTATGAAGTAGTAGCATTACTAACCCAATTTTTTAAAGTTTATTTATTTATTTTTTGAAAGAGACAGTATGTGGAAGGGGCAGAGGGAGAAGGAGAGAGAGACAGAGAGAGACAGAGAGAGAGAATCCCAAGCAGGCTTTCCACTGTCAACGCAAAGCCTGAAACAGGCCTCAAACTTGCAAACTCCAAGACCATGACCTGAGCCAAAATCAGAGTCAGATGCTTAACCCACAGAACCACCCAGGTGCCCCATTACTAACCCAAGCTTAACAAAGGGAAGCTGAGGCTCTGAAATGGTGAACAATTTCCCCAAATTTTATATAAGCAATGAGTTTTGGAGACAATATTTGAACCCAAGTCTGACTCCAAAGCCATGGATTTTGGTGTTCTTTACTATATTGCTGACAGGTTTATAAGCAGGTAATGATTTTTAAAAGGAGATGATAACCCTTTACACTATACATGAATTATACCATTTCATCCACAAAAGATCTCCATGTGATTGTTCAAGCTAATAAATTATATTTATGTGTAATCAATGTAACATTAAAGCTTTTCAAGATACTCATTGGGAAATCATAAAAAGAGTTGAGATGAGGGATGTCTTTTGGTTGATGTGTATTCTTAACGTGTCCTAGATTAGAAGGCTTTGCCATGTAGCTCTTACCAACTGTCCTCAGAGGATTCACCTTTGAGAATTAAATATATGCAGACTGCTCGTTGGTATAACACATCTTTAAGAAGAGAGTGACTTTTTATAGGTAAGAGGCAAATGGTAAGAAGTAGGAACATATGTCTGGATTTGAAATTAAAGGGTGAAAAAAGATTTTACATTAAGTTATATTTTTATTTGAGCATGTAATGTATAAAACAATGCATAAAAACATAAAACATATTAAACAATATGAAGCCAGAAATGAAATCTGGCATAAAAACAGACACATCTATCAATGGAACAGAATAGAGAGCTCAGAAATAAACCCAAACATATATGATTAATTAATTTACAACAAAGGAACCAAGAAAATACAATGGAGAAAAAACATTCTCTTCAATAAATGGTATTAGGAAAACTGGACAGCCACATGCAAAAGAATGAAACTAGACTACTATCTTAGCCCATGTGAGAAAATGAACTCAAAATGGATTAAAGATTTGAATGTAAGATCTGAGACCATAAAACTCCTGGAAGAAAGCATAATCAGTAAGTTCTTTGACATTGGCCTTGGCCGTGAGTTTTCAGATCTTACATAAAAAGCAAAAATAAAAAAGTGGGACTACATCAAACTAAAAAGCTTCTGCACAGTGAAGGAAACCACCAATGAAATGAAAAGGCAACCTATTGAATAGGAGAAAATATTTTTAAATCATATATCTGATAAGGGGTTTATATCCAAAAGATATAAAGAACATATACATCTCAATAGCAAAAACAAACCAAAAAATGGGCAAAAGATCTGAATAGACATTTTCCAAAGAAGACATATAGATGGCCAATAGGAAAAGATGCTTGACATCCTTAATCATGAGGACAATGCAAATCAAAACTACGATGAAATAGTACTTCACACCTGTTAGGATTGGCTGTTATCAAAAAGACAAGAAATCACAAGTCTTGGTGAGGATGTGGAGAAAACAGAAATCTTGTGCTCTGTTGGTGGAAATGTAAATTGTTGTAGCCACTATGGAAAACAGCAGAGAAGTTCCTTAAGAAATTAAAAATGAAACTACTGTGTGATCCAGCAATCTACTTCTGGATATTATCCAAAGAAAACAAAAACACTAACTCTAAAAAAGCATATGTAATCCCATGTTCATTGCAGTCTTTTTCACAATAGCCAAGATATTGAAACAACCTAAGTGGCCATTTTTGGATGAATGGATAAAGAATATATACATAACGGAATATTATTCATTTGTAAAAAGAAATTGAAACTTTTGGTATTTGAGACCTGGATGAGCCATGAAGGCATCATGCTAAGTGAAATAAGTCGGCTAGAGAAAATCAAATACTATATGATCTCACTTATATGTGGAATCTAAAACAGACAAACCAACCAAGGTCATAGTCACAGAGAACAGTTTCGTGGCACTAGAAGCAGTGGGTGGAGAACGGGCAAAGTGGGTGAAGGGGATCAAAAGATACAAACTTCCAGTTATAAAATGAACTGTAATGTAGAACATGATGACTACAGTTAATAATACTGTACTGCTTAATTGAAAGTTGATAAAAGTAAGTCTTAAGAGTTACTCTAAGAAAAAAATGTAACTATGCATGGTAGCAGATATTTACCAGACTTTTGGTGGTGATCGTTTTGCAATAAATACAAGTATCTAATCATTATATTGTACACCTGAAACCAATATAATGTTATATGCCAATTATAGCTCAATTAAGAAAAAGAATGTGAATCTGATTGTACTGGTGTCATAGCACTAAAGGATGCTATTTTTATGAGTCTGCCCTGTCAAGATGTGACTGACTATGACTGTTAAGAGGCTTTTTTTTTTTTGGTATGTGATAATGACACAAAAACTACAGCCACTTAATTATTAATTTCTTACAAGAAGCATCCGTCAGATTCAGAAAAGTGACTCTCATGGAGCATGAACTTATCCAAGCTCATCAATGGGCAGTGAGAAAAACTAACAGTATCTGCAGGTCTAATATGTCCTGGTGCATAGCACACACACCATCTAATGTGAAGTTCACAGGAATTCTTCAAGGCCAGTGCTGTTACCTGTCTTTTACAGATTAAGTAACTGAAGCTCAGAGAAGTTACTTAATGTTTATTTATTTTTGAGAGAGAGAGAGCACATACGCATGCACATGAGAGGAGGAAGGGCAGAGAGAGGGAGACAGAGGATCTGAAGAGGGAGCTGTGCTGACAGCGGCAAGCCCTACATGGGCCTAGAACTCCTGAAATGTGAGACCATGACCCAAGCCCAAGTAGGATGCTCAACGAAGTGAGCCACCCAGGTGCCCCTCAGAGAAGTCATTTACATCGTTCCAGGTTCAGAGCTGATTTGGAGGCAGAGCAAGAATCAAGGGTAAAATCATATCCCCTCACTCGTGCTTTTTCTACTAGACGAATTGATTTGTCAAGAACCAGAGCGAACTCAAAAGCTCCATTTTGGGGTGTTATTGGCACAATCACTAAAAGTGGGCATTCCTCGAACCGTAATAATGAGCAAAATATTGTTCTGATGATCAGTGTTTCTTGGGATCATATTGCACCCTGCATGTATTTAGAAATCCCTTGACATCTCCTGTGACCTCTGACATCAGCTGTGACCTCTCTGTGGGCTGCTCAGGAAGCGCTCACTGACAAGAAGCATTTTTGCTCTACCATTCCATGTTCTATGGCTCTGAAACAGAAAGATAGTGTGTGTCCTTTCTAAAAGCCTACAAAATCAAATTATCATATTATTAACTTTCCCCTAAAAAAATTTACTTGGTTTTGTGTATGATGACAAGAAGCCAAGCATAGCTTGCAAAACTTCCTGTAAGAATCTGTAGAAAAATGGAAATCTGGGAGTAATTTACAAGTCAAGTTTGTGGCCATAAATGTATTATGTCACTCAGTGGGAATACAGCAACTCCCCCAGGAGAGTCCTAAACAGAAGCTCGGGATGACCAGAGGCCAGCCCAAGACTATTCTAAGCTTGATGTTTCCTAAAACCCCTCCCAGAGGAACCCTGGCCACTACCTCATTACCTCTTGGGACCTCCACGTTTATGTCCGTTCCTCAGGAAACACCAACGTGTCTTTTGTTTTCCTACTTTATCTGCTTCTTGCTATGATCTTTTTAACATGTGTTTCTGCATACTTCAGCATCATGTGAGGTTTTGAAAACAGATCATCCAGCACCTTGCCTTCCTCTGTAGCACCTCCTCTCCTCAGGTCCACCCTCCCCAGCACAGTCTAGACCCCCGCTATTGGTGGAAAGAAATCAGTCTGCCATGGCAAACGCCAATCAAAACCTTGGCAGTCCTAAAATCTCCTAAGATGATCTGTTCTTATCCCCCTTACCCCCTGTAGCCCAAGTGCTGACCCTTCATTCTTCACCCCTCCCCCCCACCACCGCACACACACACCTTGGCTTACTATTAGATGTAGGTAACTGGGGAGGGTGGGACTTTGGGTGAAGGAGCTCTGCTCTGCAGCTGAGGCCAGCCCTTAAAGGGGACACCAGTGGAGGCTCTGCATTGACCACCTGCCCCACAGCTGGGGAGCATGTCCTTCTGGGAAAGAGAATCAGGATGGCACATCCAGGGGTGACCCTCCTTGCCATGGAATGCCCAAAAATGTACTCTTCCTTACCACGCCCAAATTAATGCCTCCTGAAATTTCACCTTCCAGATATTCATTTTAAGACAAGTGCTCCTGAGAGCACTTGTCCACTTCATTGATTTCTTGGTGGACCAATTTCCTTCTCTTCCCAAGAGAAGATTTAAAAAGGACCAGGAATGCATCAGACACAAAGCTAGAGAACACGGTGTGGTGTGGGCAGAAAGGCCTAGACCAGCACAGTGATTTCTCGTCGGGCCAGCTCCTGGGACCACGGCCCCAACAAGTGAGGTGGCCGAGGCAGGGCCCTCCAACAGACGAAGCCAGAACTGAGCCTCCCCATGCAAGCTCTTTCCTTTACTTCCCTTCGCCCAAGCTCACTGAGGCTTGCTAGGCAGTATGCCAGCAGAGGCCCAGTATTTCTCTTTCATGTGCAATGCGGTACCTGCACCCTGAAAGAATCCTTTTGGGGGCTTGGCTTGTAAACAGAATAGAGCTGTGGTACCAGGGGGGTGAATTCATTGCTATGTGCACATAGCCTGTAAGGAATAATGGTTTACTGGTGTGGGAAAAACACAGAACAAGCCCTCCTCTGCCTCCCTAAATCTTATTTCTTCATTGCTCAGGTGGGGATAATGAATCCTGTTTGCTTATTTCCCAGTATGGCTGTGAAATTTTAAGAAGATCTAGTGAGTAGACAGTATATTCTTATTTAACAACAGGCAGGCACTTTATTTTAGAAATTCTTTTAAACCTGGTAATAATTAAAGAATCAAGATGAACTGGGCTCTAACCAATCTGAATGAAATCCAGCTATAAATTCTGATCTAGCTGCACAGTCAGTGTCTTCCAGGTGAAAAGCAGGCTTACTTTCAGGGTTAAGATCACTTCCCAACCCCCTACCTCACCTCCCACACACATATAATCTTATTGATATGACACTGCTGGAATATATTTCTCTTATTGAAGTCTGCTGGACTTAGAAATTACTTTGGACTATTGTGCAGCTATGATTTGTGTTTGCCTATTGGATTTGTTTTATTAAGGGCAATTCCTATCTATTGGACTCTTCATAAATGATGTTCTTTCCAGGCTTGTCAATCCCTTTTTCTATTGAGTATTTGATGTGCTTAAAATACTTATAGGTTTAAAATTATTTTTAGCACATAAACATTTAAAACAGAAAAAAGTTACTCTAATAAAGGCAGCTATGAAAGCAAAAATAACAACAATAGCAACAAAACAGCAGGTGACACTAAAATAGCTCATGGCTCAGGCATCTCAAGAGAGGCCTTGACGATTGGCACTAGATGTTGATCCTTCAGTAATTACGGAGCTCAGTGACCTGGGAAAGTATTGGCAGTGAGCAAGCTTACCTCAGTCATGCTTCCTACCCACCCACTAGCTCACACTAGCTGGGGGCCCTGATCTGGTTTAAGTTCTAGCAAGAATCTCATACCAATGCAAATATTTACATAATACCGGGTATTTATCTTGGCTCCAAAGAAAGCTAAGCATCTTTCAAAGTTCACATGGCTTTAAAAGACATATTTAAATTTGAGGTATTGGCCTGTTGGAATGACCCCACATTGATGTATTTATGGCGATTCAGGATTTGATTTTGTTTTTGGTAATAGTGATTCCCCACCCTTAATATCTCATCCATTGTTCTACATTTATGAACTCGGAAGGAGGGTAGGGAAGAGGCACGACTCGAAGTCTTCGCCTAGTTTTATGCATCTGTTAATCACAGCACTGTAGTGCTAAGGGCCGACCAGCAAGGAATAATCATCACGCTATTCTTCTTGTAAACAAAATGTGATGCAAATGAACTGTTGAGAGTAGGGCCTGAGCCATGACTTGCTTATCCAGGGTTTCTGGATTCTTCTACTCTCCTGACCTCTCAATGAGAGCCGTGAAAGAAGTTAGAGGCCAGAGTGAGTGTGGCCACAGAGAGGAAGTGTATTGCTCTGGCCTCATTAACACAGTGTTCAAACCATGTGAGTCGAACAATTTAGATAAATAATTCCCTTTTCAACTCCCAGATTAGGTTGATTTATAAAAATTACCTATGAACTTTGTGCCAAATTAGGTAAACAATAAAAAGAGAGCTAGTTCCTCACCAATGAAAGATAAAATATCTCAAATTGGGGGAGAGGGAGGGCATCAAGTTTTAAAAAAGTAATTTCCAAACTTCTGAAATTTATAAAAAGTGAGTGAAGGTGGTATTGAGTGTGTAGCTGTAATTGCTTTAACAATCAGCAAAATCTTCCAATTTAAAAATATGATTCTGAAACACATTCTATGTATTGTCTGTCCTAGAAAGATGTATTTTCTCTCTGGTTTCTGTAGAACTTTTCATTAGATAGAAAAGAAGTTTTCTTTCTTTTAGATACATCCACTCATCTATCATTCATCGGGGATTACCAAGCAGGACATTCTGGTATGTGAAAATCAGTTGTAACTGTTTCATGTCCTCAAAGAACTTCCAAGGTGGGCTAGGGCGGGCCATTAATTAATTCATCAATATGACTTACTAAAAGTTTCACAAATGGAAGAAGATTCTCTACTTTTATTGTTACACCAAGATGAGATGTCACAGAGGGCTATGAAGTATCAAACCCAATCTTCATCCCCAGTGGAGACTAAACACATTTCTTTTCAAAGTGGTGACATATTTCCATGATGCATGTGTTTCTATGAAGGTAGATTATCAGTACATAAGATTCCTTGACACCTATAAATGTTCAAAAATAGGGTTCAGCATCACAATGAAAAGTATAATTTTCTTTTTTGGCAGAGTATATACTATAATCAGTAGAGCATAGAATGGCTTGTCATTTAAAAAATATGTAAGTCATGCTGACAGGGATTTAAAACAAAATGTCTTTGTCACTTTTAAGTAATATAAGTGCTAAACTACCTGCTGAGTAATTACTGGGTTTTTTTGTTTTGTTTTGTTTTTTGGAGTTTTTTCTTTTGATAGTTGCATAATTTAAATGGTTCTTAATTTTAAAATATATTTTTTTCTCCAAGACATTTAATGTTAAAAAGTGGCTCTTTGGCATGTAAGAGACCCTAAGTACTTTTCATAAGAATTTTTATAATAAAGCAGCATCCATTTTAAACATTGTTATTTACCCAAAAGGTCCTAATGGATTTTATAGTTTATCAGATTAATAATGTTCTTAAAAGTCACTTAAATCAAATTCAGGTAATTTGCATTATGAAAAGATCTGATACATATCTACATCATAACTCCTAGTGATTTCTTCATAACTGTTTGTGTCTTCAGTATCATCTTATGCACCATTATGATGGAAATACTCTTTAAGACCAACACTGCTGGAATACCAAAAGATTTTATTGCATAAACAAATACACTGGAAGTCACCTAAGGCTGTGACAATACCACTAAAATAAAAACATTCAGTTGAGTCTCCTTTCTTGTAATTTTCCTAATTATGAACTCTAATGGATCAACCATTGTGTAAAGAGAACAAGAAAATTCAAAGAAAACTGTAAAAGAGTTCACAAGAAAATATTTGTAGTAACTTAGGTGTCTGTTAAAAGGGCTTATATGGCTTTTGTTAGTCCTTACACAAATAAAAGGAAATAAAAGCCACCACAGCAATGCCAAATTATTTTAGAATCTGTGGAGATGAGTCTGCTGTGTGCTTTTCAATATTTATAGAGCCAACTGTCACTGATCATGGTTTTATATAACCGGTATCAATTTAATACCGCACACACATCAAGAGTCTTTGAAAAATATGTATTCACTTATGTGAGGTATCGGAAAAACAAAACAAAGAAGCAAACAAAGCAGAAATAGACCCATAAGTACAGAGAATAAACTGGTAGTCACCAGAAGGGAGAGGAGGGGGGCTGGGATCAGAAAAATAGGTGAAAAGGATTTAGAGATACAAGATCCGGTTGTAAAATAGGTAAGTCACAAAGATGAAAAGTAGAGCAAAGGGAATAGAGTCAATAATATTATAAAAACATTGTATGGTGATAGATAATAATTACACAATAATTACACTTACTGTAGTGAGCATAGAGCTGTAGTATTACTATGTTGTACATGTGAATATCATAAAACATTGCATGTCAACGGAAGTTGAATATAAACCAAAAGACTACACACACACACACACACACACACACACACACACACACTGATTAGACCTGTCCCCAAATCTCCAATTTATATTCCACTTCAGATTATGTGTTGTTCTTTGGGTTTTGAAAGCAGCAAATATCAAAACCTACCTCCTTTCCAGGTCCATCTTTGAAATGCATTTTGACTTCTCTGAGTTTTTCACCTAATTATTACTCTTTTCCCCAAAACAAACCCAAGGGCAATTTGAGACAGTTAACCTCTTTGAGTTTCCCATAACGCAAACATGTATATTGATATTTGTCCCAGACTCTATTAAATGTGTGCCCCTCTGACTAACCCCACTCAACCCATAGGGAACCCCTAATAAGCAACTCTAAACCTTAAGAAATCTCTGATTTCTCGTTACAGCATCTTTAAGAATTATGTAAAACTTGGGAATTCTTTATGTGGTTTTTCCTATTCTTCAAAAACAATCTCCAGTGAAGGATATCACACACCAAAAAGAACAAAATTATTTAAAAAATGTGATTTTTTAATGACTTTCTTTTAACCTACCTCAACTTCACCCCAAGACCAAACTTTGTAATTGATGGCCTTCTTGGAAATGTTATATTATCAGTTCCTCCTCCCGTTCATTTACTTCTCCCTTTTTATTCCTTCAAGAGCCCTGTAAATCATATGATTAACTTTCAAACCAAGACTGGTTGATGTGAGCGAAAGAAATCTAATTGGAATACAATCGCCCTCCTACTGCTTTTAACATTTTTTTGTGCATCTAAATGTGATCTGAATTTCAGATACGGTTTTCTATTTGACATTTATTTTCCTCCAGCATACATGTGCTACATCTTTACCTAAATTGGGTTGTTATCTTTTTCTGCCCTTTTGAACTTAACACTATAAATTAACTATTATGCTACTTAAATAAATTCCTTTGCAGATTTTATGTATATAGGGAGTATTTCAATTTCATTCAAGAATAAATACTGAGTTATTATGTCCTATATGTAATTTATTGGTCTTTGGGAATAAAAACTGACAGTATATTATTTTAAATACTATATATTTAAATAAAAAAGGATTGTATTCTTAATTTTAGAAATAATATATCAAAGCACCTTTTTCACTTAAGGAAATATATGGTCATTATATCAGTAAAATAAAAAAATTTGGATCTGAAAGAACAAAAATTCTCACAGATAATTGATATATGTTGTTAATTTTTAAACAAAGGTAAAGAAATCCTTTGGCAAAGTAACAGTGGGTGTTGGTAATTCTTAATACTGTTGTTTTAACTGGATATGGTTTTGATGTCCAATCTATGGGTTCCTTTCTGGCTTCCATTATAAAATCAATTCTCCCATCCCGAAGTTAAATAATAATCTCTCTTGTAATTAATGGACTAAAATTAAAGAATCATTAATATTGAGTATTTGTTATATTTAAGAAGTTAAAAGAAATCCTTATTCAAAGGCAGAAAAGAAGTATGTACCTTTAAATCAATAATGATGCAGAAATATCCATGATACCTAGCCTGCTTTTCAAGAAACAGCAGGGAATTTCAGTGAAATTAGCAAGAATTACAATATATCTAATGTGCAAGGTGATAAAGAGACAAAGTTGTAAGTACAGAAAGAACCACAGAGAAAATGGTTTCCAACCCATGGAACATTATTAGTTTGCTTTTTTCTTAAACCTGTTTTTTCTTCAACCGTATAAAACTAAAAATTTGCTACTTCTTTCAGCTATCAACGTCTCAATTTCCCCATTTTACTTTTGGAATTTATACTAATTCCAATAACCTGGAAATCATGGCCAAGTTTGAGAGTTTAGGTAACAAAAGATGTGGAAGTTTGTTCAGGGTTACCCAGGCAAGAGTAATTCTTCTACTACCTGAGTGCATATTTCTGCTGCTTAACAAAACAGATGATGAAAAAACATTACTTGGCCAATGAGGTAGATTTATGGTTTCTTAGGAATCTACCACATAGGAGCATAGGGCCTTTGTGGTTAAAGACATCTATATAACAATAAGGCAGTATCACAAAGCAGGAAACAGACCTTGGCTCTCTTCAATTTTGGGTTATTGGGGCTTGGAGAGGGAAATTTATGCCTCCTGCCAGACACAATTTTTAAACATTTATAACTTGGTCACCCGTTATCACTTTAAACCACTTTGTCCCTGAAGGGTGACACTTGTGTGGCAAGTCATATTTTATTACTAGGAGAAAACTTTTTTGAACAAGTGAAAACATTTGTCTTTAATGGTGATTAAATGCCTGACAAGTTAGAATCTTTACATAGAATGAAGTGAACTAAGTGCAAAAACAGGCTTCTAATGCCGCTTCCAAAAATAAATAACAAATGAATGAAGGAGATTAAGGCACCAGGTTTTTCCCAATCGGGGAACCCAAAACTTCTTTAAAATAAGTTTAATAGTTTTTTCATAAACTCTACGAAATAACAGAACAAAGGTATCCCTCCAATGTAACATATATAATTACCACCATATTGATCATTTCTTTGCTTTTGTTTTTTTTCTGACTGTAGCTTGCTTTCACTGAATATTTTTTCCCCTGGCAGCATATCTACTCTACATATACTTCTTTTTATTAATCAGCTCAACCTTTCTCTTCAGTTCAGTCTAGAGCCCATGAAGTGTTTTTAACTTGGTCTTTTATTGATTAAATCTATTTGAATGGAACCAAAGTAGCAATTAAACCCCTATGAGATCATATTTGCACAAATCACAAGATTCATTGTTCAGAGTAACTTTTGAGGTTATCTTCTAAGACAGTGAAACTTATCATTGGTTACAAAAAAAAAAAAAAGAAGAAAAAAAGGTTTTCTAAGTTGTCAGTATTTGGAAGAGGAAATGAGAAAAAATTCATGAAGCAAATAATCATGTTGAATGTGGACAGGATTGAAACTCATGAGTAAATATGTAGCCATTCTGGACATACCCTACATTTCTTTCCCTTTGGAATTCTTGGCTACATTAATTAAGTGAGCTTAATCTTACACTTTAATTGCTACCTCTCTAGTTTGTTTTGCAGCCAGAAAACACTGACCTAGGAGTTTAAACATGTGTTGTTGTTGCTGCTGCTGAGAAGTAGAAGTTCTGGCTTTGCCATTAGCTCCGGCTTTCATCCCAGAGGAGGTAATGGACCTAACTCTAATTATTTGTAAAGCTTGCTCAGATGATTGGTGGATGATAAAGCAATATACACTATTAGTCATAAGGACAGTGGCATGAGAAATGAATTTTAGAGATAAGCCAAAATTTGTGAATAGGATTTTAGAATTCTTTGAATAGTGTTATTAAAAATGGCAAAATGCATTGACTTAGGCTGAAGTTCTTTAGTTTTCATGGAACCCCTATAAAACTTTATTTCTTATAACACCTGGAAATTTTAGTGAGCTATAATGATTTTTCTCCTCCAGCAGGCTGCATCTTCCTTGAAGGCCAGATCCAAGTCTGATCCATATTTTATCTCCAAGCATCTAGAATTTTCTAGATATTTAAGGTAGCCATTCAAACATTTGTTGAGTGCACAGCCCATATGGCACCTTTTTGCAAATTGGGAATAAAAGTGTACCTCCTCTAGGAAGATGCCACCTTGCTTTAGGGTGGTTGAAGGGCAGGTACTGTTTAGTCTTAATACACCTGTGCTCCTTGAGGTATCTATCTCTCTTGTCCCCACTAATTAGTCTTTTTGAAGACTTTTTGAAATTAGTCCCATTAATTCAAGAATGAGAAAGGATGGTTTTACCATACGTTATTTGAAGGAAAGTAGTAGCCTATGCCAATGTTTCTTAAATTCAAGTTCAAACAATGGATTTAAGTCATTAGTGGAAAAAGTCTCATAGAATTAGAGTCTTATTTCTAGTATATCCAAAAGAAAATACACAATGGTGTATTTTTTTTTCTCTTCAAATGTTTGGAGATTGAATTGGGAAAATAGGGCAGTTTAGGAATTATGGGCCTTTCTATAATTTTATCTGAATGTGCATAGTCAGAGGGCCCCGTGTTTTTACGGAAGACTATGTAATTGTTGCTGTACTTATAACAACCTGTAAGTCACACATCATCAGCATCTCGAAAGTTAAGAAAACTTGGAGTTAATGACCATACTAAATTTTGGCCAAGGAATCCAATTTTTGCAGTGCTAGATCTATTCTAGAGGTAATTAATTTTATGAGGTGAGACTTGACTCTGAGAAAATACCAGCAGATAAGATACATGTTACGTAAAGGGATGTTGATTCCTTACTTTGTTTTCTTTGTTTGTTTTTCCCCCCACTAGAAATACATTGTTTTGTTGGAAAACTGGATATCAGATGTCATAAATTATTTAGTAAAATGTTGGAGATAAAAAGTATTGTCAGTACATCTAAATTCTTGCAGACAAATGGCCTCTAATCTGAAATTCCAAATCTAACATAATCAATTTATGAACATTATTTTGTCAGTGCTCAAATTTCATTTTCTTTCTTCATACCCAGGACCCATTGTTCACAGCCAGATATTAATAAATATATATAGTTAAATTAATATGACATTTAATCTATAAGGATAATCAAGGTATGACAAAATAAATAAACATTTTATTGAATGGAAAGTCCTTCAAAGATCCAACCAGACCATTTATATACAAAACATAAATGACACATTTTTCAGTTATTTACTTTGGGATATACTACTTTTCTATATGGGTTATTCATTTTCTAAATATAAGAGTTAGCATTATTAAATGGAAAATCATCCTCAGGAACGTGCAAGTACCATTAATAGAAAGAAGACAGAAACAAGCGAGTTGTTTCACTCTCTGTACCAAAATTCTTACACTTCAAAAAGACCTATTGTTCAAAGGCCAAAATTGTCCCCAAATCAATAAACAGAGGATGCCCAGTTGTTAGTCATCAATAGTACAGTGGCTCGTTCCATAGGAAAGGGATTAGGAGTGGAATAAAAAGAGATACTGGCCATCTTTTCCTAGCCCAATCCCTACGCACCCCCCTTCACCTAGGCCAGTGCATGCCAAACAACCACCAAAAATCACCAATAAATGAAAGGAAACTCAAAGGTCACTCGGGGTCATTATTTTCACATACCTTTGAATAATGAGAGCATCACATGTCAGCTAGAGGAGAACAAAATGTCACATTCTCCAGCTAAAGGTCAGCCTTGGTCAAAGGTCACAGAAGGGAGGCCAGGAAATAACCTAAGAGGTTAGGCCGGGTGCACAAAGAAAGGTCACCAAATGTCAATGAAAGCATGCAGCTGTTTGGAGATGAAACAAGTGAGGCGCCCTTTTGTGCTGACATCGGCTAGAAAAAATGTCTCTGCTGACATTTTTTTTTAAGCTGGCAGTTTTATAGGACATTGACATTAATGTACCCAACCCCGAATTAGCCTTTTTAAAAGCAACAGTTTGGAAGTTAAGTGCAGCAGTTTCCAAAGAGTCAGAACCGTGACATTTTTATTTCAAATGATTAATACAGCAATGGACTTCTAACACCAAATTTAGATTTCATCTGTGCTCTTTCATCGTGACAATGTGTTAGAACCAAGCCTGAGGACAGGTAGTAATCAGTAACCAGTATTTTCATATTTTTAAGGACTATTATTATTCTTTTCACTGAAAGGTGTTCGGAAAACCCCGCTTGTTACAGGGTAGGAAGATATGAATGATTTCACATTTTACTGATCTTGGCAGTTGGCAGTTCTTAATCTAGCAATAAAATCCATTCAAAGGAAAGAAAAAGGACTGACACATTTGCAGCTCAATATTAAAGGAATTTGTGCAAAATATTTGTGGGCTCAATCCTTATCTGAGTATTAATCCCTTTTTCAAACTGATAATTCCCACCTGAAATGCCGGCTCTCAGAATAACAATGTTCAAAAGTGGGGTAGTTCTTCCAAGAACTCTCCGACATCAAACTCTACTGGAGAGAAGCTCAGGAAAAACCAGCATGTGATTTATTCAGCGACTTAACTTTCAGTTGATCCCTACTAACAGTTTCAGTTTTCTGTGGGCCTCTGGGTCGAGTTTAGACACACACACACACACACACACACACACACACACACCTGATACTGATCCAGCATTAGCAGCTGTTTCCAGACAATGTTAGAACATTCCACATCGAAAAACATCCTTTACTGATTCATAGGCACAAGACCATGTTTTAACTAAATGTATTTATTTTTCCATCCTCAGGGTACCAACAAGTGGTCCCAGTGTATGACTTGGGCAGCTCCACTTTTTCCTCCCTGAATTAATGTCACCTTTGTTTCAATTCTACAGGCTCTTAAAGGGGAGAACATTGTGCAATTTATATACAAATTAATAATAATACAGGTTCACATAAAAAGGAAACTGTGAATGCTGCTTCAAAAGCAAGAGAAAACTCTCCATAAATACTCTCTTCCTTTTCTTGTTTGTTCCTTCATAAAGTTCCAGGGAGACTGCCAAACAATAATGTTCACACCGGGATTATTTCAGGACTCACCCAGAGGTAAAACTACCTTCCTACCTAATGGACCCTAGACATATGAAGCCTGTCAGGAGAACATCATAAATCGTGGAGATGGGAAGGGAGGGGCAGGGAGAGCTATACAAACCTTTTGCACTTAGGAGAAAGAGTTATTTAACACATCAGGGAAGTGCATTTAATAAATGAAGTCAGTGACTTGAACATGTCATATTCGATCTACACAGAGGTTGCTGAACTTTCCTTAAAAAGTCATTTTTATGCTGGTTGCTTTTCTTATGAAATTTTCTACACCTCTAGTGTATGAAATGGATGTGTAAGCAGCTGATTGAGAAATGGCTAAGGTCAAAGTTAATAAGGAAAGCAGGAGGTCTAAAAGCTGGCTGTCTTCTTTTCCCCTTAGAGTTCAAGAGGCTCTGCATGATTTGGGCATGACATATTAATGTTTCTGACACAAAGCTTTTTTTTCTTTTAATCTGCCTTCAAATAACTGATACTTGGGCAGTAATAAATGTAGAAGGTGTTCTGTTGCTGGACTTATGAAAATGAACCTCTTTCTTTTTCTTATTTAAAAAAAACTTAATGTTTATTTATTTTTGAGAGAGAGAGAGAGACAAAATGTGAGCAGGGGAGGGGCAGAGAAAGGGAGTCACAGAATCCGAAGCAGTCTCCAGGCTCTGGGCTATCAGCACCGAGCCCGACGCCGAGCTCCAGCTCATGAACCGTGAGATCGTGACCTGAGCCAAAGTCGGACGCTTAACTGACTGAGGCGCTCCTGGTGCCCCTGAACTTTCGCTTTCTAATTCCATTCATGGGCCAGCCTTTTGTCTTTAAAGGTAGGATGGTGGAAGGGCTAGTTTGGAATTGTCAGGCTTCAAATTGTCAGGCCTATACAAGCTACAGGATGTGGAAACTGGTGAGGAACGATTTAAACAGCGGGCATTTAGCATCAGGTGCCCCTTTCGGAACACACACACACACAAGCCAAAATAATCAGCAAGTTACCCCCATGAGTCTTTCTGGATCCCTCACATTTTAGGTTGTGAACATCTCTAGGATAATTTGTCACATTAAAAAAAAAAAGTGTAGCATCCCCATCAAATCAACAAATGGGTTTGCTGCCTCGTACAGGATTTAATTGAAACTTGGAACACACTCTGTGAGGTTCATCAGATAAACATGTGCCAAATTTAAGATTAATATTTACTCTAAAATGGATGCTATAGCTTTTCTGAAAAACTACCTCCTTCATCTTCAGATATGATAATGTGTAGCTTATTTGATGCTCTTGGACTTTGAAACAGAAACCACACTTTGCAAAAAACAAACATAACCCCAAATACCACAAAGAAAAAAATCTCTCTTGAGTTTAGAAGATTTAAAAATTCCACAGTTATCTTACTTAAGGTACATGGTACCTATTGACTGAAAAAAAAAAAAAAGGAAAGGAAAGAAAAGAAAAGAAAGAAAAAAGAAATCCTAGTACTTAGAAACTTGTGTATTTGCACACTTATATGCAAATATTCTGTAAATGCCTTGAAATAATTGTCTCCTCTGCTTTAGATTAGCTTGACATATTTTTTTTGTCAAGTCATGGTTCTTTTTCTAGTATCTGAAAATGTGCCAAACTAAATGTCAGTGCCTCCATAAGGAAGATTTAGAGTTCTTTTTAGAGCAGATAGAAGCCTCAAATGACAAACATGCTTATTCTGAATGTCCCTCCTGCGGGTGTGACTTGCCTCAGAACAAGGTCACAGAACAACATAGCAGAGAGAGCTACAATTTGTTTGACTTGACATTCCCGGGTATTTCCCTTTGTTACCCCTGTGTCATCATTCTGTGCAGAGAGAGCAAGGCAGGCACTTGCTGTCAGGTATATCTGGCTGGTAACCTTACATACCACAGAGAGCTGCTGTGAATTTCACTTTATGAAAAGCTACCATTTGACTTGAATGCTGTGAAAGCATTGCAGGGGCGAGTTCTGATGTCTTCCCTCTGGCCAGACTCTGGCTGAAACGCACCCCATCTCCTCCTGGAACAACTCTTACCTAGCCTTTCAGCTGAACTTTAGCGACCACATACTGTAGCAGAGTGGCCAGTGTGACAGGCAAGGTGGGGGGGTCCAGCCGAGGCCGAGTCTCCTTGCGGCCATTATTCCTAAGGTAAGTATAGGGAATGAATGACCAGAAGGAGTCAGTCGTGGGAATGTTTTTGCATTCAGTCAACATTTACTATTTACCTAATAGAGGGCAAAACCAGTTCTGGGCAATGAGACTACGAAGTCATGAAGTCATGTTTCCAATGTTCAAGGTGTTTAACAGAATAAACTAAGTCTGGAACCCTCAAGCCTAAGGTCCAAGAGATTCTGCCTAGTATTAGCCTTGGCATCCCCTTTGGGTCACCACCACCCTGAGCACCAAGAGGGCAGGCATTTATCTCCGTGAAAAGCAATTTCCTCCCTCCCTAACTCCTTGCTCTCTCTTGCCTTGACCTCACACAGTGTCAACAGTGATGGTTTGGGACACATCTAAGGTAGAATTGGGGGAATTTAAGGCTATAATCTCTATATGCGTTTAACCTAAGTTTCTTTTCAGATTCTCAATGAACTTAAGTTTCTGAGCCATTTAGGTATACTTCCTTAATCTCATTGAATTTTTCTAGTATGTGGAAAAGGACATTCTCTCAGACTGTTCTCAGTCTTAGCAACAAGACTTGGCACCGAGGAGAACTTCCTGCCCTATTCTTTGGCTCCTGTCTTGACTTTACATCACAGCATCTGAATCTCCCTGCCCCTGCACGTTGTCCACCTATATGGCTTTTGGCTTTTGCTCCAACCTACTGCCTTCACTTTCGTGACCTACCTATGCATTCACAAAGCAATCCCAGAGGGTTTCCGCCACACATTTCCAACACTGAGAATGACACTGATTTTGAAAAGCAGCTACACAGCTTAGAGAAATTCCCTGAATACGCCCAATCACCCAATTTAGGGAAGTAAGACTTCTCTGACAGAGAGAGGGAAATGACCTATTTTAAACCAAAGTACTGAAAATTTCTACTTATTCTCATTTCAAAGGTGAAAAAGTGAAAAAATTAGTCCTAAAGAAAATGAACGATCTCCTCTTGTAACCCTTCCATTAGAGGAACGAACAATACTTGGGTAATGATGTTCAATTTATTCATAAGAAGATGAAAGGGCATTTTTTTCTATATGGCTCCCTTGTGAGAGGCCCTTTGGCAAGTTAGGATTTTCTAACATATAAGGGATAATTTCTTTCTGCAAGTCTGGAAGATCCCTTTCACTCCTTCTAGCATTTCCCCCCATGTGTTTTCATCTTTCCCTTCTAAATGAGATGGGTGTCTATGGACATATGGCTTTTTTCCCAAATACAAATGGAAGTCCCATATAAGTTGAGCTTTAAATTGAAAACAATATAATTTGTTTTCAACCATGGCTGGGCTGGTCCTGGATCCTAGCAAGATAGGGAATTCACCTTTCACAGGGTTTAAATGAAGACATGTTAATGACAGAACTCCTTACAGTCCAAACCCTAATGCAGACAGGACTTCAGGAACAAATTAAAGGGTAGTGGGCCATCCAGGGACCAGGAACATTACCGTTTCTTGGGCTGAAGGGACAAAGAGAAGAAATAATGTTACTAGAACACACTAAGAGCTAGGACCATGGGGAAAGGACTGTCAAATTAGAGCTGTAGTTTTGGAAGAACACAGCAGCTGCTGAATATGTGGTACTAAAGCAAAGGAGGGGCAGGAAAGAAATACCCTGGGTTTTCTCTCCTCCAGCCTATCCATCATCCACCTCCTGCCAGTGAATTCTCTGGGCCAAATACAATCAGTAATCTGCCAGCAGACAGAGCTACTGCGGGTGGGGGTTAGCCTCCTGAGGCACAAAGCAGAGAGGAGTTGAATGGAGACTGAATTTGCAGGAGGAGCACCAAACTTCCCCTTTAAATATTTTTTAAAATGTTTTCAATGTTTATTTATTTTTGAGAGAGAGAGAAAGAGGGAGTGTGAGTGGGGGAAGGGCAGAGAGAGAGACATAAAATCCGAGGCAGGCTCCAGGCTCTGAGTTGTCAGCACAGAGCCTGATGTGCTCGAACCCACAGACTACGAGATCATGACCTGAGCCTAAGTCGGACGCTCAACTGACTGAGCCACCAAGGCGCCCCTCCCCCCCTGCCTTAAATATTTAGGGACTAGAATGAATTCATTATGGGGTCTGTAACTAACTTTCAGGAATTTGGAGAAAACTCTATGGAAAGCTGGTGCTATAGACTGAATTAAACCCCATTTCCCCCCAAATTAATATGTCAAAGTCCTAAGCCCCAGTGTGACTGGACCTGGAGATAGGGTCTTTAAGATAATTAAATGAGGTCACAAGGATGAGGTCCCAATCTGACATGACTGTGGCCTTATAAGAAGAGGGGGAGAGAGAGAGAGAGAGAGAGATTTCTCTTTCCCTTCTCCATGTGTGGACACAGAGAAGGCAGCTGTCTGCAAGCCAGGAAGAGAGTTCTTGCCAGAAAATGAATCAACCAGCACCTTGATCTTGGACTTCTCAGACTCCAGAGCAGCGAGAAAATAAATTTTTATTGTTTATGACACTCAGTCTATGGTATTTTGTTATGGCAACCCTAGTAGACTAATACAACCAGGCCCTGTGTTATATATACAGAGAATACAGGCTTTCAGACATACGGACCAAGACATTAAGGGTGATTCTCTCACTTACTAGCTGTCGGTCTCAGGAAATCTCTGAGCTTGTTTTCTGATGTGAACAATGGGGACACTAATTTCTACATCTCTGGGCTTTTGTAAAAAAAATTCCCGTTTCTTCTTGTATGTTTTCCCTCTAGTATATTTTCCTTTTTCCTGAGATACATCCTTTAGAAGATCCTCTTGCAAGAGATTATTGCTAAAAATTCAGTGTTTGTAATGTCTGATAAAACTTTATTTCAACTAGCTTCACAAAATGTATAATTCTTTGATAGTTATTTTCTTGGCTCTTTGAAGATACTTTTCATCATCTTCTGGCTTCCATTATAGCTGCTATCATTTCTTGGTAGGTATTTTGTCTGTGCGCCTTTATCTTTGGCACGTTGCAATGTCACTAGGCGCACGTCCATACGTGTGGTGGGAGCTACTGCCGTCTACAAAGGTTTCAATGACTTTTGCTGAATCCGTGTTCCCATCTGTCATCAGTATCAGAAAAGGCTATTAAATTACTAGTAGCAGCCATGATTTCTTTCTATATTGACATCTGTATTCTCTATATTCTTTTGTAGAATTCTGACCAGGCATGATCTAGACCTTACAGCTTTAATGCCCCTTAACCTCCATTTCATGTTTTCTTAATCTTTACACATGTTGTATTCTGAGCCGTTTCTTCTGCTCTATTTTCCAATTGTAAATTTCTCCTTCAGCTCAGTCTGATATACTGTTTAAACTTTCCTTTGAGTTATTAAATTCAGTAATTATATAATTTCATTTCTAGCAGTTCTTTTTTAAATTAAATCTGCCTGATCAATTTCACAATCTCTTATTCTTTATTCATATTTTGATGCTTTCCTTTTGAGGAGTTAAACATATTGGACATGTTTTTATATTCTCAATTTCATAATTCCAGCATCTGAACTCTTATGAACCCGATTCTGCTCTCTGAGGTTTATGCTACTTCTTGGCCCTGATGCTTTATTTCCTGCGGCATTTTGCTACTCTTTTTGTGAGTTCAGGCTTGATGACATTTTTCTATGAGACTATTATGAATCCTACATTCAGAGTGTATTCCTCCAGAAAATATTTGCAACTCCTTATGCCGTCATTCATCTGGTGCTACCAATAAAGGAGTGATGTAAATTTAGAACATCAGCCCATATTGGATCAGGCTTGCGGTTATGAATTCTCAGGGGAGGTATTTTGGGGGGAGAAGGATTAGTTTTTTTAATTGAAGTAAAATTCACGTGATAGAAAATTAACCATTTTAAAGCATGCATTCAATGACATTTAGTACATTCACAATATTGTGTAACCATCCCTTCTATCTGGCTCCAAAACATTTTCAGCGCCTCAAAAAGAAACCCTATGCCCACTAAGCAATCACTCCTCATTATTCACTCTCCCCACTCTGTAGAAACCACAAGTTTGCTTTCTGCCTCTATAGATGTACCTATTCTGGATATGTTATATAAATGGAATCATCAGTATGTGATGTTTGGTGTCTGACTTCTTTCACTTAGAATAATATTTTCCAGGTTCCTTCATGTTCTAGTGTACGTCAGTACTTCTTGCTTTTTTATGTCTGAATTCCATTGTATCTACATAACACAACTTATTTATCCATTCATCCTTTGAGCAACATTGTGGTCATTTTTACCTTTGACTACTGTGAATATCACTGCTATGAACATTCACGTTCAGGCTATTGTTTGAATATCTGTTTTTAGTTCTTTCAGGTATATGGAATTGTGGGTCATATAGTAAACCTATGTTTAACTTTTTGAGGAACCACAAACTGTTTTCCACAGTGGCTGTATTACTTTCTATCACCATGTGCACAAGATGAGATTTCCAATTTTTTCCATATTATTGCCAACACTTGTTATTCTCTCCTTTTGTTTATAATTATTCTATGGGGTGTGAAGTGATATCTCACTGTGGTTTCAATTTGCATTTTTTAATGACTAATGATGTTGAGCATCTTTTCATATCCTTGTTGCCCATTGTATACTTTTGGAGCAATGTCCACTCAAATCATTTGTCCATTTTTTAACTTGATTTTTTTTTTGTCATTTTGTTGTTGAGTTGTGAGAACTCTTCATATATTATGGATAATAGGCTCTTAAGAGATATTTACAAATATTTTTTCCATTCTGTAGTTTGTATTTTCACTTTCTTGATAGTGCTCTTTGATGCACAACAGTCTTTAATTTTGACGAAGTCCAATCTAACACTTTTTGCTTGTGCTTTTGGTATCATATCTAAGAATCCAGTGCTAAATTTAAGATCAAGATTTACCTGCATGTTTTCTTTTAAGAGCTTTGTAGTTTGGGTTGTTAATCCACTTCAAGTTAGTTTTTGTACATGGTGTAACTTTTTGTACAAAAAAATGTAAGTCAAAATAGTCTGACTACATTCTTCTACATGTGGATTTCTGGTTGTCTCTATACCATTCATTGAAGAGGCTGTTCTTTCCCCCAGTTGAATGGTCCTCGTACCCTTGTTGAAAATGAATTGTCCATAGATGAATGGGTTTATTTCTGACTCAATTTTATCAATTGGATTACATGTCTATCCATACTCTTTTGATTACAGTAGCTTTATTACTTCAAATTTTGAAATCAAGTATATGTCTTCTAACATTGTTCTTCTTATTCAATGTTAATACTTTAGTTATTCAAGATCACTTGAAATTCCATTTGTATCTGAGGGTCAGCTTTTCCATATCTGCAAAAAATACCATTGGAATTTTGATAGGGATTGCATGGAATCTGCAGGTCGCTGTAGGTAGTATCACCATCTTAACAATATTGTCTTCCCATCCATGAACATTAGATATCTTTCCGTTTATTTACATATTATTTAATTTAGCAGTGTTCTGTAGTTTTTAGTACAGAAATTCAATATATCTTGGTTAAATTTATTGCTAAGTATTTTGTTTCTTTGATGCCATTATAAAAAGAATTTTTAAAATTTTATTTTCAGATTTTTTATTGTTTTGCATGTTGATCTTATATCCTGCAAGTTTGATGAATTTGTTTATTAATTTAGTTTAGTTTTTTTTTTTTAATTTTGGATTTTTCCCCCTTCACCAAGACAAAATACGGAGTCAATTTCCCTGGATGACAACTTTTACAGGACGGAGCTATTTTATTTTGTTTTGTTTCTAGATAACCATTTCACTAAGAATCTTTTTGGAGTTCTAGATTTATGAGTAATTTTGGTCCAATTCTCCATCTTTAGAAATCCTAGGTCTTGTCTGACAATTACATGTGGCTAATAATAGCAAGGTTCCTGCTTAGATGGTTCTGGAAATCTTTGCTCTGGATTGCTACTTCAGCTTAGTATGATTTTTCTTGTCAGCTCAACAATATGAGTGAATGCCAATGTGTTTGCACATGTGTGTGCATTTTTTTCAGCATTTTAAATGTTTCTCAATAGATGGGTTTTACAGGATATTTTCTCTACTATCTTGCCAGAAATGGAAGTTTCTCTCAGGGAATTTTTGGGGGAGTTAAAAAAATACGTTTACAAAGAGTATAAGATGGGACAAGTCACATAGTTCCCACTCAATAGATTTGTATGGACTAAATGTTTGTGTTCTTCCAAAATTTATGTGTTGAAATCCTAATTTCCAATATAATGCTATTTGAAAGTGTGGTCTTTGGAGGTCATCAGGTCATGAAGTTAGATCCCCTATGAATGGGATTAGCCAGAGAACTAGTTCACTTTCTCTGTCATGTGAGGATGCAGAGAAGACTGCTGTCTATAAATCAGGAAGCTAGTCTTCACCAGACACCAAATCTGCTGGTGCCTTGATCTTTGACTTCCTAGCCTCCAAAACTGGGAGAAATAAGTTTATTGTTTAATCTATACAACCTATGGTGTTTTTGTCATAGATACTCAAATGGCCTAAAACAGATATAATTTCAATAATGTGTTTACATATATATATACATACACACACATATATGTATGTATATATATATATTATATAGAATGTGCAAGAGATGCAAAATGATGTATTGGTTATTTTAGCTTTGAAATATGAGTAACTTGAAACAACTATTGTGGGAAATTGAGTGTAAACTTGGATCTTGCTTAAGATATATGATTTTACCTAAAATAGTCCCTCAAATTTCACTGCTCCCATCTAGTTCCGTCCTGTAAAAAGTTTCACTGATCTGGATGACAACAATGATGTTAAGAACATTGTATTATTTGTGATGTGCCTTGTAGAAATGAACATTCCGAATTACCACTTTAATTTACATATTTTACATTGTCTATTAATTACTGTTGAGACAAAACCAACTTAAGAAACCTGAAGCTATGTTCAAATATTTTCCTCTGCAAATATCTATGTGCAAAAGCATGACAACTCTCAAAGCAAAGTAGAAGAATTCACTTCTAAGGTAACTCCTACAGAGTGTCTATAATAGGCAAGCTCAGCCTAAGCCAACACAATGAAAGTCCAGGAGAGAGAGAATTTCATCATGAAAATGACCAAAGTGGGACTTTTAAAGTGAATTAAACCTCTACTCTTCAAAGTAAAACTTCTGTTAAAGCAAACTGCAAATGCCAGTTACTTATTGATTCAACCCAAGCATTGATTATCTTGTGTCTGTTCACCTCCCCGCCCCTGATTTCTGCCTTCTAGAAGTTTAAGAAAAAAATTTTCTATGCTTATAATGCTTTTCATTCAGAAGAGTTAGCTCTTCAATTGGCCATCTACATGTTTATAAGTAATAATTTTTAAAATGTTAAGAGATATTTTTATCAAATCTACCAATCACATCTTAATGCTGATAAAAGTAATTTTTATTTGACACCTGGTAAAATGCTCATATACACAATCACATCACCCTATTTATTTTTTACCACTTTTAAACATAAACTGTTCTGTCTACTTGCTACTTTTGTCCCATTAGCAACAAATGCCTTTGTGTGCCTTTGGGTTTGAGATATTTAGGGCTTTCTTTTGCTTTCAAACTTCTTGCTATTACTACAGTTTGGGTCAGGCTTACTGTACATGAATGCAATAGTTATATCATTATATTATAAGAAGCTAATTGTATTGCTTGTGCTAATGAATTATTCATGGCATAATCACATAAATTCAATCCACGCTGATGCTTTATTTTGCATACTAATTTGAACATGGTGCATTTTTCACATTTTGATCTAAAATGATCTCGGATAATGACCTGCTTGTGGATATAGAGGTTTACATTGACTTCAATATTCCTTTTTTCTCTAAACATTGCTCTATAATGCACATACTTCACCAGGGTGATATAGGTCATTCAGAGTCAGAGACCTGCTAATAATTTCCTTTAAGGCCTTCCAATTATTGCTTATTAAAAGGATTTCCAAGAGAATTTCCTCAACACAAAGTATTGCATTACCCGAGACCTCTAAAAAGCAGACATTCCTTCTTCTCTCTTTTCCTTCTAACTCACATTTCCCAAGCTCATCACCCTCTCTAGCCTTCCTCAGTCTCTGGACTCTCCATTTAATTGCCTTCTCTTTCACTCTTAATCCATTCATGCCAACAAATCACTTACGGATAATGCTGAAGTTTTCGGTATGGAGTAATGACTCGCTATTGACCAGTGGCTGTGTATGTGAGCTGTTCTCTTTGACTTGTCCTTCTCACCTCAAACCTTCACACAGTTATCAGATTAATTCTTCCACAGCCACTGATTGCAGCACATGGCTCCTCTGCATTAAAATCTGCTATGGCTTATTACCCATTACCCATGTTTAAACAGCTCTGCTTGGCTTTCAAATTTTTCTAATACATCTATGCTTCCTAGTGATCTTATTTCACCTTCCATTCTAGTTAGACCAGTCTACCTATTGCTTCAAAAGCATAGCAAGTTTAGACCACTTGTTCCACCTTTGTTTACCCCACCTGCAATTCCCTAAATCTTCTTGTACGTATGAAATATGTGCCACTTTCTCAAGGCTCAGCACAAATGCAGTCTAGGCTGTGAAGCATTCTTGAACTATCTCTGCCTTTGATGATTTTACCTAATTCCCCTTACATCTGCCATAATTCAGCATTTTATTATATGCTTTCTTGTTGTTGTTTTTACTCTTTATTTTTACTTCTTGCTCATGCTCACTCCTGTTTCATGTGTTTTAATTTTATCTTCCTAACAAGATTATAAACCTTTTGAGAGTCTGTACCATGCCATATGTTAATTCTATTTCTCCCTTTGAGTGGAATGAATAAATTCTTGCCGCCCAGTAGAATCTGACACATCATAAGTGCTAATAAACATTTATTTTATTTGACCCATTTTTAATGCCTATCAGGTGTTGACATTCACATAATACCATTAAAGAGGATCCAAATGACCCAGCTATATTTCACATTGTGGGTAGTAACTGTAAGCAAACATATGTACCATGAAATGGAGTCGTGACTTTTATTTATGAGAGCCCAGAGGTGGAAATTTTTTTGACATATCTTTCCTGAATTGGAAGTATCTAACATTGACATTTGAGATGTGAGAATGATTTGGCTGCATGATCTGCTACCATTTGATTACTGGGGTGGATTTAGTTCATCTGCCTCTCTGTCCAGGTGTTCCTTTTATTTCTGGATTCTGAAGCTGTGAGACAGAATCAAGAGGATGAGCATCTCACTTGGAGAAGGTATTTCAACATCTTTCTACGTACTGAAAGTAGTATCTATTCCTAGCTATTACACAGACTGGCAAAGTTTTATTTTAGTCCTTGGATTTCAATGCCTTAAATTAATGAAAAGATGATTTTAAAATAGTAAAGTTTCCTTGGAGATATGCAAGAGGTAGTTTGCAAAATTCATCAAGGAAAGTTAGACACCATGTCTATCTTATTTCTCTGATATCCCCAGAGCACAACCCAGTGTCTGGTACCTAATAGATGCTCAATAAATGTTGCTTGGAGACATCAATGGGAATATACATTAAGTGTAAATCAAGTATTGTGTATTCCTCCCGCTGGTGTGTACAGAGATCTTCTCAGTGATATTAATATTCTACATATATTTACGTGAACTATCCTCCTATTTGATTATAGGAGGTCAGGTAAGGTTTTGTAGAGCTTCCTTTCTCAAATATTTCTGACATCTCCAGGGGCCCTTGTTAGTATTTATTGCTTGCCATGGCTAGAACGTTAGGACTTTCCTGGTCCTTGGCCCTTGGATCCATGGAAGAAATGCTTTAAGGTTAAAATACTGTTTCCATGACCACCACTGTCATGGCCACCAGGAAAATTTCCCATGCAATGTGTGAGTTGAAATTGGGTCTATGCCTCTATGACTGAAGATGAGGGGTCATGAGGTAGTAAAAAGGATGCCCATCTACCTTAGGTTTAGCTAGGGCTCCTGTAGCAATTTTGCTTGAGCCCTGTTAGGGCGGTGAGCACCCCAGCATTCTCATTCACCCCCATATAGCTAGAGAGTCAGGACCCCAAAGGTGCAGCCCCAACAGCAAGGCAACCTGTAGGCTGAGATTCTGCTGCCATCACTGTTTACCTGCCTGAACTCCGTGGACAATCTTGCATTACAATGTCACTGAAATCAGAACTGACACTGTGTAAAATGTAAGATATTTCTTCCCTCCATCTGGAAAATTGGCCATGCTTAGAATATGATTCAAAGACAAAACCCCCATTGACACACACGCAAACGGAGAAGTAAATTGTTTCTTCTCTGGTCTAGTCAGCCAGGGATCCTAGAACTAGGCTGCTTGAGCTCTAAAGTGTTATCCTCTTTGATGGCTCATTCAATTGACATGTGAATTGGTGAATTAGTTGATCTGCTTAGCCAATCAGCTGGCAAACTACATCCACTGGCTCCCTCCACACCCAGGCTCTGCTGCTGGCTCTGGAGCACTGGATTAGGCCATACCACTCCTTCCTTTCCTGTGGTTTCTGAGCTTATTCACTCCCACCTCCTATGGCTGAATGCTGGCGAGGACTTCAGTGACAGATACTGCTGTTCACTGTACAACATACCCCAGGTGGTCCCTGAACTGCAGGGAAGAAGTAGATTCCCGAGGATCGAGGAATGCTGTAGATCTACTCGTTTTATCTTTAAGTAAAACCTTATATGAATCCTTTGTAGAGTTGGCTGAATTTTTTAGGTGATACTGATGTGGGAAACACAGGTAAAAGAAAAAATTAAATTTTCTTGTTACCTACAACTCACTGACAAGTCCTGGAGACAGGCAGAGTGACATTCCTCTAGGAACTCAGGTGCCTTGATGATGACCCTTTGCTAGGGGCAAAAGGCAATCTTAGTTTAAAGTTAACCCAACCGCCAGGATCCTGTAAGTCTTCTTTAACATATAAAAATTCCTTTTGGAAATTTCGTTTATCTCTACCCCTCAAATATATGTGAGCAATCATCCTCCAAGCATATGGCCCACTGATATACATCTGAAGAGTCTCATGACTGAGTTTTTACCAAACAGTAAGAAATGACCTTTTCCTAGCAATAGCTAGCACCCTCAGAATCCTGAAAACCTTGCTTCCAAAATACTTTAGAGACTTACACTGTCCTTAACTCCCTCCCAGCCTGAAGGTATATAATCAATCATTCTTCACACCCCAGTGCAGGTATTTCGGCCCACAGGTCCTGTCCCAGTGCTTAAATAAACTATCTTATTTGCACCAAAGATGTCTGAAGAACTCTTTCTTGGCAGTCAGCTCTGAACCCCAGCATTTCCACATCAAAAAGAGGTCATAGTACTTTTCTTGCATCAAGAATGGAAACGAAAGTTAGGAGATAGGTATTTTTCAAAATAAAAATGAAGGCATACAAAATATCAGTGCCCTGGATGTAAGACTTCTGTCCTATTAGCTGTCAGGTAATTTAATAGATTCGAAACAGACGAGGCAGAATAGAAACCCACCCTCTGTATATGGCTAGAGACAACTGGCATGAAATGAAAGGGACATTACAAGATTAAGAACTACAAAGTAACCTCAGATGTCTTATGATATGTAGAAGAAAGAGAAAGGAGAGAAGGAAGGCTTGAATAATGCAGTGCAGGGTTTATCACTAGAAGCAGAAATCAACTCCTAATACTTATGCTCCCCTTATTGCCAAATATACTATGACTCACAGCAGTTACATCTCCCAAAGAATGAATGGCATTTACTGTGTACCCACTGTGTAAGGCCAGCTATTTTCACATATAATACCTCATTAAATCTTCAGAAACCTTCAGGTGTGCTCCCCCCTTGTTCAGATACTGGGGTTGGAGCTCAAAGCATTTATGTGATTTCTACACAGTCTCAGAAAGTAAGGGTCAGAGGTAGGTTTCTAATCCAGGACAAACTCTGGAATTTGTACTTTTTCTTTGGCCTTAATATAAGAGAATAACTCTGAATTTTAAACATTTAATATGAAAACACCACTACATTCTCAAATTCTAAAAAGGCATTTTCTAAAAAGTATTATCATCATTGTAACCAGGAAGAAGAGTAGATCAATTATCTCAGTGCACTTGGCTTAGTGCTCACATTAGATCTAAAGGAATTAATAGATTAATTCCCTCTACTATGGTTTTAGAATCATTAAAAAGACATTGAAAAACCGGTTTATTTTCCCCCCATTACTTTGAAACTCAACTTTTAATGGAAACTTCCCAAAGTTTCTGTTCAGTTCCTTAAGATATAGATTATGAGCTAAAAGTGAAAAAGAGTTTCTCTTTTGAAATCTTAATGACTGCACACACACACACACACACACACACACACACACACACATTCTGAGTTCAATTGCTTTAGAATGGGTCTCTGTATTTTTGTTGAAGCATTTATTTTATTTAAAAAACATTATTCCATTATCAAATATGCCTTCTGTCTAAACTGCTTGGAACATAACCAATAGAAAGTGAAGTCAATTCACCTCAATTGAGCCATTTTTGACCAGCCCTGTGGGTAAGGAGAAAAGAAGGAAAAGGGGTGAAAGGTCCAATTATGGTAACTGGGTACCTAGAGAGGCTGGAGGTGGAATTGTTGGATGTAGCAAATAAAAATAGAGGCTCCCCAACTAAATTTGAATTTCAGATAAATAATGCATATTAGTATAGTATGCCCATGAGACATACTTATACTAAAAAAGTACCCATTGTTGACTTAACCTCAGATTTTACTGGGGTCCTATATTTTGCCTGGCAACCCTAGACGAAGGCAGATATAATTAGCGTTGGGTCCCAATTGCCACATGTCTTCAATGTCCAGATTGTCAGTCTCCTCCTGGACTAAGGTAGAGGCTTAAAATTGAAGCTGCTTTTGCTCACTACTTAACAGTGACAAGCTATTGATAGCCAAGCATTGCCAAATTCTCATTAGTTCTAAAAGTCAGGAACTGCATTTAGAAAAAAGCAGCTCGCTTATGGAGAGGTCATCTATCCAATAACCTCAAGTACCAGGAACACAGCTGAAACCCAGGAAGCCAGGAAAAAAAAAAAAAAAAAAAAGGCTCTGAGGATCCAAAATAGAAACCATGTGCTAAAGCTCATGCTCTCTCCTCTGAGAAGAGGCCCTCAGACCTGCACTCAGTGTAATTCACTCTTTGAGGCACCATCTGAACAGGTTTAGTTGTCTGATTTCCCAACCAATAGAGATAAAAAGCAGGAAAGTACGAGGTGGGCAGAATGGCTAGATGGAAGAGGGGTCAAATGCATAGACAACAACCGGGAGGGAAAAAAACCACACCACTACATAAACAATCCCCATTAAAAACTCAGAAGAGGGGCGCCTGAGTGGCTCAGTTGGTTAAGCGTCCTCCAACATCAGCTCAGATCATGATCTCACAGTTTGTGGGTCTGAGCTCCGCGTTGGGCTCTGTGCTGATAGCCCAGAGCCTGGAGCCTGATTCAGATTCTGTCTCCCTCTCTCTCTGCCCCTCCCCCACTTGTGTTCTGTCTCTGTCTCAAAAATAAATAGGGGCGCCTGGGTGGCTTAGTCGGTTAAGCGTCTGACTTTCGCTTGGGTCATGATCTCACGGATCGTGGGTTCGAGCCCCGCGTCGGGCTGTGTGCTGACTGCCAGTTCAGAGCCTGCAGCCTGTTTCAGTCTGTGACTCCCTCTCTCTCTGACCCTCCCCTGCTCACGCTCTCTCTCGCTCTCTCTCTCTCCTAAAAATAAATAAAACATTTAAAATAAATAAATAAAACATTAATTTTTTTTAAATCTCAGAAGAAAGTATACCAAAATGTTATTAGTGGTTATTATTCAATAATGAGCTTACAGGTGGCTTTTATTTTCTTCTCTACACTTTTTTCATACCTTGTAAACTTTTTAGATGCATGTTTATGATCCAAAAAAGCAACACAGATACTTTCAATACAGTAACGTTTAAAGAAGTTTTGCTCGGCCCTCCCAGGAAAATCTTAGCGCTGTATCTATTAGGAGCATTTATTAAATGGTAATTACAAGCCAAACGTTTACTTTTTGCTCTCCTCCACCAGGTTATAAGCTTTTGTGAAGGCAGGGCTGGTGTCTTCTCAGCCTTATAGACTTAGTAATAGGCATAATGTCTAGCATAGTAAAGGCTTGATAAGTTTGTTGAGTAAATGGCTAAAGTCAGAGTGTCTAGTGCTTCTGTGGGTTCCTAGACCTTTATTCTCCCCAGGACAGGGCCCTGCAGCCTCCTTTCATCTTGACTATTGATATGTTTCTAATGAGCCCATGATGTAATTTAGAATCAGGGCTGTAGAATTCATTTCTGCAAGTTTCTATTGAAATGGTTAATATCTTTTTAAAGTTTTGGCTTAAAAGAATGAATAGCCACAATTTGGAAAGCTCTCGTATCTAGAACCCCTCATGTACTCTGAGGCGTGGATGTACTGGTTAATCAAGGGTAAAGGGCTCAGAGATGGAACATGGCTTCCCAGAATTGCAATGTAGAGCAAAGCACCATCTATGGTCTATGGGCTGTGCAAGATGATCATGTACCAGGCTTATACGAAGAAATGAAGGATCAATAGACAGGATACTTTATGCAGCAGCTATATAGCATGTACGTGTTTGCAAATTAATGAAAACGTGACCACTGCCAAAGATCAGCTTTCTTTGTGATTCATTCCTTTAAAGACCCCTCTTGAGCGAAGCAGAGGACTGAATAAGATCTTAAAACGCTATTCTTTTCAAATGAGTCTTTGTAAAAGGAATCTAATCATTTCTCTCTCTTCCTAATGAGTGGGATTAATCTTTGTTTGTGTTCATACTATGGCTATTTAACCAGAAAGAAATTTATGAGTTTTACCGCACAGTGGATTTCGCAGCAGAGCTATCTGACAAGAATACTATGATTCAGCATGTGTTATTTTTGTTTTGCAAATGATTTCGAAGCACATTTTAGTAACTTGGAAGGGACTCTCAAAGTGGGGCAATAGTATTGCTTTCCCGCCATCACAATTTCGGGAAGCAGTTTTCCCAGTTTGCCCACAAATGTACCCAGGGCCCTGCCAGCAGAATCCTTTAACCCCAAGAGGCAGCTCTTCAAAATTAAACTGCACATTAGGACATTTTTCACTACAATCAACTCAAGTGTCGGTGCTAATGAACAACGGGGCTAGCACGAGTAAATCAATCCAGAGAGAACTTTCTATTTTAGCCATTCCATTTGACTCTGTTTCCCTCTCCTTAAAGCTAATTCAGTGGTAAAGTTACCTAATTTGTCTTTTAGTTTTTCTTTTTTTTCTTTTCTACTCCTTGAATGCTGAAAAAATCGGAAAAGAAAATTCAAAACAGGTAAGAAGAAGGAGAGGGACAATACGATATAGCAATGATTCATTCCTGGATAATTTAGATTTGATGATAAATAAAGACTACTTTCAGCTAACAACAACAACAACGATAAAAATAACTACCTATCACCAAAGGGAGCAAACCAAAGGTACTCAGATAAGAGCTATTGAGGCTGCATGCATAAGTGACTTGAAAGGCTTAGAATACTGTTTTGATTATTAAAATATGTAGACTCCTGTGTTTTTTTAAGTACATTATAGAATATATTTCTAATATTTTAAGCAAGTTAGTGAAGACTTCCTAAAACACACTACTGGGTGTCACTCCCAAAGACATAATACTTTTGTATTCCACATGAAAATTGTTAGCTGTGAAGTGACTAAACTATACAGCTCTTGCCCAAAACACCGCTGAAATGTGAAGGCTGGTTCAGTGCTCAGGAAACAGTTGTTGTGGTTACAGAGAAAGTATCATGGCGCCCAAGATTTTGACCAAAAATATGAATCTGTGAACACAAAACAGTGAATCTGTTTGTTAACCCCTTTCTGAGAAGTGAGTAATTTTTTCTGCCAAAGATAGAAAGCACCCTTCCACACCGTTCTAGAGATGAGAATGCTGATCCTATAGCTACCAAATTAAGTATGTGTATCACTGAGTACTTCACAGTCCTACACAGAAACTTCTAAGAAATAGTGAAGAAAAGCAAATGCTCCATAAAAATCAAGTAAAGCCATCAATACTTTAAAACTGAATTTAGAATAAAAGCATATGAAGAGTAAGTTAAATTAGTAGGGTCTTTGAAAAACACATAAATACCAAGGCTGACTTTTTAAGACAAAAATAATAGAAAAAAATATTCTTTCTGTCATGCTGGTTAAAGATTATCACAGCTTATTACCATAGAAGAAATGAAGTGCCAAACTCCAATGCCCATATTTGCATAGAGTTTATCATGTCCAAGAAGACCTGGTAATGTCTGCATAGCTCTCATTATTGATCTTTGGGTCAGTCATTATCAACAAATCCACTTGCCCACTTTGTAAACTCCTGAGTTAACGATATGACTGCTGGGGTACTGTGGACAGATATTGAGAACAGTGGCCTCAACAAATATTTGCTGAATGAATAAATTCTGGCTCTCCATGCTAGACTCGTGATCCTTATGTTCTGAATGGAGGAAACAGGTAAAATATAATCTTTAAAAACTCCTTTTGCAACAGCGTATATTTTTGTCTGTGCTACATACCATACTATGCTCTTCATATTCAAGAAAGAATAAAGGCCACAGGGTAAATGTCCTAATAAACTTCACCTCTCTGGCCTTGACCTTTAAGTGTGTTTTGGTTCTGGTCTTGGCGTCTGGACAAGTGTCTATATAGAGCTCATCCCTTGTGGCCAGTTCAGTCTGGCTGAACACAATGTCCAGTAGAGGGCTGATTTGGCCTAGAAGTCCTTTTGACCCATTCAGTTGGCAGGACTAAAGACTTCGGATAAGTCCCCTCTGATCTTTCCCACTATCCCAGAACTCATATATCCATGAAGACATGTTGTTGTTGTTTTTAAGTATAGGCTCCACACTCAAGGTGGGGCTTGAACTCATGACCTGAAATCAAGAACTGCATGGTCTGACTGAACCACCCTGACACACCTATTGTTATTGTTTTTAATGAGTTCTTTTGATCAGGAAAAAATTGGCGTATTGGTTTCCTAGGTTTCTCATAACAAATTATTGCAAACTGGTGGTTTAAAACAACAAACATTTATTCACTTACAGTTCTGGAGACCAAGCTCCAAAATCAAAGTGTCAGTAGGGCTGTGCTCCTTTAGAAGCTGTAGAGGAGAATTCTTGCCCTTCCCAGCTTCTGGTAGCTGTAAGTGTTCCTTGGCTCATGGCTACCTAGCTCTAATTTCTTTCTCCATCTTTACAGGGACTTCTTCCATCTGCTTCACCTGTTCTGTGTGTTATTAGGATGTGTGTCATTGAATGTAGGGCCAAACCAGAAAATTCAGGATGATCCCATGATTTAGCTACTTCTGCAAAGATCCATTTTCCAAGTAAGATCACATCCATAAGATCCAGGTGGTCATACCTTTGGGGGAGCCACCATTCAAGTCACTTACAGCAGCTGATTTAGAACTACTCATTTTTGTTGCAACCCCAATGAATCCTGAATGTTGAAGAGGTAAGAAGTCTGGGACATTACATTTGGTATTCTAAAAACTTATTTTAAAAATTATCTAATTACTTTAATTTTGTGTCTATAGCCTCTATATCCTCATGTAATCAATTTTACTTAATGACAGTATTATCATCTTCCTTAGGAGTTCATCTACTCAAAGGTTTCTGAGCCTTGTCACTATGGACATTTGGGCTGGACAGTTGTTTCTTGTGAAGGGTTATCCTGTTCATTGTAGAATGTTTAGCAGCATCCCTGGCCTCTACTCTCTAATGCCAGTAGCTTTCTCCTCAGTTATGACAATAACAGAGGTTTCTTGACATTTCCAAATGTCCCCAAGGTCAAGGATTGTTCTTGGTTGAGAACTCCTGCTCTAGATCAAACACTGCTCAATGGGACTATTAGAAATTATAGTGAAACATTAAAATGCATCTAAATCAAACCTTTGCTTCCTTTGGCTAACACTGGTGCCCTGAAAATACTATTAAAAATGTTTTATCTCATTTCAACCCAGAATAATGAATAAATGGAACATTTTCCTAGTATATACACAGTTTTAGATGGTCCAGGCTATGCTACCATACAAGTGACAACAGAGAATACAGAGCAGAGTGTGCTCTCCAATTTACTTACACGTTACTCAAGAATTGGCAGAAATCTGGGCATTTTAATCAGAAAGGAGAAATTGAATTGACAGAGAAATATATATGATGGCCATAAATGAAGTTAAATTGCAGGAAAACCTGTTTTATACTGAAGAGTATAAACAACAGTGATTAATCAATCCTTTCTACTGTTAGGTTCAATAGGGAGCATTCATGCAATGGTTCTATTATTAATTTGGAAACATCTAAGCCACTTATGAGTTAAAGCAAAGTATTAGGCACAGATCTACAAGCTGTTGTTATTGTCTGTTTTAATAAACACACCTGAAAGTACATTGCCCAAAGTTACTCCTTCAAGGCTGTAGTCACTTTAGTAAGCTACACAACTTAGTAAACTATGAAAGTATCATTGCCCCCCTTTTCTAAACCTTTTAGACCTGGAATAGGTACAGCTAGGGCTACAAAAAGAATTCATTCTTTTTTTAAATCTTTATTTATTTTTGAAAGAGAGATAGAAAGAGCACAAGTGGGAGAAAAACAGAGAGAGAGGGAATACGAAGAAGGGTTCAGGCTCCGAGCTGTCAGTACAGAGCCCAATGCCGAGTTCAAACTCACATACCAGGAGATCATGACCTGAGCAGAGGTCAGAACCAGGAGATCATGACCTGAGCAGAAGTCAGACGTGTAACTGACTAAGCCATCCAGGTACCCCAGAAAGAATTCATTCTTGTTTGGAATTATATTTTTTTTTAATTTTTTTAATGTTTTATTTATTTCTAAGAGAGAGAGAGACAGCGTGAGAGAGAGAGAGAGCAGGGGAGGGTCAGAGAGAGAGGGAGACACAGACTATGAAACAGGCTCCAGGCTCTGAGCTGGCAGTCAGCACAGAGTCCGATGCCGACGCGTGGCTCGAACCCACAAACCACGAGATCATGACCTAAGCGAAAGTCGGACGCTTAACCGACTAAGCCACCCAGGCGCCCCGAATTATATTTTATTTTGAGTAATTGGGTTTTATGTACTTATTTCCAGAATTCAAATCCACATTTAAGAGATTTAATTTTATATCATTATGGCTATTCAAACAATGCCCAATCTTCCCAGACAATTCAAAATGAGGATGCAAAGGGGTACTTGGATGGCTTAGTCGGTTGAGCATCCGACTTTGGTTCAGGTCATGATCTCATGGGTTCCTGAGTTTGAGCCCCGATGGAGCTCCTCAAATTACAGAGCCTGCTTGGGACTTTTGCTTTCTCCTCTCTTTCTGCCCCTCCCCCACTCATACTTCTCTCTCTCTCTCTCTCTCTCTCTCTCTCAGAATAAATAAATAAACTTAAAAAAAGAGATATAGAGATGCAAAAATATTTTGAGCAATGACAGCATCTCTGCAATAAATATAAAACCTCCCAAGGTGACCACCCAGAGAAGGACAATATACATTTGGATTTATAAATTTTGGTATGTTCATCTTTAAAAAAAAATCATAGGGCGCCTGGGTGGCTCAACCGGTTAAGCGTCTGACTTCAGCTCAGGTCATGATCTCACGGTTCCTAGGTTAGAGCCCGGCATCAGGCTCTGTGCTGACAGCTAGCTCAAAGCCTGGAGACTGCTTTGGATTCTGTATCTCCCTCTCTCTCTGACCCTCCCCTGCTCACACTGTCTCTCTCTCTCTCAGAAATAAAACTTTAAAAAAATAAAAATAATTTAAAAATCACTTAAATTATTTTATAAATCCCATTTGTGGGTGACCCATTAGCTAAAAATTCTCTGAAAACAGAAATCCAGTTTCTTTATAAAGTTTCAGCTAACCATAGTAAATAACAATAATAAATTATGAAGGAGGACCATTTGGAGTGGCTCATTGACCTAACTGAGAGGTAGCAAAGCATACTGGATAAAATCATGAGCTTGGTAGCTCAACCGTCAGGATGCAATTCTGACTCTGCTACTTACTGTGTGACCTTGGTTTCCTAATCTATAAAATGGGTCTAAAAGTATCAATCAATCCTTGGGTTGCTGTATTAAATTAGTTAACATGAGTAAAGCATAAAGTATAGGGCCTGGCAGGTAGTAGGTGCTCACTAAATGATAATTATTGCTGCTATAAAGCAGTAAAGCTGCTGTTGTATTACTTTCTCCATATTCCTCTTTATTTGATTTGACCCAGGCTCCTAAAGACTTCAATGTCCTGAACCAAAGAGGTTGCTTGTAATTTCATCTACTCTGTTAAAAATAAAAAAACTTGAACAACAGAGATTCTCTGCAGGCCTTTCTTTTCATTTCTTGGTTTGTTTTTATTGGCTTTGGGGATCATATCTTTCTGCTGCATTTTACAAGTTCTATTTCAATCACTGTTTACTTTCGTTATATATTAAGGCATATTGACATTGCACGGAAATGAATTTTGTTGGCACAGACTAGAGAACTTAAAAATCATTGTATGAATAAAAGGAAGGGAAGGGAGATTATTTTGTGTGACATGAATCAAATACGGTAAAAAGAATGCAGTGTTCCCTCATGGAAATAGAATACCATTAAATGGTTGATGATATTTTAAATTATATAAAACGAATATGTTTCCTTTGATCCTGTTTGATCACACCATATATATATAAATGTACAAATATGTACAAATATGTACATTTATATATCTATATAATCAAATTTTAATATTCAGTCTTCTTTTGAATGCATTTTTTAGGGTGAAGTTCCAGTGATTAATGTCTCAACATGTTTGTCAATTCCACCGGAAGAAAACTCTTCATCTCTCAATATTCATTAATAATAAATGTAATGTAACAATATTATTGTAAATATTATCAATGGCAGACATGCAAAAATGAACTTTTTGAGTGTAGCTTTTCTTAGCTGAAAATACTAGGCAAAATACATATATTATGTGGAAAATTACAATGTGTTAGAACTCCCTACTTGTCAGTTATTTACCTCAGAGAGGTAGTAATTTTTAAACCCAGAAAGGATCTGTAAAAAAAAAATATTTAAATATAATGTAGAAAATAAGACTACCAAAATTTTCAGGATGAGTTTTCAAAATATCTTTGAGAAAATATCTTTGAGAAAGAAAAAGAACCTGAGTGATTCTTCTTTCTCATTTCCAAAGCTATTTTAGCAGTGAACCCCTTTGATTTTAAGGAAAACCACCAATTTAAATTTAATATTGCAGGCAAAATTTCCAAAAGATAAGCATTTTTTCCTAGACACTAGGGTAGTTTTTTCAGTTTCATCATAATCAAATATAATTTTATTAAGCTCTTCATAAGCATCATAAGGAGAGAAAATGCTGAAATCCTGTAATCATATGTTTATACAAAAGAGTACCTATCAAAGCAGTCTTGAAGACGCCTTGAACTGGGACAAAGTCTTAAGGGATTTGGCCCATGTAGCTGGAGGCTGCTTCAAGTTGTTTATAAAGGTAGAGAAGAAAGAAAGACAGAGTTTTATCATTTGTACATAAGTAAACATGAGGTTTTATATGTTGCATCTATGCATTGTTCTTCTACCCAAAGCTCCAGAAAGAGAGATTAAATGCACCTCAATTCTTTCTCAGATCTGCAATGTATCCCTGCCCTTTAATATTCTTAATTCTTCAGAACTTCCTTTCAACCCGAGTTTATCTGACTAGAAAAAATGCCACAGTAAATACATATTTGATAAGGATTTTATGTCTAGAATACATCATCTAGATCTAGAATACTATATTGAAGAGTAAAAAGAAAGGCAAATTTTAAAAAGTGAGCGAAAAATGTGAATAAACAACTTACCAAAGAGATTCAAATGGTAAGTAGGTACATAAAAAGATGTTCAGCACTATTAATCATTAGGGAAATACCAATTAAAAATTAAAGCAAAATGCTACCACACCCATTCTAGAGCTGATAAAAAATTGTTAGCTGATAACACACAAAGTACCAGTGAGAATATGGAGCAGCTACAACTCTACACATTTTGCTAGTGGCAATGCAAAATGGTAGAACCGATTTGAAGCATAGGCTTGAAAAATAAATGTACACTTACATATGACCAAACAAGACCTCTTCTAAGTACAGTAGAACTTTGGTTTGCAAGCATAAATCACTCCAGAAACATTCTTGTAATTCAAAGCACTTGTATCTCAAAGTGAATTTCAACAGCCATGCTCAGTTGTGATCATGTGATGTCGTATTGCAAGACATCACTCATTTATCAAGTTAAAATTTATTAGAAATGTTTACTCCCCTGTGGAAGACTCACAGAACAAGTTACTCGCAATCCAAGGTTTTACTGTACTTACCTAAGAGTAATGGAAACACATATCCACCAAAAAAAAGTATATGAGTGTCGTAGATTTTTTTTAATGTTTAGTTTTTTAATCTTTATTTTTGGGGAGGAGAAAGAGGGAGAGAGACAGAGAGAGAGAGAAAGAGAGAGAGAGCGAGCGAGCAGGGTAGGAGCAGCAGAGAGCGAGGGAGACAGAGAATCTAAACGCTCCAGGTTCTGAGCTGTCAGCACAGAGCCAGATGCGGGGCTTGAACTCACAAAAGCAAGTTCTCATGACCTGAGCTGAAAAGTCAGATGTTTAACCGACTGAACCACCCAAGCATCTTCATAGATTTCTTATTCATAATTGCCCCAAACTGAAAACAACCCAAACATCCAATAGCTGGTGAACTGATAAACCAATTGCAATAATTCCATACACTAGTGTGCTGCTCAGTAACGAAAAGGAATGAACTATTAATGTCACAATGTGGATGGAGATCAAAAGCATTATGCTACATAAAGAAGCCAGAAACAAAAGACTTACAATGTGTAATTCCATTTATATGAATGTTTCAAAACGGCAAAATTAAATGGACATAAATCATGGTAGTGATTGCCAGGGGCTGGGGCAACTGACTACACAGAGGAGTACAGGGGAAATTTTTGGAGTGATAGAAGTAGCCTATCTTGAAGGAAGTAATAGTTCTATATCAGTACACATTCATCAAGATTTATAAAACTCCATACTTTAAAACAATAAATTTTACCATATGTGAATTATACTTCAATCAACTTGACTTTTTTTTTTTAATAGTTTATTGTCAAATTAGTTTCCACATAACACTCAGTGCTCATCCCCACAAGTGTCCTCCTCCATGCCCATCCCCCCCTCCCCCCACATCCATCAGTCCTCAGTTTTTGTCAGCATTCATAATCAACTTGACTTTTAAGAAATAATGTAGCGTATTTGAAATCACCCCCCACATGGAGGGTAGTTCATTCCAAACTCACCTAGGTGGAATGAAGCCAGGATCAGGGGAATAGATGTACATTATCATCATTTATTTTGGCTTCTCATAATTTTTTAGTATTGAATGCAACCATCTAAAACCTGGTAGCACTGTTGCACTTGATAGGAAATTAACAATTTCCCTAAGGTTGCTGCATTAATCAGGATAGAACAGTTTATGCTGGGAGAGCAAACCTCAAATCTCAGTGGTTTAACACAGCAGACATTTATTTCTTGCTCATGTAAATCCTGCTGTGATTTTCTGATGACTCTCTAGAGCAACTGCTGTCCATCCAGCCACTCCGTGGTCTCTGATAATCTTGTCTCCACCATACTGTAGCTGTGTCATCTGTAGCCCTCAGTCTCTTGGTCAGTGCATCAGGGAAAAGAATGCTCACTGCAGCAATCAAATACTCTGGTCTACAAGTGAAAACACATATCTTATCTTCTCATAATATTTTTCTAGGAACTAGTCACATGGTCCAGCCTAATTGTAAAGACAGAAAAGTATGATTTCCCCCTTTGTGGCAGGAAGAAGATAACCAGATAAGGGTAAGCACCAGAACCCTCTAACATGATTTCTTTACATTTTATTTCACTATATGGTTTCTGCTATTTCTTATTCAAATAAATATTCATTCACTCTTACTCTTCTGAACCGCGATGTAGTGATATATCCCCAGGCAGAAGCAGTATGGCGGCATATTCTTGCCCTGAATTTCATCATTTGACTCTCAACATTGTTGTACTGGGGCAAATGAACCCTACCAAGGGCTTAATGTTTTCTCCTGGGATTTTCTGTTGAGTTTTGGTATTTAGGGGCTGATGGGAATTAGTGTTGCACACTTCTCTTAGTCTTCTTGCATCTGGGAATTTGGGAGCAATTAATGTCATCTTTTAATGACAGAGGGAATTAACTCTGGATGTTAACGATGTTGATAGAATGTGCTCAGAGGTTCAGATGGCAGTCTGAACTTCTGAACTTTTAGGGGCCAAATATACACTCAATTCTTTAGAGATCCCTGAAGACACAAAATGAAAGAAAGAAAAAAAACTTTTCCAGCACTCATAGGAGGAGGTTTTATGTCTTTATGAGTTGAGAATCTTCACACTGTAGGGAGAGAAGTTAAGTTTAGATCACTGTTGAAGGAGAAGTTTTTAAGGACGTAGGAAAAAAGGTGTTGGGATGGGGGATCAATGGTGGAGCAGGAATGTGGAACAAATAGATGTTGATCTCAATCCAAAAAATGGTACTTTTGGAGAGCAATATAAATTTGGTGGTCCTTGAATCTGTCCCAATTTATTACTTTCCCTTGGAAAAAATAAGGTAACCATTTTTTTTTAATCTGTTATAAGAGAACACAACAGATAATGTGGTCAAAAAGGAAGTCATTGATGTAGACTGAACTATCCAGTTCTTAATAGTGGTCATTCTAGTGGGGACCAAAGCAACAATACAAAATGTGTGTGTAGGGGTGTGTGTGTGTGTGTGTGTGTGTGTGTGTGTGTGTGTGTGTGTAGGGGTGTGTGTGTGTGTGTGTGTGTGTGTGTATGTTCGTTATCTGAGCACATGTAATTCAAGTATAGTTAGGCAAAACAATAAGTAAACAGATTTAAAAGAAGTAAGCAGAAAAAGCTTTCAGAGATAGAGTTTCTGTCACAATGCAGCGCATGTAGTTACAGCCTAATTCATAGAAGATGCTGTATGTGATTTTCATTCCATCCCCTCTGGTCTACATATCAGTGGAGAATGCATCAATGGCAGACAGCGTTAAAGAAACATACTTCTTTTTTTCATGGATGCCAGACCAGGCCTTAGTGTCCCTTTCAGCCCAATGCTGAAAGTGGTCACAACACAAATCAACTAATCATCTTTGCATTCAATTTTAAAGTAATTTTCTATCAAAGATCAACAAAGAATTTCTGAATTTTGAATGGTGGAGAAGAGTCTTTCAGAGATTTTTTTTTTCCTTTCCACTGAAAGGTTGGAAAAATTATTCACTTCCTTCTTTCTTTTCTTCCTTTCTTTTGTCTTCCTTTGAACAAACATGTGTCAAGCACTCACCGTATGGCATGCAATGTACTGTGGGGAAATTCTAGGTAGTGTTTATCACTCACAACCATTTCCTTCTGGAAAGATTTTCTCCACTGTGCCAGAAGCCACATGGACCTAGGTTAACCCCACCATTCTGAGAATCCCAACTCCATCTCTGCTGCCACTGGCCCAGCTTAAACTCTGTTATCTCTTGCCTGGGTTGTTGCAGAAGCCAGCTTAGTAACTCCCTGTATTGACTCTGACCTCATCCAATTCATTCTCCACACTAAGGCCAGAGCAATTTCACACCAGATCATGTGATTCCCCTGCTTAAAACTCTCCCCTGGATTTTCCTCTTTCTGAAGGCAGAAACCAACATCTCAAAAATGGCTTTTATCCCTGCACCCTTCATTCCATGCCTGGTTATTAGCTTTATCTACTGACCCTCTTCTCTTCACTCTGTGATCCAATCACAATGCTCTTTCATTTCTCAAACTTCCCCATTATTTTTTGGCCTTGCAACTTTGAGCATGTTGCTTTGTGCCTAGAATGCTTCTTCTCAGCTCTCCTTCTTATTTACTCTCAGTCAATTTCCCTGAGAATGCTTCTCTGACCACCTGGCCCACGCCCAGGCCAGTTTAATAAATTTCATGGCACTTTTCTTTCTTTCATCGCTTTTGATGATTATATATTTAACTTGTTTGATTACTTGATTAATGCTGTCTGCTTTATTAGACTATAAGTTCAATGACTATGTAATGAGTACAGAGAAAATATCAGCTTTGATTGTGCGTGTGTGTGTGAGAGAGAGAGACAGACAGAGAGACAGACAGGCAGACAGACGGATAGAAACACTATTTAGCACACAGCAGATATTCAACAATAGTAGATTCATGAAGCCATGAGTAAAAGATGAACTCACTGGCTGTATTGATGAACAAATACAGATAGCTTGAATCTAATGGGGAATAGAAATAAGTAGATAGACAATTAGAATACAGATTGATAAGTGCTCTGAGTGCAGTTTGGTAAGTGACAAGCACAGTATGATATAGGCAAACATAAGCTGGTGCCTAATTCCAATTTTGAGAGACTGCTATACTAGAGATAAGAAGAAATTATATAATCAAGAGTTACAATAATCATATTGTAGAAATGGAGCATTACCCCCCTTTAGCCCTTGCAGGGCTGTGCATAGTAGTAAATAAGAAAAGATGGGGCGCCTGGGTGGCTCAGTCAGTTAAACATCCAACTTTGGCTCAAGTCATGGTCTCCTAGTCTGTGACTTTGAGCCCTGCGTTGGGCTCTGTGCTGATAGCACAGAGTCTGGAGCCTGCTGCAGATTCTGTGTCTCCCTTGATCTCTGTCCCTTCCCCACTAGCTCTCAGTCTCTCTCTCTCTCTCTTATTCAAAATAATAAAAAAATTTTTAAAGAAAAGAAATACAAGCTGCAGAAATTAGGCTGAAAAGGCTATATATTAAAGTTTGAACTTTAAATGATTACAAACAGAGAGACTAAAAATTCTTTCAATTAGCACATCTGTCTTCATTCAAGGAAGTGACCACTCTGAGGCCGATTAACTTGAAAAAAAGCACAGACAAAGTCAATTAATGGCAAAAATCCAAGTAATAACAGAATAAGAGAGTCTGAGTCAAAACTGGGATATACATTTTTCCTTTAGTTGTTTGTAGCTAGAAAAGAATGTAGGAACCCCAAGGACCTCATAAATACACACACACAGAGAGAGAGAGAGAGAGAGATACTTTATACACACAATATAATAAATAAAATACAGTACATTCTACATTATGGGTTCAGTCATTCTCATTCCCATTATGGGTTCAAGTCATCTTCTTTGTTGTTGTTATGCAATCTCCATTTAAAAAGTGAGTTACTATTAAACATATATATGGACACAAACAAATCCAAACTACATATGCAGTTGAGCTGATAGCCTAGACAAGCAGCTCACCTGTTAGCTGGTCATACTTGATCAAGATCTACTCCTGATGGAAGGTGAGGCACATGGTGTTCACAAGTAAATACACACTTGAACACTGGATTTGCCAAGTCGCTCCCAGAGCTGGGGTAAAGGAGTCCCATGAGAGTCTTTGTCTGATGGTGGAGCCCAGCAGCATTAGGGCAGAATGTGAATGCTAAGCCACAGAACCCATTCTTCCCTCACTGTGATCAACCAGATTTTGCTGTAGGGTAGCAAACAACTGCAGAGTCCAGTGGGAGAAGCCGACAGCTGTCACTACCCTGAAAAACTGGACGTCAGAAAAAGCATTCGGCAACGTCTTACAGCCGTGGGCTTGTTAGAAGCTGCCCCCGAGACCTCATCTTCCTCTTCATCCTCAGAAAGGGAAACTAAATATCACTGGTGAGCATGGACCCTCCCTGATTTCACCATTATCTTCTCATTTCCAAAGATGCTTTATGTCTTTTCTTCAAGCACTAAGAAATGTCTAGCTATATCTAGAAATACTGTTTTGTTCTTGTACAAAGAATGTTTCCTGCTCTTTGGAAAACTTCACTCCTTTTCTTTCTGAATTTACATTCGCAGAACAAGTTAACATCTAAGGACACAAAAGAGATCATATACCAAATTTAGTCTTGGTGAAATTATCTTAATACTTATAAGAAATATGTGTCCTTGGTTGAAAGCATGATAATTAAAGATAAATATAAGGTGTTGTTTAATGTGTGGTACGCAACTGGAGAGTGCCGTAAGTAAGTACAGAAGATGAACAGAAACAGATCTGTTTTCAGAATAACTGGCTTTAATCTATCTAGCTAAGTGTCCTTAAATAAATCACTTAAGTACCATGGGTGTCTTATAGGCAAAACAGAAGTAGAAAGTTTTAACTGCCTTAACAGGGTGATATGTTTATACTATGTGAATCTATGTCTGGGAAACTTTAAGACACTAAACATGTTAGATATTATTAGGACTGTAGCCATCATCATCATTAGAAGCTAGAAAAATAATTAAGATTATCTTTGGTGCATCTCTAGACTTTACACATTCATTCTTTGTCTTAGTTTGAATTCCATGGTGTTTTTCTAAAATGATCTTTGTAGCACATTGGCCCTCAGGAATGACAGTTTATTGAGTGTTCTTTTGTTTTTTTGCACTTTGAAGTAAAATTCTGAGACCTGTGAGTGACTTAGACTGTTCACTTGGTACCCACAACTTGTGCAATGTGACATCGTATTTGTATCAGGTGGTCTCTGTGTTTTCCTAAGTGAAATATTTTTCCAGTGTTGTTCATTTTCAGCACTTAACTGACAGGCACTAGGCATCTTCCTGACCATCCCCATTCATCCCAGGGTGAGCCCTGATCTTTGCATAGGTATACCATCGCCCTCTGCTGGACATACGAGGGCAGGCAGCCTTAGAATCTCCCCAAGTGTGGGTTTCTGCCAGCCTCTCTCCTATGTCATCAGATCTGAGTGGTCATGTACAGTCCCCATTAAGGGGGTTAGTAATGTTGGTAATGACAAAGGTTTGGGTATGCCAGAAAGATGCTTTGAGTAACATCATAAACAAGCATCTGACTTTTTAACTGGAGAGTAAGCTTCAACAATACTCATTACAAACCGACTTGTATTCACATTGCGGAACACCTTTGCCTTTTGATTGACTCAGCACATCTTGCTGAGGTCTCTTCCAAGTCAGAGAACTCTTTAACCTCACATGAATTGGAAGAAATATTCCTAATAGATAAGCATGATCTTCCAGTGAGATACAGCTTCTCATTCTGACTTAAGTAAACCCTGGTAAGCGATAGTCTCAGCGATTCTGTAATCATTTATTGAAAATCTACTGTATGACCAGAAAACTTTTAGGTGATGGGAATACAGCAATCAATAAAATACTTTTGTGAAGTTATATACCCTTAACCTTGTATCTATTTATGACCTGCTGAAATAGAAAATCTACTGTGAAGTGTTCAACTTTGTATGATGTAGAAAGAACCTGGGTTATGTATAATGAAAGAGCTTAAAATAAAAATGGAAATTAGGGGTTCCTGGGTGGCTCAGTTGGTTGAGCATCCAACACTTGATTTAGGCTCAGGTCATGATTTTAGGGTCATGGGATCTACTCTGCATCTGTGCTGAGTGTGGAACTTGCTTGGGATTCTCCATCCCTCTCCCTCTGCTCCTCTTCCCCCACTTCTAAAATAAACACATTTTTAAAATAAATGGAAATTAAACCCAGAAAAGAATACCAATGAAATCTATGATAAATACAAATAATATCTATCAGTCAGGTGATAAAAAAATCATAAAATCCTAAAACTGAAAGGATCTAAAATTCATCCAGCATCCAGCTCTTTCTATCTAAACAAAAGAGTTTCTAATGGATTTCAATGCGATTTATCTTCTGACACGTTATTCCCAAAAATTAGTGTATATTTCTCACTGATAAAAGTCACCCATATTTTATTTAAATATTATCCTCTCAATTCTCATCATTTTGCTTTAGGATTGACAACAATATTATTTGCTGCTTGGCATCTGCTGAAATTGAGTGGGCCTTGAATGGCCTAATTGCAAGTTCCCCTCCTCACTCCGTTCTTGTGAATAAGGTCCCCCAGACAAACAACCCTCCTCACTGAGGGGCCCAGGAACAGTTCCTGCTTATCCTTGGATAGCAGGTTTCATCTTCCTGCTCAACTGTCGATTATTCAAACAAGCCATATATATTATATTCTTTTGTGGGAACCAGAGTACCTCACTCTCTTGATACTCCAAGGCCTGCCTCCCACAGCTCCTGGTTGTTTAGTCTGCCCCCTAGTACAACCTCCATATGACTATGGCATGTGGTGTCCTCCTCCACTGGTGTGTGAGTCTATGTGACCAACAAACCACTGACTACCTCATTGGTCCAGTATTGAGTGTTGTGTATTTGGCCATCACCATAACCCTATGATGGGATGATGCAAATCCCTTGTTTACCAATGAAGTGAAGAGGAGGCAACTAAAATAATTCACACCTAAGAATTCTTAAACCAAGCTACACATCTTCTGGGTCTTTTCTTTTCCAGTGATTTCCACCTTCATCCCACAGAAATCACTGCTTGTGTAAAGCTAGCAAATTGCTCAAGTATAAAGTGGCATTTGGAATAGATGTGCTTTTTCACTGCGTGCAAATGAGGACCTCATAGTCCCAGTTGAGGCATAAATGAACTCAGAGATGTTTTTTTAATTGAATTCTTTTGAGAGAGAAAGAGACAAAAAGAGAGTGTATGCACAAGAGAGAGTTGGGGAGGAGCAGAAGGAGAGAGAGAGAGAGAGAGAGAGAATCTTAAGCAGGCTCCATGCTGAGCATGGAGCCCAACAATGCAGGGCTCAATCTCATGACCATGAGATCATGACCTTGAGACCCTGACTGTGAGATCGTGACAGTGAGATCATGACGTGAGCCAAAATCAAGAGGTGGCAGCTTAACTGATGGACCCACCCAGATGCCCGTGAACACAGAGCTTTTAAGAAGTCAGGGCTGGGCGCCTAGGTGGCTCAGTCAGTTAAGCATCTGACTTCAGCTCACGTCATGATCTCACAGTTCGTGGGTTCGAGCCCCACATCAGGCTCTGTGCTGATGGCTCAGAGCCAGGAGCCTGCTTTGGATTCTGTCTCCCTCTCTCCCTCCCCCTCCCCTGATCATGCTCTGTCTCTCTCTGTTTCTCAAAAATAAAAAAATTTAAAAAAAGAAGAAGTCAGGGCTTCATGAGAGCTAGAAGGACTGATGACTAGACAGAGGGTACTCAGAAATTACTGAAGCCAAAGATAAGTTGGATGAAAAATACTCATTTGTTTACCAATGAGTCTATGGAAAGGAATACTTAATTCTAAATGTCTCATGATATTTGAATATACCAAATAAATCCACAAACTCACAAGTAATTTTCTTCTCTATTTTCTTGAATGGTTTAATTCTTTTTTCTAACCTAAACTTATTCTTTATATGCTGACTCACAACTGCTCCCTCCAGAAATTACTAAACAAATGCACTAGATATAGATGGACATTAAGTCTGATTTCATAGAACATCAGCAATGGAAAGGATTTAAGAAATTCCTTAGCCCAACCATCCACCTTTCACTGAATTAATGGATGTGAAAATGAGGTTCAGTACACTGCGGTGAGTGTCAGGTGTCAGGGTTAGGCTTTCTACCCTCAGCCAGTTCGTGTTCAGCCCCACATCTCACCAAATTAATTGAAAATTGACTCAGTAGCCTGGCCAGATTCCTGATGTGGTAGCTTAGCATATCCATTGAATGGCAATGCACTGCATTAAGAAAGCACAGTTTCCTTGTTTCCTTAGGTTAGACATTACTTCCCTGAGAATCTGAAGAACAATCCAAATTATAACTCTTAAGAAGACTCCAGAATTCATGACATTCACAGATTAACTGTTTGATAATATTATTTGGTATCTTTTAAACTCAATGAAATCTGAAATCCTTACAGTTAGATATCAAGGAAACATAGTTACATAAAATGCCAAATCTCATAGGACCAATCCAGATCAGGATTTTACCTGTGTATTACATGCATGTGCATGATAGAAAACTACAAAGAATAAAGTCAACCAGTAGAAGCATGCACTGTGAGTCAAAATCAAACTGAAATTGAAACCCCAGGAAACAGAGCCTTCAGAGTAAGAAACTGTTCTATGAGAATGATCCAAAGTTGAGAAGGGAATTCCTTGCAAGGCCAACCAGCACAAAGAAATTGAGTTAAAGAAGCCCATACCAAAGCTAAAAGAATTTCAAACACACAGATGCATGTGCACACACACACACACACGCACAACCTCTTCTAAAAATATGAAACCCAAAACTGCATCTCTAAATTATAGGGATAGAAGAGGAAGGAGATAGAGGTTTGTGTATCCTTTTATCACTTCAAGAAAATGTTGAGAAATGAAGTTGAGAAATACAGGTGTTTTCCATTATGTAGATATGAATCCTTATTATGTCATGAAAGTTATGAGAAACCCACAGCCAGAAGACCCAACTAAGCCATAAGGAAGTGTATGAAAATTGCTAACATGTCTAAAATAAATTAGTTAATAATTTTTCTGGTAGATGTTAAGTCTGACAGTTGTTAAGGTGAAGGGTAGCAATGTTCAGGAGGTTTTGATGGGATTCTGGTTTAAGAACATGAGAGGAATTTTACATACCTTCAACCTAGATGAAATCTCACCTTGAAAAGCTAAGAGCAGTGAAGAAAATGATTGAGCAGCAGGCTTCCACAAGTGGGAGACTTTCCCAGCCAAATTTCAGTGACAGCCAAAAAGACTAGGCCATTTCCAAAAAACGAACTCATGAATTAATGGTGATTTATTACTTAGAGACCTGACATTAATTAAAGCAAATTTAGCAGTATCCTTATCACTTCAAGCTGATGTTATTGCAGTTGGCTGGTAAGAGAATACAAATTACTCAGGCAAGGGCCACCAGTCAATCATGTCCCTCCTAAAATGCCTTCCTACCCCAGTAGAGAAGTTTCTGGAACTGTAGGGCCCCCAAATTAAATTATGTTGGAAGGACCCTAGCCTAACTGTCCTCTTAATCTTGGTCATCTAAACTTCTTCCAAATGGATGACTTAGCTTTTAAAAATATTCTACAAGAAAATGAGTGGTGAAAAGAAAAATAGCCAGAAAAAGGAATTCAGGGTGGAATTGTATTTGGATTACACAGCTCAACTAACAAGAATGCTACAGACTTGATTTTAATACCTACTGAATAGTAATTACATGTACACATTTTAATAGGTAAAAATTTAGTTAATGTGTCAGAGGAAGATGATAACTGTTAAGTACAATAAATTTATTTTACTTGCTTTTGTGACAAACATCAATTGTAATTCACAGCTCCTGGGTACCAAAGAGTCCATAGGGCAAAATTAATAATAGGGGAACATATTGAGTTCCTTTTATACATTTTCTAATCATCACCACTACTGACCCCCCAATTTCTGCCTACCTTCACAATGGGATGCCTATACCTTAAGAGCTTAATGCATCTGTCAGGTTTTGAAATTATACTTTAAGCATTCTGGTACTAAATAGGAAAGTGAGCACTCAATTGCAGCATATTCTTTTTTCTCCCCCCCCCCCCACATTTTCTGAATTAATCATTCAGTGATATCAAATTTAACTGGTAGTTACATCAGATGCTCTCACTAAAGTGATTCATTCTCAGCTTTAAAAAACACCACTGCCAATATTTCTGCCCAGGTCCTAGACCAGTGTTAATGGAGGTTAACATGCATTGAGCTCTTCCTCTGTGGTCCAACTATGGATTAATTCAGTGTATTGGTTCTCACAATAACCTTGTAAGGTAGCCACTACTATTATCCCAGAGATCACAAATATCTAAATCAAGGCACAAAAAGCGAAAGTAAGCTACAAACTTGTAATCGCACTTCTGCAAAGGAGGGAAGCTGAGACTTAAGTCCAGATGCATCAATTATCTATTGCTGCATAAGAAATTATCCTAACACAAGGGGCTTACATTTATTTCACAGTTTCTGTGAGTCAGGTTTCCTTGTGGCTTAGCTGGGTCCTCTGGCTCTGGATTTCTCACAGGGAGGAAATCACTGTCATCTCAGCATTCAATTGAGGATCGATCTATTGCCAAGCTCGTATGGTTGTTTGCAAGATTCTGTTTCTCACTGGCTATTGGTCTGACGGCCTCAGTTCTGTGCAGGTTCTTGCCTGGAGGCTGGCCTTGCGGGCCTGTCTATAGGCTGGCACTGAACATGGCAGCTGGCTTCATGAATGAGCAAACAAGAGAACCCCAGGAAGAATTTGAAGAAAATGGAAGTCACTGTCTTTTACAACATGATCTTGGAAGTGACATCATTTAGAAGCAAGACATTAGGTCTCATGCCCACTCAGGGAAAGTAAATTGAGCAAGCTATGAATATGAGCAAGCAGATATGATTAGGACCCATTTTAGGAACTGTCTACAATACCCGGTATGCCTTTTAAAACTGATTTTTAAAAATGTATCTCAAGCCTTTTGATGATATAATTTGTAAATCTACATTTCCTCTACCTTAATCCTTCTAATAGATTGTAAAAGCACCATTACCAATCATGCAGAAAGAGCACTCTACAATTTTATGTATTTTTGAACAGTTATTAAAGAAGAACTCTGACTTACAACTTAGTGTGACTTAGTAAACAATTCAAAAGCAAATTTAACTTGCTAGTACATCTTGTGGCTCTGACTTAAAAGCCTCTAACCTTATAAAATCATCTATAAAATGTGGTAAGTACTAAATATTCTTTATTTGCTATTACATATAAATCATATTAAAAGGCAGAATGTTATTTTTTTTCTTTATTTTCTTTTTCTTTTAAGGCTCCATGCCCAGTGTAGAACCCAACTTGGGGCTTGAACTCACAATACTGAGATCAAGACCTAACATGTATAGAACTGGAAGGTATTATGCTTAGTGAAATAAGTCAGTCAGAGAAGGACAGGTATTATGTGTCTTCATTCATATGTGGACCTTGAGAAACTTAACAGAAGACCATGGGGGAAGGGAAGGGGGGAAAATAGTTACAAACAGAGAGAGAGGGAGGTAAACTGTAAAAGACTCTTAAATACAGAGAACAAACTTAGGGTGGATGGGAGGAGTGGTGGAGAGGAGAAAATGGGTGATGGGCATTGAGGATGACACTTGTTGGGATGAGCACTGGGTGTTGTATGTAACCAATGAACCATGGGAATCTACCCCAAAAACCAAGAGCACACTTTACACACTGTATGTTAGCCAATTTGGCAATAAATTATATTTAAAAAAAAAAAGACCTAAGCTGAGATCAAGAGGCAGATGCTTAATCAAGTGAACCAAAAGGCAGAATTTTAGATGCAGGAAATTTTAATGAGCTTGACATAAGAAAGATAAAAAAAAAAATAGAGTAAACATCGCTTCTTATCTTCAGCCTTTGTTTTAGACAACTGATGAATACAAATTCAAACACAGGGTAGGATTGCTATGTTTTATGAAATAGTGAAGAGATTTCCTCTATATTTAATATATTCATATAACCAATTATATATATACATATATATATATCTATCTATATAAAACCTTCTCTAGGTTGTGTGCTAGCAATCAACACCCAGCTTCAATTTCAATAATATCTTTCAAGGGGGTGATAGTGATAGTAGCTACTAAACATTTAAAAGTGTGATCATATCCGCTTAACCACCAGCCAATTTTATTTAAATCAGGACTGTTCAAGAAGAATATTCCATCAGCTATTCATCATCTAAATTCTGGTTCATCATATGAACGGCAATATGGCACCTGTTTAAAAAAAAGTCATGAGACATTTCTATCTAGTAAAAAATAGGTATTGGCTATTCCTCATAGTAGCATTTTTGAAACAAGCTATCATATCTATGTTTTTTATCTTATTTTTTTAATGTTTATTTATTTATTTTGAGAGAGAGAGAGCACGAGCAGAAAAGGAACAGAGAGAGAGAGAGGAAGACATTAAATCCCAAGCAGGCTCCATGCTATCAGCACAGAGCTGGATGTGGGGCTCGGTCTCACAAACCAGGACATCATAACCTGAGCCAAAATCATGAGTTGGACGCTTAACCAGTTGAACCACCCAGGTGACCTGCCTTCCCTCTTTTTATTAATGCCAGCTGAAAGGTTTAGGCATCTTCATGACCATCCTCATTCCCAACAACAACTACAAGTTTGAGAGTCCCCAAGACCATCCCCAGGTTTGATAATTTGCTATAAGGACTCCCAGAATTTAGAAAAGCCATTATACTCATGATCCTGGATTATTATAGCAAAACGATACAGGTTAAAATCAGCAGAGGGAAGAGTCACATAAAGCAGGGCTGGGAGACACCGAGGTTCAGAGCTTCTGGTTGTCCCTGACAGGTGGAGAGGTGTAGATAGGGCCTATTTCTTCTAGCATTAATGTGGGACAATATCCATGGGGTATTCTCAACTAAGGAAGCTCCTCCAAGCTCTAGTGTCCTGAGTTTTATTGTGGCTCGGTGACATAGACATGATTGACCTTCTACCAGGCTGACCTTAGTTTTAAGCCTCCCCACAGGTAATTTGATACTAATTGCCTAAGGCCCTCACCATAAATCACATTCTTAGCACAGATCCCTGGCATGGCTCAAGCCTCCAAGTAAGCAAAGACGCCCATATGAAGCAGACATTCCAAGGGCTTGACGATTACTTCCCAGAAGTGAGGGAAGTAAGCCTCTCTTTAGGCAAGGTTAATTCTTCCTAATTAGAGATCATTTTTGTTACAGGAATATACTTCTTGGGATTCTCCAAATACTCCTCAGTGTCTTCTATTCCCATGTGATGTATTTGTTCTGTTGGCATCTGTGTAAGAGAATCCAGGGCCTGACCTGTTTTCACTCCAATGGACCATGAAGACTTGGCTGAGTTTTGTGCCGTTTTTGCCTTTCTTTTCCATGGTGTGGCATTGGGCACACTTGAGAACAAAATTCCCCCAGCCCTTCTTGACATCAGCTGCATGCACTATAAGGTTGTTGGAGGAGACACGGAAAAGAAGTCAAAGTTATCACTGTTAGACAACTGGAGTGCACACTGGAACACTCTACTCCAGAAGTTCCTGGAGCCAGAAAATAAACTTCAGTCATGTCTGCTGAAACTGTATGACCTATACTGGTGGCTCACAAGTGTTGAAGATTTTCTGAATCACCTGGAGAACTAATAAAGAACATAGAGGCCTAGATTCATAGAAGAGAAATAAAGCGTGGGCCTCTTTGTTACTAAACTCCCAGGTGATTCTTATACTTACACAAATGTATGAGTACCGATTATGGCAGTAAAACCTTGGTTTGAGAGCATGATTTGTTCTGAAAACATGCTTGTAATCCAAAGCATTTATATATCAAAGCAAATTTCAAGAACCATTGGCTCAGTTGTGATGTGATGTTCAGTGTCACATACTACTTGTACTGCAAGACATCACTCGTTTATCAAGTTAAAATTTATTAGAAATATTTGTGTATCTTTCAGAACACTCGCAGAAGAAGTTACTCACAATCCAAGGTTTTAATGTACTCTATATGAACTCTATTGGGAATAGGCATCCTTACTAGGAATTTGAAGTTAATTTTGCTACTATGAACCTGAACTCATTGCAGTTTCAGAGTGTGCTCCAGGCTCCCCTACACCCTCCCTATCTCCAGTTGTATTGTTCAGTCTATGTAATTCTTGTTCCTGCCTAGTCAGCAAGAACCTTGACACATCTAGCTCTTGTGAACTTACTCTCTCAAAGGAAAACAAAAATTACATTTACTGAATATTTGCTATGAACTGGCCAATTTGATACATGTTTCAGAGACATGACTCCCTTTAATTCTGATGAAAACCTTGCAAACTAGGTGGTATTATCTCATTTTTTTCCAGACGAAAAAGAACTTAAAGCTCAAAGAGATGCAAAGTTATATATCTACTATGGACTGAATGAGAAAACAGGTCTACTCAACTGTAAAGACCTCTCCGATCCATCACATGCCTTTCATTGTGGAGACTAGTAACAACAATCTACATCAGCTTCATCTAGAACACATCTGTGCTTTCTTAAACTTTGAAGAAGAAGGCACTAAGCCAGTTAGGCAGGCGTTTTAAGTTGTAGAGGTCAGACCAGTCATCCTATGTGAAAATCTGTGAAAAGCGGTACCTGATCACCCTTTGACTGATGGGTTTATTTAATGGGAAAGCATTTACTGAAACCTACTATGCAGCAGGTCAGCACTGGGTACTCTGCATCCGTCTCTTTCTGATAGTGTTCATTGTAACCAGGCGTTGCTGTCTCTTTCCTGATCTCACAGAACAGCACATGTATCTTCTTGCAAGAGTCCCAGCGCCTTTATTAATCAGGAAACAGATCCTCACAAAACATTAAAGGTGATTAAATGAAGCAAACTTTATTCAGGTTCCTTGCTGGCTTTCTCAGATCTGTATAAATGTCTTTTGGAGGCTAGACTAAGACAGCCCTTATTTTTGAAGTTTGAAAATTAGGACTAAACTTTATTTATTATTCATACCCTTTGAAAGAATTTTTAATTATAAATTTAAATGCATTATGTGCATTTTAAAGAGTTTAAGAGGAAGTTAAAATATATCTTAGTATTTAATGGTAATCAGGGCCATATCTTCTAATATTTGTTTTCATTCTCTATAGTCTAATTGGTTCTTTCTCATTTCCCATTAGCTCTTATTAGCAGAGGAGTCTTATGAGCACAATATAGCATGTCTACATTTAGTGCTTCCTGTCTCAAAAACAGCAATTTCATTCACTCTCCACTCACATGTCCATGGGAAATTGTTCATCTTTTTCAGAGCTGCTCTGGACATTCTTCAAAGCAAATATATTTGGTATATTACTTTGTATTCCCTGAACAGACAGCAACATAGTTTTTGACAGCTTATTTTCAACAGCTAAGCATGAAGTCATTGTAAAACAGTCTAAAGGCATTTAGTCTGGTGTTAATGATCTGTTTTGACTCTCTCTTGTCTACAGTATCTGATGTTTCTGTTTCAACTTCTGCGGCAGAAGATAAGGTGACATTTGATAGTCAGGTTCAGCCCATGAAAAGTTTAATTTAATTACAGAAGGGGCTGATTTGCTAGATTAAAAGGTCAAGTATTGTAAAATTCATTTTGGGGGACAGAGATTTGAGAGGGCTGCCCGGTGCAAAGTTCACCGCAGTCAGATGAGAGCAAGGCACTGAGGAAATGAGGAAGAGTTAAAAACCGCTCGCTGGCTATTTTCATTCAAGGAGACACATTCAATTATATACAAAGGGTTGAATGTAATACTTACAATCCTTTATCATCAGTACTATTTTTTTTTTAAGCTATTTAAGAGTTTTGCATTAGGGTGATTTGCAAAAAAATAAAATAATAAAATACAAACAAAGGCAGATTTAGGGAGTGAGCCTAGAACTCTCTTTGTTATAAAATGCTACACGAGACTCACTGTTAACATGAAAGGCCACTAGCACCTGCCCACCCCCTACACTGCACACAAAACCCGCTGAATTTTTATGAAGTGTCATAAGGCTTAAAATACGGCAATGAATTCCAGAGAGCTGGGGTTTGCTCTCGGCCCGCTGCAGAAGATCTGGAAAAACAAGAGCCAAGGCTTCTTTCTGAACAACCTCCTTTGAGGACGTGACGCGCCTGAGTAATGACGCCTGTGTCCCCCACACCAGGGGCGACCTGACCAGCTGATTTGAAAACCATTTGAAACAGCTGAGCCACTACCCGATCCCAAAGAATAAAGAGCGGCAGAGGTGCAGCTGGTGAGAAACGAGTTCAGGGCTGCGGGAGCATCAACCACGGAGGGCAGGGAGGAGTGGGAGCTGGGCGGGCTCTCAATTTGGCCTCGTTCCACAGATCAAACGTTGATCAAAGGATTAAAGAGGATCAAAAATGACTCAAAGACTCCTGGCTGCAGCTGCTGAAAGAGGGGCCGCCTCATTAGACAATACGGTGTGAGGAATGTGAGCAGCTGGATCTCGGTGCCAGTAAAAAACCCTCCAGCTCACTGTGCGCATTAAACTTGCGCCTGCATCAGTTCTTGGCCGCAGGAATTTTCACTGCACTGGGAGGCGGCTCAGGGANACACTTCAAAAAATCTAATTACAAAATCACTGGCTGAAGGGAACGTGTGGATGTCATATGTCTGGACCTCAGTAATCCATTTGACGAGGTGCCTTGCAAAATCTGACTTGAAAAATTAATACTAATTGATTTGGACAGAAGTGTTGTCACATGGATTGAAAACTGGCTCAAAGACTGTAAACAAAGGATAATGACAAATGGCAGTGCAATCAAGGAGCGCTAGTCCAGTTTTCCATAAGAGGGTGGCGTCCAGGGAGGGAGCCTCCCTGAGTCAGGATTGGGGTGTATTTTTGGTCAGCACAGATATTATCTACAAAGAAATGAAGAGCAGATGAACAAAATCGCAGCTGACTCTGAGTAGGAAGGAGGGTAAACATTAATAAAAGAGGAATCACGTTGGGTCAAAGGAATGCTGGAACCATAGAAGGGGAAGATCAATGAAAAAAATCACTGTAAATATGAGAAAATGACAGGGAGACATTCTTTCCAATCTCAGAAATTTAGAGCATACATAGATACATTTAGAGCACACGTGGAGTTTGTCTGATATTTTATCATCTCTTGAGCTTCCTGTTGATGCTCTAGTATTTATTTGAACAAAATAATGGTAGATTTCAGGGCAATAAATCTTCTTACATTTGGAAAGCTTTTTAAAAATGCTAACCTCCAGCCCTATTGCTTTCAGAGCCCAGATCTTTGGGTGTAGGTTCATTTGCATGCTGATTTGACAGCTGAAAACTTAGAGTAAAAATTGAAAGCATTTGTAGTCAGGCAACCAAAATGAAACATAAAGAGAAAAAAATAACGATGCAAATGCAGCTTGTATTATTTGCACCTGGAGCTCTCATAAGACCTGGTTTACCTATTAATATGAAGAGTACAATTTCCTGCCAAAATCAATCATTCGATTACCCATTGATTGAACTTCGATGATGCATCGAGTCCTTTCACTAAAAGGTTTTTGTTTTTATAAGAAAAGAGTTATTCCAAAGCAACATTAGAAAAACAAGGAAGGCACATTTCCTTATCTGAAGTTTTACTCACAAGCAAGAATCTTAGAATTTCACTGTTAAAAAGAACCTAAAGGTGCATGGATTCTGAGTCCCTTCCTTTTGGACAGGAACCGGACCTCGCAGGGACGTAAGTCTCCGCTCCTGTTGATGTGGTCCGGTTGGGGACCTATGGAAGTTTCTGCCCAAATGCCTCCACACACCTGTGCATTTGTGAGATCCAGTGGAATCTTTCACTTCCCATAGGCATCCATCATGCCTGAGCTCTCCCTTCACCGCTGTCCTTCCAGCCAAGCTGAGCCAAGTGCGACAGAGGCACCGTGTGCCTTCCCCAGGCATTCATTTTGGATCCCTGACCAAACCCGCTGCCTGAGCCAGGCCCCAGAGTGCGGCACCCGTTAGTGCTTCTCTCTGTGCCAGGGTGAACAGCACTCTAGAGTCTTTCAGAACTTGGGACCACTTAATCCCACAGTACTTTTCATTGTAGCCATCCTTGGCCTCCACCCAAAGTGCACGTTCCAGCAGTGGTCTGTCCTCTCACATCCTAATCCTCACCCTTCTCTCTGCTTCCTCTCCTATGAGTCATCTTCCATTTCTACTTCATTTTCCTGTCAACTCTTGGCCCCGCTCCCACTGCTCCCTGTGACTGCCCTGCCTTTCCCTCCATATTCTACCTGGTAGGCACCCACTCTCCTTTTCGGGCCCATCTCAACCACCATTCCCTTCTCTGCAAAGGAGAATCACCACCTGCCTCCTCTTAGCTGCCTTGGCCTGTGGAATTGACAACTCCCTTCATTTTTTTCCCCTTGGCTTAACAGAAACAGAAAGGGAAGAACCCGTCAGTTCTATGAGGCAAGGCAGTTACTGTAACTCTTTAAGTGGTTCAAGAATTTATTTGTACGTCTGCCTGCACTGGAATACAGGCTCTCTGAGGGCCTTGACCTTGTTTTGTACCCCTAGTGTAGCCTTAGTTTGTAGAACAGCGCCTCCTGGCATATAGTAGGCTCTCTCTAAATATTTAAATGAGGATCTCTACTGGACTGTTCGCTTCTTGGAGGCAGAAACAATGTCTTCTTTCCCTATCATCTCACAGTTCCTAGTACATACGGCTGGATAATCATATTGAATTCTCTCCACAGTGCCATCGGGAAGGCTTCTTCTATTGTAAATAAATTCCCCTTTCACCGAAACTCTTTACTCAGCTTTCCCCCAGTTTACTTACCCTATCTGAAACCTGGTTCTCCTGTAAGGTGAGACTTCTCTTTTTGTCCTCTTGAAAAGAGGCTACTTATCCACACTGCCCTTTTTACCTAGGACTTAGGGTCAGCCTACTTCTAAATTCCCATTGCAACACACTAACTGTCCTCATAAAAAAAAAAAAAAAATTATTGAAACAGTAGTCAATACCCCTATGGCAATCCGCCTCCAGTCTCTGTCTTCACTGAAATGGCTCTTAGTTGAGTCAAGTGTAATGGACAAGTCTTGAGTCCATTTCTGGCTACTTTCAATTCTCAGTTCATATATTTTTCAAATTCTCTATAATATCGGACACATGCTACACCTGCTTCTTTTCCGCTCTGTGCTAATTTTTTTCAGTGTTTTAAAAGCTCTTTGCCTTCCATCTTATCCTTTATCTAGCATTTTGCCTTCAGGCCTCTGAGCCTTATTCTCTGGTTAAACTATTACCTTTGAAATGATGACTCTCAAATGCATTCTTCTAAGACACAATCTCGTTTATCCGTCTGTCTCTTGAGAGCTCTAGTGGGTAACCTAAAACAGTTCAACATCAACCTTCAGAAAGATGCTTTTATTATGTATCCCCTAACTTTTCATCCCCTGTGGCATCCTCTTACTTAGTCTAAAGTACCCCCCAATTATCCTGTCTTCTCAGCTAGAAACATGGAGAGTATTTCTAGACAATCTCCACTCTTTTTGTCTTAGTGGTCAATTGTTTTTATTCTATTTCCCTTATTATTTTACCATCTATCCCTTCCTCTCTATCCTTATGATCACTATGTGAAAATAGTCTCCAAAACACAATGCTCTTGTTTAACAAAGATAAATGTGATTTATATAGATGTCTTTTCAGTGTATCTTCCTCTTTCTTGCAAGAAATACTTAAGAGCCAGTTGCTATGCCCATAGTGATAATGGAGCAAAAGAGTGGAAGACTGAAAATAACCAGAAACAGGACCCAGGGAAAGAAAGGTAATGGGGAGAAAGCACACATTCAGAAAAGCAAGAAGAGGAGTGGGGAAAAACTCCTGGAGCCGACACCTGAAGTGAGGATGGAAGAAAGTTCTGGGAACAGTCCTACGGTTTGAGGGAAATAGAAAGATGGATGGAGAAAAAAGATTTTTATAATACTATTCCTGAAATTCTAATAAAGTCTTATATTGCATTTAAATATCCTTGGCTCCAAAATGTGTTTGTGATATCACAAAGATACTGGGTCACATGAACACCAAGGTTTAAATGCTCTACACATAGATTATTGTAGTAGTTCTATGGAATGTCCTGGATGCTCTCTTCAAACCTCCATCTGGATGTCAGAGTGACATTTTAAAGATAAAGACTTGATTACTACAATGCCTTGTTTGAAAATTTTGAGTGATTTATCCAAATGGTCACAAAAGTTCAAGCTACTAATTTAGGCATGATTGTCCCTTATACTGTGACCTGTGACCAAGCATTCAACCAAAGCTTCAGCCATTCCTCAGTGCTAAGATCTTTCTGAATAGCTAGCAATCCCCTGAAAACATCACCTTGCATATGATTTGTTTCTTCTACTTCAAAAGATCTCCTTTCCTTCTTCACCTCACTAGTTCGTATATGTCTTCAAATTCTATACAAATGACTGCTCCTAAAATGCCTTTCCTGGCATCTGAATCTGAGTCAGATGATTGCCCCCGTCATCCTGATAATCATGACCCATGCATTCTCTTGCCCATCATCCCTTCCTTCTCCTTGAGAGAGCCAACATTACCAGATTGATGTTTGCCTGCAAGATCTTTTTTTCAGAGCATTTATGAACACCACACATAATATGTGTATGAAATATGTATGTGTAGTTTACAAAATTGGATTATATGTATTATAAAATCGATCAAGAATATAAATAGGACAATATCCAGGATTCTTTTGAGCAAAACAATGAAGACCTGCTATAACAAATAGTAAACTATAACAAATAGTAAAATATATTGTCTCAAAGTGTAAACTGAGTGTTGTGGACATATATGAAGTTTTATACAGACTGGTGAATCTGTGCAATGCATGAATGATACATGGAGTTAGACATACCCTAAGTCAGTATTTAATATCAGTGAATAAGAATGAGGTATTCAATAAAGGGGTAAGAAAAACTAGCTAAATACTTGAAAAAGAAGGCTTGGGTTCCTACCTCAAAACAAACAAAATAGATTTCATATGGATTACATATTAGGAAGCAAAAATAAATCCATAAAAGTACTTGAAAAATACAGGAAATAGTTTTTATTATTGTAGAGTAAAAAAAAAAATCCTATCTGAGTATAACCTGAAGATTACATTCCTTAAAGGAAAAGACTAAATAGTTTCTTTGTAAAACTGTATTTTTTATGGTAATTGTTTCTTTTAAATATTGTGAAATATGGTTTTTCTGCTTTGCCTCTGGACTTTTCTCAGTAAAAATGACACTAGAGCTATTGTTTCAATCATACAATTCAAGGAAATCTTTATAGGTCATCAATATAGTCCCAGCTTTTAAGTTTCAGAATCTCCCCGAGTACCTTCCAAGATATTGAGATCTATCTGGTTTATAGAATTTTTCCACCTTGAGATTTTGTGACTCTTGGCAAAAAAATCTTTTACTGTTTTATCCTAATCCTTTTATTTACCACATTTTTCCTCATACACATCTCTCTGTGGATCTGCAAAACAACTGATTGTCCTTCTCCATTTGGAGTAAAGTAATGGAATTTAAGAATTAGCAGCCCTAATTTTCTACTCACCTTCAGAATCCCATCTGGTTCCTATCATTTCCTCCAAGGTCCTGTTAGATGTATCAAAATGCTATCTAAGTCCTTTATTTCTTACCATCTCTTGTCTGATCAGGCATTAGAACAGGATGGGTAGCTTGAGAGGGAAATCTAAGAATGAGAAGTTGGAAAATGTTACTGAAGTTTAAGAATGGAGAATCAATGGGGCACCTGGGTGTCACAGTCAGTCGAGCGTCCGGCTTATGCTCAGGTAATAATCTCATGGTTTGTGCGTTCGAGGCCTGTGGTCAAGTTCTGTGCTGACAGCTCAGAGCCTGGAGCTTGCTTCAGATTCTGTGTCTCCCTCTCTCTCTACCCATTCCCTACTCATCGTCTCTCTGTCTCTTTCTCTCAAAAATAAATAATAAACATTAAAACAAAAATATTTAAATAAAAAGATTGGAGAATCAAGACCAACAGCCAGAATTTTGGCACTTGAAATGGAGGGCAAAAGAACTAAGCGCCTCATAGAATGCACCTAGGCCAAGCCAGTGAACAGGTACACCCAACCACACTCTGAAGACCAATTTAGGAATGAAAGTAAAATCAGAGGTCATGATAGAGAGGTAAACATTTCTGTTAATGGCAAGACCTGAAGGAGGACTCATGTGTCTCAGGCACTTAGAGAGAGGATGTGGGAGAAGACAGGGGGATCACCCAGGAACATGAACATGGTCAGACTGAGCAGCTACGTTGGACCAAAGTTCCTTCTGTTTTTTCCTGGTCAGTTAAGACTAACTATAGCCATCCACAAAACTCTGAAATCTCTCCAAGTTCTTTCTCTCTCTTAAATGATAGAAGTGAACATTGAGGTTAACGTTGGTGTAATGAAATATAAGGACTTGCCCCAATTTCTTATGTGTCTAGAACAAGGGTCAGCATAATTTTTTTTCTAGAAAAAGCCAGAGAGTACATATTTTAAGTGTGCAGGCCATACAATTTCTATCACAGCTATTCAACTCTGCTGTTATAGCACAAAAGCAGCCACAGACAATAAACAGAAGAATGGACATGGATATGTTCCAAAAAACTTTTATTTATATAAAAGGGGCAAGAAATTTGCTAACTCCTCATGTAGAATTTGCTTGTATTAGCCATTGTTGCTCACAATTATTAGATTCTGAGCTAGGCTTGGAAAATATTTTTATTACATGCAATTTTTCATTATAAAGATAATTTAGAAAGGATCTGATCTACGATGTTTTAATAATGCTTTACCTAATATTAAGTGCAAAGAAATTTAATTTTGATTTTCACAATCTACTCTCTCATTTAAAAATTACAGACGTGGGGCACCTGGGTGGCTTAGTCGGTTAAGCGTCCGACTTTCGCTTAGGTCATAATCTCGCGTTCGTGGGTTAGAGCCCCACGTCGGGCTCTGTGCTGACTGCCAGCTCAGAGCCTGGAGCCTATTTCAGAGTCTGTGACTCCCTCTCTCTCTGGCCCTCCCCTGCTCACACTGTCTCTCTCTCTCTCCTAGAAATAAATAAAACATAATAATAAAAATAAAAATTAGAGACATAATGTGCCTTTTCTATTTCAAATCTTTGATTTGATCTAAGTGCTGACAGGAACAGCAACAGGAAGGATGAGTTGCAAGCATTTTTCCCCTAAGACAATGAAGATCAGTGAAATATATTTTTAAAAAGTGATGTTGGAAAGTGCCTTTTGCTGGTCATCTCTTTCATCTTGCACTGTAGCCAAAATGAGAAGCATTTACTCTTATTTTATTTATTTTTATGGTTTCCAGTAAGAAATCATTCTCTAATTCCATCACCACACTCAGGGTGCTAAGTAAACCTGTAGAGACACATTCCATGAAGGAGTTCAAGAGGCCAAATGATCAATGATTTGCCAAAGAAGCAGAATATTGCTTACTTGCCTACAATCCTTTAAAGAAAACAAGAAAAATTAACAAGGGAAGAACAGTAAAGGAATTGAAAAGGTCTCAGAGTGTATCAAGCATCCACAAAACAATTTAATTTTCTCAGTCGAGATGTTGCAAGTGGTAATGAATAAATCATGTCCCTATTTGTTAATATGCTCCATCAGGTTACTTGTTTTGAGGGAAAACGAGGACTCTGCTGCTAGAGTGTTTTCATTTATTCCATAGCTATAGAGTTTTAGCATTTCTACTTACTTATCATTAACACTTTGTTACTACTTTTCATATTTCAAGAGCTAAAAGGGTAAATCAATTCCATTCAGTTCACAATTCAATTCAATAAATATTTACTGACTGCCTACTATGTACCTGATCATGATCTAGGAGATTAAAATTCAACAATGAACAAAACAAAGACTCCTTTTCTCATGGAGTTTATAGTCTATTGGAGACAGATCAACCATAACTGTAACAAATAACAAGTCATGTATTTATTAGATTAGAAGATGATAAACAATGGTGAATTCTGAAGCCTGGGGAGAGGGTAGACTGCTACAGTATTTGGTAGAGGTCAAAGTAGTTCTCTTTGAGAAGGTAAAATTGTGAGCCAAGACTGTATCTGGGCAAAGAATATTTCAAACAGAGGAAATAACCAGAGCAAAAGCCCTAACATAGGAATATTTCTAGAAAATGGGAATTAAGAGAACAGTGTAGCTGGAGTAAGGCAGGGACTAGTGGTATAGACAAGGACTTCATGGATTACAAGACTGAAAGATTGGTGCTAGGGCACACTTGGGGAAATTCTGATGTCTTCTGCTCTGAGTGAAATAACGAACAATATAAGCATTTTGAACAGAAGAGAGACGTGGGCTGACTTGTAGTTTAACAGGTTCATTCTGGCTTCTATGTATGTAGAAAAGTAAGGAAAGGAAGGGTAGAAGGACAGACACCAATTAGAAGGCTATTGGCATAATCCTGGTGAGCAATAATAGTGATTCTGGGTGATGAGAAATAGTCAGATTCTGAATAGGAACCAAAGGGTATCTCTTGCCCTGACTGATGCATTTGAAAACCCAGCCACCAAATGGAATCATTCTTATTAACTACACCATGTACTCAAGCATCCCCAAAGCTCATAAATATGCACATTTTTCTCCTGCTATTAATAAAGATTTGGAAGAAAATTGAGGGGAAAAAAGTTCTAATTCAGACTGAGAAGAGAAAAAAAAGAAAAAAAATGAGCACTGGAAAGATGATAGATAAGGCTAGAATAATGTGTCTGTCAGGTCAGTCTGGACATGTGTCATCCAAACATCAAAAGTTAGATCAACCTAACAGTATAGGATTTGGGACAAGAGAGGATAGAAACCATGGCAAAGAAAATATTAGTATGTAGTTTTACATTAAAATATATGAAAATTATATTTAAAACATTACCTTTAAAACTTATTATAGTGATGCATTTGGTTATGTATTATCTATCATTATATAAAAACTATAGCAAAACTTAGTTGCTTTAAACAAGAGACATTTAGTATCTCACATTTTATGTGAATCAGGAATCCAGGCAGAGCTTAGTTGGGTGTCTCTGAGTCAGGGTCTCTCACAAGGTTGCAATCGAGGTATTGGCCAGGGCTACAGGCATCTCAACTCTGGAAAGATCTACCTTTGAGCTCATTCATGTAGCTTTCGGCAGGCCTCAGATCCTTTCTGGTTGTTCTCTCCAGATATAAATTCCTTTTTGTGTGGGCTTTACCTTAGGGCTCCTCACAACACTATGCTTACTTCCCCTGAGAAAGGGCAGAGAGAGTCAGAGAGAGGGAAAGAGAAACAGAGACAGAAAGACAGAAAAATAAAGCATCTAAGATAGATACCACAGTCTTCTTGTAACCAAATCTATCAAGTGACTTCCCATTAGGTCTGCTATATTCTGTTCTTTAGAAGCCAACAAGGAAAGGAGGTTATACATGGACATGAGTGTCAGGAGCCCAAGAACGCTGGTCATCCTGGAGGTTGCTGACCACAGGACATTCTACTGCACAAGAATTAAGATGATAGGCACCTAAGTAGTTACAGTAGACTAATGGAAATCTTAGATAATTAAATCTTAAATTTCACTTTATTTGTATACCTGACAGATTAGTTCCCATTAATTATTTTGAGTTCACTCATCCACTCATTGTTAAAGTTTGGCTATAATAAAATTCCATAATTTCTAGAAAACAAAAAGTTGAATTAAATATGGTTATAATTTGAGAAAGATAAAATACAATGCATATCAAATAATATTCTATATTTATTTCAAGTAGTCTAATGATTAGTATCACAATATTTTGTTATCTCTTATAGTAAATACATAGAAGTTTTAATTTTTAATAGTTTCTATTTTCAAAATGATGAATCAGTTAGATTACTCACCAAAATTCAGAAGAATTTTAGTTAATTTAATTAAGAAGAAGCAAAGGATATTTTATCTTCTAAAAAACTTGTGATTTTTTTCATGGTGAAGTGGAGATGGGAATGTTAAATTCATTCCTTAATGTCTACATGTAATTCTCTGATATCTACATGTAATATCTATAATATCTACATGTTTTAATAGAAAAGCAGATCTATAACCATTTTTGAAAATACTTGAATATTATTTATTAACATAAAATTTATCATCAGAAACATTTTGAAGTATACAGTTCAATAGTATTAAATACACTCACACTGTTGTACAGCCAATCTCCAGAATTCTTTTCACCTTGCAAAACCAAAACTCTATATCCATTACACAACAAGTGTCCATTCGCCAACAAATATCCATTCCCCTTTCCCAACCCTTGGTGACCACCATTCTACTGTCTGTCTTTATGAATTTGACTATTTTAGGTACCTCTTATAAGTGAAATCATACAGTAGTTGCCTCTTTGTGACTGGCTTATTTCACTTAGCATAATGTCCTCAAGATTCATTCATGCCATAGCACATGCCAGAATTTTCTTTCTCTTTAAGACTGAATAATTTTAAATTGTATATGATACCACATCATGTTTATCCATTCATCCATCAATAAGCAATTGGGTTGTTCTACCTTTTTAGCTATTATCAACAATGCTGCAATTAACATGAATATACAAATATCTCTTTGAGAACTTGCTTTCAATTTTTTTGCATCTATACCCAGAAGTGGGATTGAAGGATCATATAGTAATTTAATTTTTAATTTTTTGAACAAATATCATGAGGTTTCCCACACCCCCTGCATCATATTATATTCCCATCAACAATGTCAAACTTCAATATCTCCATATCTTCACCAACACTTGTTATTTCCTGGTTTTTTGGTAGGATCCATCCTGATGGGTATGAGGTAATATCGCACTGTGGTTTTAATTTGCATTTTCCTAATGATGAATAATGTTGTGTATCTTTTCAAACACTTGTTAGCCATTTGTATATCTTCTTTAGAGAAATGTCTACTCATGTCCTTTCCCGTTTTGAAATCAGGTTGGGTTTTTTTTTTTATCGTGTTGAATTATAGCAATTATTTATATATTTTGGATAAACCCTTGTTGGACATATGATTTGCAAATGTTTTCTCCCCTGTCCTTTCAGCCTTGTTGCATTTGTCCTTTGATGCACAGAATTTCTTAATTTTGATGTTTTTGAAATATTTTTATTATTTATTTTTATGTAAATATATTTATTATAGTTCTGCCAGTTTCAAACCTACAACTTAGAATTTAGTGGTGTAGTATCATATAAGTTTGAGTCTAAATGGTTTTTTTTATCCTTTTTGTAAATTTTGTAAATTTTACATGTAAATTTTGTAAATTTTTTGTAAATTTGTAAATTTTGTAAATTTTGATGACCTGGGTGACAGGATTCCCACAAGTTGGTTTATATGAGAGATTTTGACTTGCTTTAGCTGGGTATTAAAACTGGTAGGGGGGAGGAAGTTTGCAAATGGAAAAAATTTAGGAAAAGTCTAGTGGATTTATATAGTCATTTAACACTTTTGAGGATAGGCATGGATCACTTTGAGGGGTGATGAGTTAAATTATACAACACCTGTGATTCCTTCCCTCTTGGCACTTGACACAATTCAATTGCCTTGTATGCATGTGTTAAATAAATGTTATTTAGTCTTCATTTTATATTTTCTCACTGAAATGTTTGTGCTTTGCATTTGACGGAGTATGAACTTCAGAGGATAAACGCCATGCCTAGGTAACCAGCCAAAGTTGTTTCACAAGACATGCTTAGTAATAATAACAAAGGTAAGATTTCGAAGAGCTACGCACCTGGACACTGTAAAATGACTCCTAGGAGAATCAGGCAGACAGATCATATAGAGGATAAACCGAATGGAAACAACATGGCCAAGTGTAAACAAGACATATAAGGACACCAAGGAATCTGCCTTTTCATCTTGATCATATTAAACCCAAGGGCTTGAAGGGGTACCTCTTCTAACTTTTCTGGCTGTAATTTCTTAAATTCCTGAACTTGATTTACATATTTAGTTTGGCTCTCCTAAGTTTCTTGCCTCCATTGGCTTTATTCTGCCTGCATCTTCCTATTCTTTTCTTTCTGCATTCATATATCGAATAATTATTAGAGCTTCCAATGTACCAGAGCATTAGAGTCAAAACAAACAATTCTTGCCCTAATGGAGCTGACAGGCTAATGGGGAATAAAAAGTCAAAAATAGAAAAGTACAATTTAAAAAAATACAATAAAATGTGACAAGTATTATGAAATGTAAAATGAATTGCAGTGGAAGCATAAAGGAGAATCCCCAAACCAGTTCGAGTAGGAAAAAAAAAGCTTCCCAAAGGAAGTTATGTCTAAGTGAGATTTCAATTGTATGTATAATTTAGTCAGGGGTAG